>NC_141147.1:33980177-34309204 GCF_053477565.2 Lygodium microphyllum
TGAGCTTGGATTGAGCACTGATTTGCTCAGTTTATAGAGGTTATATGCTATTGGAAACTTCAGGGCTGAAGCTATTTAATGATTTTCCAGGTTATATGCTATTGGAAACTTCAGGGGACTGAAGCTATTTAATGATTTTCTAGGTTATGCCTATTGCGTACGGGGTGCTCCCAGCTACTTAGGTTGATGTCTTCATGCATTTGGATGATGACACATGGTTCTTCTATGCTCCAAAATTGTTATGAGCTGAGAGTAGAGCTCGATTTTATGGTTCACTGTCACTGCCTTGCAGCAAGCATTTCACTATCATGACATGGTTTATGCCTAGGCTATCCCGTGCGGGTTATGATGTCTTGGTGAATGCTTTTGGTTGGTTGTGGATGGCAGTTCTTTGAGCCTCATCTCGACACTCATTTGAGTATTCCCTTGAGTAGTTGGACATTGACTTGGATTTTTCTGTTATGACTTGGCTTTTTTCGTTATGACCTTGGATGCTATATGGGATCTGATGCTCTGATTATGGATCTTGGCTATTACTTGGATGTACTTACAGGTATTGAGCAATGATATGCGGGATACTTACTGATCAATGGACTTGAACAGTGCTTGGGATTTACAGCTATGGCAGTCCTACTTCTTTGTTGTATAGCATCTATGCTATTTGGGATGCTATTGCCCGTGTATATCAAGGAGCAGTTGATCTTTATGGCCACCCATGTATGCACATGGTCTGCTACTATGTATTTTACAAAGCCTCTTACCTGGATGCTTTTACACAAATATTTAGGCTTTTATTGTAGCTTGATTCTTGTAGGTCTATTTGCCACCTACGTTCTTGGTTGGACATGTATGTCAGTACATGGTATGAGACACTGCAAAGTTATGTATACTCCTATGTTTCGGGGATGCTTATGCATTTATGGCTCCGAGGCATGCTTATGCTTTTATGGCTACGAGCTACAGTGGTTGGATATGTCATGCTTTTGTCTGCTAGGCTTGTCTGTGTGAGAGCTTTTGCATCCGTGGTTGATGCCTTTGTGTTCTCCCATTCTGGTTTGGATGAGTCCCCTTTGCAGTATGCTATGATGACTTCCAGCTCTTCTAGTCATGCAAACAGTCCTCTTGATGAGCCTATTCTCTTTTATGAGAGTTCCCGTGATTCTTTGAGCTCCTTGGATGTATTGGATAGCCCTACTCATTCTATTATAGAGCAGTTGTCCTCTTCTACGGGTTTTGCAGGTTCTGTTTGCTTTCATTGTGGAAAGACAGGGCATGTAAAGCATAAATGCTTCAAGTGGATTAGAGAGCAGAAAAGATTGCGCCGCACTAGACATGAGAATAGAGTCAATGATACAGTAGATGAGACCACTGTTGATAGTGGTATGATGCATGTAGTTACCCACGATGATGCAACTAAGCCTAGACTCCTGGCATCGTGTTACCCTACAATTTACTTGCTTAGTGATATGGCCTATACCTTTGATTGGATTTTAGATAGTATGGCATCTTGTCATGTTACTCCGCATAGAGCTTGGTTCTCTTCTTACAAGGAGGTTAACAAATGTATTTCTTTGGACCTTGAGTAGGATTGTCATGTTATTGGTACAGGGGATATACACTTGGCTTTGCCAAATGGGTCTTCTCTTATACTCCATGATGTCTTGCATATACCTATGCTTAATAAGAGTCTGATCTCTGTCAGTCAGTTGCATGGTGTAAGATATTATGTCTCTCTTGGGGATACTTCATGGAAAATTTGTCGTGGTTGCTTGGTATTGGCTAGAGGTGCTAGATATGGCAGTGATTATGTAGTGCATGTCTCTCATGTGGGAGATTCTATGGTTGCAGTTACATAAATACCACATGCATTGTTATGGCATTGTCGCCTAGGCCATACACGACACACTAAGATGGATGATTTATGTGATATGGGCTTATTGCCTGCTCTTCCCCATGCTACTTGCCCTCATTGTACTCATGGTCCGTGCAAAGCCTCTTTGGCTTATGGTGATCGTGTGAGGCATGCTCCTCTAGATCTAGTACATGTTGCAGTATATGGACCTATGCCTTCCAAGGAGTGTCACATTTTGTGACCTTCATGGATCATGCTACCCACCGTGTTTGGGCTTACCCTTTGGTACGGATTGAGGATGCTTGTTACTATACTTGACATGTTTATAGATTCTGCTGGTAACAGGTCTAGATGCTTGCAAATGGATTATGAGAGTCATGCTATCTCTCCCAGCTTACGGATCTCTTGTTAGAAATATGGCATTGATTTCTTATGCCCACGGTATTATGGGATTTCTCATAGCATGTGCCTAACATTATAGGCAAAGGTTGCTTCTATGATTACCACAACTAGGTTGTCTTATGGCTTTTGGGCTGAGGCCCTTATGACGGAAGTCTACTTGGTTAATCAGACGTCGTGTTTCTCTTTGGATGTTATTACTCCGCATGAGGCATGGAGTGACATGAGACCCTCTTATGATCACTTGAGGATGTTTGCCTACCAAGCATTTGTTAGTATGCCACATGAGCTTATGTCACACAGATGCATACTCCTTGGTTATGGAGATGGTGACTTTATGGCTTACATGTTTTGGGATTTAGATGCCCAGTAGGTTCTACACTGTCGTCATGCTATCTTTTATGAGATGTAGACACCTCTCAAGCCTCTTGATACGCGTTTAGTGCGCTTTATGGGTGATTCTACAGTCGTATGTTAGTCTTCCACTTTGTTGAGGCAGCATACTGTCTTGAGATCCCGTTTGACTTGTATTCAGGATGTTGGCCCTCTTTCGATGATTGATCTTGGAGAGTCTGTATGCTCTTCGCTGTCTTTTATGCACTGGGCTGATGCTATGTGCCACTCTGATGCTTTACAGCCATGCATTTATGAGTTGTGTTGCTTGCTTCATGGGAAGTAGTCATGGATTGCTCTATTATCTAGAGCTATGGGATCGCTTATCTCCTGGATGTCATGGACTCAGGGATGCTTGAATCTTCTTGTGAGGAGGTTCCCGCCACTTATTGCACAGCTCACTTTCCAATTGGATGTTGGGTGAGATGTTATGATTTCTCACCCTGTCTCTTTTTTTTTATTTTTCACTCCTTGGCCCATTGGCCTTTTAGTGGGAGGTTGTTGGGATAGAAACTCACTGATTGAAACTCACTGAAGCATCGTACGTGTTCTATAGACAATTGACGTTTTCGTCTAATTGCCAGCTTACATTGAGAGCAAGAACATGGGACACACTGATTAAGATAGGCCTCGCAATCTTGAACATCACGACCTTCATCGTTTTCCATTTGGTCTACGTTACGACAAACAATTTGTTTTTATTATTATTCTTTTTTTCTTTCTTAAATTGTTTGAGAAGGGATTTCTTCTCTTGTAACTCAACAAAATTAACGTATGTAAAGTCTCCACCCACCCACAAATTAACGTATGTCAGAGTGTTTCCCATCTCATGGTATTGTAGTGGACCTCACTGGACCTTGCCACCGCCGTTGCCGCCACCACCACCACCACTACTATTACTACTACTACAAACAAGAAAAGCAGAAGTTAAAGAACAAGATCTTACCCTCTCTTTGTTTTTTATCCATTCATTCTCTTCTCTCCTTCCATTTCTCTCTCTTTTTCTCTTTCTTTATTATGTTGTATGTTTATTTCCTCTCTCTCGTTCCTTCTTTCTTTTTCTCTTCCTCTCCCTCTCTCATTTCCTTTAACAAAACATCTCTTTCTCTCTACTACTACTACTACCACTACAATAAACAAGAAAATAAGAAAAAACAACAACAACAACAACTACTAATACTACTACAACAACAATAAACAAGAAAAAAAAAAAACAACAAACAAGAAAACTACTACTACTACTACTACTACTACTACTACTACTACTATGACCATGACTACGATGACTACGATCACGACTACGACTACCACAACAACAACAAACAAGAAAAGAAGAAATTAAACAATGACTACCATAACAACAACAAAGAATAAAAGAAGAAATTAAACAATAACTACTACTGCTACCACTACCACTACCACTACTACTACTATGACTATCACAACAACAACAAATAAGAAAATAAGAAATTAAATAATTACCATACCATTACCACTACCCCTACTATGACTACCACAATAATAACAAATAAGAAAAAACGAAAAAAAGAAATAAAACAACAACAACAACTACTACCACTACTACTACAAAAAACAAGAAAAGAATAAATTAAAGAACTACTACTACTACAAACAAAAAAAATAAGAAATTAAAGAACTACTACTACCACCACCACCACCACCACCACTACTACTACAAACAAGAAAAGAAGAAATTAAAGAACATTGATCTTATCCTCTCTTTGTTTTTTATTAATTCATTCTTCTTTCTCCCTCCCTCTTTCTCTCTTTCTCTATTATGTTTAATGTTTTTTCCCTCTCTCTCTCTCGTTCCTTCTTTCTTTTTTTCTCTTCCTCTCCCTCTCTCATTTTCTCTCCCTCTCTTATTTCCTCTCTTTCTCTCTCAATACACATGATTTTTAACAAAAACAAGCAAAAGAAAAGGAGAAAAAAAAAAGCAAGAGGGAACAATGAACTCGCCGCAAAGGCCCAAGGATGGATTCGGCGGCTCTTCTTCGCGACGGCGGCTCCTTTTTGCCCTCCGTATACTTCCTCCTCTTCTTCGTAGGTGGCGGCGGCGACGGCGGTGGTGAGAAGCTTTCCTTCTCCCTCTTTCTCTCTTTCTCTTTCTCTCTCTCTTAAATGAAAGATGCAGTTTGCTCTCCCTTTCGCTCTCTCTTTCGTTCGTTTGCACAAAATGACGCACTCGAGTTTCGGCTTGCTTTTTTTTGCCTGAGTACTGTCACTATTTGCGTTGCATTTACGATGTAAATAGTGACACCGCTAATTAACGTCGAAAATTGCCATCACTATACGCCTGTATCCTTGTAGCGAGAAGAGGAAGATGAAAGTAATTCTAGAGAAAGTTTAATTAATGAGAAAAGAAAAGGAATAAAGATGATGATTATAGAGATTATGAATAAGATGGTAGAACCATAGAACAAATTGCACTAGATCCTAAACCTTGAAAGATAGAGAGAATACTTGTAGATGCACGAGTTGTCAAGTGCTAGAATGGCTAGGATATTTAGAGGTGGTAAATCAGAATCAAATGGGCTTTCAGCCCTTAGACCTCATTCTCACCCCCTAGAATACTCATGATTGACAAAGTGTGGGACAAAATAAAAATTCACTTGAAGAATTAGACATGAAGAGCTCAAAGTTGGATGAGGATATGGATTCTGATAAAAATTTTTGACAACCAACTCTAGCTAAAAAATCTAACATGTAGTTACCAATGCATTTACAAGGAGAAAGTGAAAGGAAGTCTGAAGAAGTAGAGACTCTAATGTGGACGATTAGAAAGGGTTGTTGGATCTCTTGAAAAATTTTGCTCAATTTAAAAAGAAAGACTGTGTAGTCCTTTTGTTGGGGGGAAAAAGAGAAGGGAAATTTGGAAACCGATTGAGGGACCCATGAAGGTCAAGAAAGTAAATATTACTAAAGAAGAAGATCCTCCTAAACCCACATATATTGCTAAAGATCTTATGGAAGAGAACATAGATAAACTCATCACACTTCTTAAAGAATTTCAATATATTTTTGTTGGAGTTACACTCATCTTAAAGGAATACCATCTCAAGTACTCAGCCACACTATCTTGACATATCCAAATATCAAGTAGGATCGTAAGCTTGTGGCAACACTATGGACCTATCGTACTACTGTCATAGTGCATAGGGTTGAAGGTCACCTCAGGGGTTCGGCAAAAGAAGAATGTATGGGGATTCAAGAGCTTAGACTGCGGAGGTAGAGATAAGAGAAGGGTTGAAGGTTTCAAGCCAAGTTCTTAAAGATAAGAGACATCAAGGTGAAGGTAGATTTAGGGAGAGAAGTAAACATAAGAGAAGGGGTTTGAAGAGATTGAAGATGTAGAAGAATACTCCCAAAAAGAATTAGAAAATATAGAAGAATACTAACAGAGATGAAGCCTGTTAGTTTCTTTCAACATTATGAGAAGATATAACTCTAATAGAAAAAAATGTATACAAAATAATACCTTTCTCTATGCTGCTCAGATAGCCAATCTGATGCTTTCATTGGCTCTGAAAGGGGGGTTAAATACCAAGACACCTGGCCATAATTCTGCCAGATCACTCCTTCTTCATCTCCCACTTTGGAATGATGTTCATTGCCTGAAAATAGCGATCACATGTCGCGCGATTTCGTCAACCTCTCTTTTTACATAAAATCCTCTTAAATTGGCTGAAAGCTACATGCTTTGTTTTACATATCATCCGAATCTAGAAGTTGTCTATAGTTTTATGGATTTTTACAATAGATAATATCTAGAATATCAAAAATTGGCTTAAAAACTTGTCCAAAAAAATCTAATATTTTGAACCATGGACACTAACACTAATGCCTAAAGTGGCATTGGCTCTCTAAATCTAAAAGGAAGCCACACTCTAGACTTTTTTACATGGTGTGTACGTAGCGGCACGACACCATGTATTGCACTCTTAGACCATGGCTCGAAGATAAATGTCATGGCAAGGAGTCTCTATGAAAGTGGCGGATGGCCCATAGATGTTGATCCAGGATGATGAATGAGAGTTGCAAATAACTCTTTTGGAGAGTTATATGCTGCATGTCCTACTGTGCAGGTAACTATTGAAAACATAAAAGACAATTTTACATTTTTTGTTCAAGACTCTTCTAGTTACCCTATCATTCTTGGGCAACCTTACATTTTTGAAGCCTACTTAAAAACAAAAGCTCTTGATGATAGTTCTTCCTATGATTGAATCTGAAGCAAGGATAATGAACGAGCTGTTCAATTTCTTAATGTGTGTGTTAACCATCATCAAAATAGAGATCGACTGCGTGATTATCCTGTGCCTCCTAATGCCCGAGAATTCAAGGGTTTTCGGGTTGCACTACTATAAAAGGAGGCTATGGTAGTGCCCCATGTAAAAAGATTGAACCTTCTTATGCTACAGAAACTGTCTCTAGCAAATTTGTATGTATGTACAGCCAATAGTATGGACTGTTATAAGTCTCTTCCGGTCATGACTAAAGCTGAAAGAAAATATTTATGTCATGTAAAAAGGGAGCTGAAAACTTATGACACGATGGCTGAAAATGAAGATATTTCGAGTACTTTTTTGGACTGATTACTATTGATACATTGACTGAAATATATACAGCTGCTCATGCTAAAAATCAGGCTAAAAATCAGTCCATAGAAGTATGTACATTGAATTTTTATCAAGCAATTTAAGAATTTGTTGAGCAGGAAGACATTGGTTTACTCAACAAGGGTGAAGCGCAAGTGGAGATAAAATACAAGATGGTGGATAAGAGTCCCACTACCTCCTGAAAGTGAAGGGCTCGCTAATAGGGTAGCAAATCAGTCAAGTCTTCGTGATCCTTCCAACATTGGTCACAAGTCCACATCTAAAAGTATAAAAGAGCTCAAAATAGGTGAAAATTCTTTCCTTTAGCCGGCTACAAAATACTCTTTTATGCAAATGCTAATGAAACATGAAAAAGCTTTTGCATTTCAACCAAGTGAAATAGGTTGTGTGGATCCAAATATTGTGGCTCCTATGGTCATTTTTATGGTCTCTACATGTGCCTTGGAACCTCAAGCCCATTCCTGTTTCAAGGGCACATTTGCCCAAATTATTGGAACTTCTAAATGAGAAGATCAGAATGAAGTTTTGAGAACGTCAATCAGCACCTTACTCAAATCAGTGGTTTACCATACCCAAGAAAAATGGATCTTTACTATTCATCCAAGATCTACAGCTTGTTAATCGTGTCACAATCCAAAATGTTGGTTTGGGTCCAATTGTTGATGAGTTTGCTGAGGCTTTTGCAGGTAGAGCAATTTATTCTATGGGCAACCTATATTCAAGATATGACCGATTTCAGCTTTCATTAGAAAGCTAAGACATTACCACAATAAAGACACCTCTTGGATTCATCTGCATGTGCACTGTACCACAAGGTGCAACAAACTCCGTAGCCCATATGATGAATGCCATGCACAAAGTCTTAAGGGACTTTATTCCACAACTTACTCCTCCATTTCTTGATGATGTACCTATCAAGGGATATGAAGTCAATGAGAATAATGAGGAGCTTGACAAACATGGTTGTAGGACATTTGTAGATAACCATATTCATGACTGTGATAGGATTTTGACAAGGCTAGAATAGGTACATCTTACCCTTTCTAGAGCTAAGTCGATTTTTGGAGTAGAAGAAGTCCTAATGGTCAGCCATCTATGTGGCCCTTATGGACACAAACCTTCTCCAATCAAGATAGATGCCATCAGCAGAATGCAAAAAAAATGCACAAATGTTTTAGAGGGATGAGAAGATTTCTTGGCGCATGTGTATTCTATCTCATATGCCACATTTTACTCATGTAGTCGAAAATATTTATCAATTATTAAGAAAAGGCCAAAGATTCTCTTGGAATAAAGAGCATACTCTCACTATGCGCAAATTAAAGAAGCTATTAATTTCAGCCCCCACTCTCAAAAGGGCTGACTATTCAAATGGTCAACCTATCATCCTTACTATGGATACAAGTCCCATTGAGATAGGATGGGTTGTTGGCCAAGAGGATCTTGAAGGAAACAAGTATGCAATTCGTTTTGGAACAAAAGTTCTCAATGAACGTCAAAGAAGTGTCAAGATTGTGGGAGAGAAGGAAGGAGTCTCGCTTGAAGCTTTCTTGCTTGCACAATGGGGGAAGACACACAAGGGTGGAGGCTGAAAACAGTTTTCCTCTTCTTAGTTGTGTAAGCCAAAAGAACTCAAGTACAAAGAAATAGAAGAACCCTCTATATGGGTCTCAAACCAAACTCAACTAACTAAGGTGGCATACTAACTGAGCCACGAACTAGAGTAGATAAGGATAGCTATCATGTAGCTATTATTCATGGGCGGTGTACCAACCGCATCTGCAACTAACACGTCGGTGACATAAATGCACAACGGTCACCCTGGCGTATCACGAGTGGAGCTCGATATCTCAACACTCCCCCTCGAGCTCAATCCCAATTCCTGCACACCAAGCAGGTCTCTGAACTTGCGCAACTTCTCTGCGCCCAATGCCTTCGTGAATATGTCAGCTACCTGATCCTCTGTGCTGACATAAACTAGATCAATAAGACCTAGTAAAACCCTCTCTCGCACATAGTGATAATGCACCTCAATGTGCTTTGTTCTAGCATGATAGACTGGGTTATTTGCCAAGTGTATACTACTCATGTTGTCACAATAAATGACAACTGGTCCATCTGTAGACTGATGCATATCATAAAGTAGCTTATGCAACCAAGCTACCTCACATGCAGCCATGCTGCACCCCTGTACTCAGCCTCTGTGCTCGACAAGGCAACTGTAGGTTGTTTCTTGCTGCTCCAAGTGACTGCAGCACTCCCAAAAGAGAATACATATCCACTGGTAGATCGTCTATCAGAAATACTACCAGCCCAATCAGCATCAGTGTATCCATGCAACTGTATCTGAACCCCAGTCTCATAAAATAGTCCACACTGCAATGTGGACTTCACATACCTAAGTATGCGTCTAGCCGCATCCAAATGTGGTTTCCTTGGAGCCTGCATAAACTGACTTACCAATCCAACAGCATAGCTCAAATCTGGCCTGGTAATAGTCATATAAATCAAACTTCCTACTATGCGTCTGTACATAGTAGGGTCTTCTAGAAGCTCACCTGCATCTGTGCTCAGCTTCACATTTTGCTCCAAAGGAACTGAAATAGGCTTACAGCCTGTCATCCCATATTTGGACAGCATGTCCAATCCATACTGCCTCTGCAATAGCTGTATCCCACTTGGTGATCTAATCACCTCAATGCCCAAGAAATAACGCAGCTCTCCCAAATCCTTCATCTCAAACTTCTGCTTCAATAGCATTTTCACATGAAGGATATCTTCATCACTGTCACCTGTCATAATCAAATCATCAACATAAATGACAAGCAGCATAATACCTTTCTCTGTTTTTCTCACATAAAGTGAGAAATCTGCCTTGGAAATCTGAAAGCCAATAGTGACAAGATACTGTCCTATCTTGTCAGACCATGCTCTAGGTGCTTGCTTCAAGCCATACAAGGCTTTCTTCAACCTGCAAACAAACTCAGGATGAACAGCATGCACATAACCTGGTGGCTGCTCCATATAGACCTCTTCTTGCAAATCACTATGCAAGAAGGCATTCTTTACATCCATCTGATGTAAAGACCATCCCTTTGATGCAGCCATAGCAATGACTGCTCTTACGGTTGCCATCCTTGCAACTGGACTAAATGTTTCTTCATAGTCAATGCCATATGTTTGTGCATACCCCTTGACTACTAATCTTGCCTTGTATCTGTTCACAGAACCATCAGCATTGTGCTTCACCTTATAAACCCACTTACAGCCAATTGCATTCTTACCTTTAGGCAAAGGTACTAACTCCCATGTAGCATTTGCTTCCAAGGCATCCATTTCTTCATCCATGGCTTTCTCCCATTTTTCTTTTCCCATGGCTTGCTCAAAAGATGTGGGTTCTGGTTCCTGTATCACTTTGACCATATATGCATAGTGAATGGCTGTAAATCCATCATATTTCAGCCTATCCACAGGATACCTAGCTCTTGTAGACCTGCGCAAAGTAGGTTCACTCCCAGGTGCTCTCAAAACATCCCTGGTCTTCCTTACTCCAGGTGTAACAATAGAAGGAATACCCAACTCATCATCAATGCTCTGTTCTGAGCCACTGGATTCACCATCCACATAAGAGTGACCTGCATTCACATCAAACATGGGCTGATCAACCTTCTCTTTTCCTTTTCGTGATACCTGCATACCACTATCTGCATTGCTTTGAGAAGATTCTCCTGATCTCAATCTGCCTGTCCATGGCGAAGAATGTGAACCACTGCTAGAGGACGCTCCAGGTCCACTAATATTTTGTGACTGCTGCTGTGAATTTTGTGCAGCATTACCATTTTGTGCATCTACATCATCAATCACATTTACTGGTTTATACCAGCTACTCATCTCATCAAAAACAACATCTCTGCTCACTGTAAACTTACGAGTAGAAGGGTTATAGCATCTATACCCTTTTTGCTGCAGAGAGTAACCAATAAAGATGCACTTCTCAGCTTTTGGATCCAACTTGGATCTCAGCTCATCTGGCACATGTACATAGGCAATGCAACCAAAAATTTTCAAATGAGAAATATCTGGTTTCCTACCAGTATACCTCTCCTCTGGAGTCATTCCATGTATTGCTGCAGTGGGAGTCCTGTTCATTATGTAGACTGCTGTAGCAACTGCTTCAGCCCAATAAAAATCTGGCAAGTCTTTTTCATTGAGCATGGCACGAGATACCTCTCCAATATGCCTGTTTTTCCTTTCTGCAATTCCATTTTGTTGTGGGGTATAACTGCATGAATATTGCTGCTTTATGCCATGCTCCTGCAAGAACTTTGCAAACTCATTTGAGAGGTACTCTCCCCCTCCATCTGACCTTAGGCATTTTATCTGCAAGCCTGTTTCTTTTTCAACCATAGCTTTAAGAGTTTTGAAATGCCCAAAAACTTCACTTTTCTTTTTCATAAAATACACCCAAACTTTTCTGCTATAGTCATCAATAAAACTGACAAAATAATGACAGCCTCCAAGAGATGCGGCTTTAGTTGTCCACACATCAGAGTGAATTAATTCCAATGGCTTCTCACTCTCTTGAACATGTCTAAGAAATGGTTTCCTTACCTGTTTTCCAAACTGACAGGCTTCACATACCTTATGCATTTCTGCAACCTTGAATTTGGGCAATCCTGCAACAATATTTTGGGCCTGCATTGATTTAAGTCGCTGTACATTAACATGACCAATGCGTTTATGCCAGATATCAATATCTGCAACTACACCGGTCCCATGTGCAAACATTGCTGCACTCAATTCAGACATGTCTGCATCCAATGTAAACATTCTGCCCTTCTTCTTTCCTTTTGCTATCAAGCGACCTTTATTTTTCATATCCTCAACAAAGCATCCATGAGGATTAAATCTGACCTGCAAACCCTGTTCAACCATTTGACCAACTGAAACCAGATTCTTGGTGATATTCGGGACATGAAATACATCGGACAGGTATTTCTTTTTCCCACCCTGCATAGACAAGGGAATTTTTCCAATCTGCACAATAGGATGTGCAGTATCATCACCAGTCTCCACAAATCCTGGTTTTTCCATTTTCTTTGCATCCTCCATCCATTCTGCATGACCTGTCATGTGGTTTGATGCACCTGAGTCAACATACCATACATCATTGCTTTCTTCTACACTTGTCATAGAATTGTTCATGTGTTGCACCATGAACAAATGCTCATTTCTGTCATCACCCTGTCTACTAGAAGATGCATAATTCCCTTGTTGCAGTTTTCCATTCATGATGTCATTCTGCTTTTTATAGCAGTCTTTAGCCATATGACCCATTTTACCACAGTAGTAGCATTCAACATTACTGTTTGCATTTTGGCCTCTTTGCCATCCACCACGACCTCTTTGGCTCCCCCTGCCTCTAGAGTTACCACGTCCTCCTCCATAGGACTGGTTTTCTTGAGTTTGCTGCATATTCTGATTTCTGCCACGGCCTCCAAATCGGCCTCCTCTACCTCTGCCTCTACCTCTTCCAGCATTTGAGTAGAAGACAGCTTCTTTTGAAGTTCCTCCTGAAGAAGATGCACCACCATTTCTCTGCTCCTCAGAAATTAGAAGAGCAATCAACTCCTCAAAATCAGGAAATCTTTCACGAACTGAAATGGATGTCCGAAACTGTGCATATTCCTTTCCTAGACCATTCAAGGTCACGGAAACTAAATCATCATCTTCCACTGGCGACCCAATGGAAGCAAGTGCATCTGCAATCTTCTTCACCTTCATGTGGTAGTCGTTGATGCTCATACTTTCTCTTTGCACATTATGCAATTCTTGCTTGAGCTGCATTTTCCTGGCTTGCGTATTTGTGCTATACATTTTTGACAAAGTATCCCATGCCTCCTTTGGCGTACTTGCATCCTGAATATGCACAATCATAGAGTCTGAAATACTGATAGACAGCCAATACATAACTTTCCTGGCTCTCTCATGCCATGTTTTAAATGCCTGCATTTGTTGTTGATTGGGAACATCAGGAAGAACTGGTTCTTCTTCATTTCCTGCAACAAATTCCCAATATCCTTTTCCCATAAGGAAATTCGTCATTCTAAACTTCCATGCCTGGAAGTTGTTCTTGTCAAGCTTTTCAGTGACAATCTGTGAAAGAGAATCAGATGCCATTACAGAAGACTGCAAAAAATTCTGTAACTGCAAAAACCACAGCTTCACCCTCACAAGGGAAAATCTGCAAAACTGGCGAAAGTGGTATTTGACCACACAGTCACTTCCTAGTGACGATTTTGCATAAACAGAAACCAAGGATGATTCTGTAACTCCCAATGTCTCTGCGCACAAGCATACGATGCAATTTCTGTGGTAACTTTTCACCGACCTGTAGAACAGTGGTCGCACAGCATAAAACAGGGCTTTTTCCTGAGTGCGTGCAGAAAACTTCCGCCTCCAAAACAGGCCCCGAAATGGCCTCAAATCAAAAAAACAGGGTCGCCAAGAGCTAAAGCTCTTACCCGCAGCATATACTGCCCTCTTGCTTCAGCGCGAAGGGCGTCTCAACCTGAGACAATGCACTCCTGCAATTTCCGGCTGTGCTACCTGCAGAGATCTGCTCCCAAAACAGGAAATGAAAGCAACACTGCTCCTCTTACCAGACCACCGCGAGCTTGGCTTGCTTTCTTGAGCTCCTTACCACGAACAAGGCTCTGATACCATGTCAAGATTGTGGGAGAGAAGGAAGGAGTCTCGCTTGAAGCTTTCTTGCTTGCACAATGGGGGAAGACACACAAGGGTGGAGGCTGAAAACAGTTTTCCTCTTCTTAGTTGTGTAAGCCAAAAGAACTCAAGTACAAAGAAATAGAAGAACCCTCTATATGGGTCTCAAACCAAACTCAACTAACTAAGGTGGCATACTAACTGAGCCACGAACTAGAGTAGATAAGGATAGCTATCATGTAGCTATTATTCATGGGCGGTGTACCAACCGCATCTGCAACTAACACGTCGGTGACGTAAATGCACAACGGTCACCCTGGCGTATCACGAGTGGAGCTCGATATCTCAACAAGAAGGTATGCACAAGTAAAAAGGGAATTTTGAGGAGTTGTAACAACATTAAAGTGTGATCGTGAATACTTTATAGGTGCTTTCATAGTGGTATAAACAGATTGTCTTCCACTCTTGGGCATGATTGCCAACTGCTCTACACCCAACATTACTATGCTAAGATAGATTGCATATATTAAGTCTCTCAACCTAGAATTAAAGCGTATTGCAGGAAAGGCGAATCCAATTGCTGACATGCTATCACGTGCAAGATATGACAATGAAAAAGAGCTGATAGAAGAAGATGAAGTTGAAGAATGTATACTTGCTGAATTTTATTCCATGGCTGCTCAAAATACCTTTTCAGTTATTGCATATACTGGTCCAAAGTTGAAAACAATAGGATGGTCAACTAGAAGCCAACATGCTCATTGCATTGCTTAAGTCCTAGTTCATTTCCTTGAAGAATATTATGAAGAAGATTGGCTAAAGATCGGCCAATATTTAAGCACAATGAAGAAGAAGGAGACTTGGACTGATGACGAGTTTAAGCATATCAAGAGGAAAGCTTATGGCTTTTTTCTTAAAGAAGGACATCTATGGAAGCACGCAAAGAAGAAGAAAGGAGTGCCTATCCGATTTGTAGAAAAGAATCTACCGGTTATTTCCAACCAGTTATTCCTTGAATGCACTCACTGGCGTTAGCAAAATCTTCTTTGGCTGCTTTACCACGTTCCATTTGATCTAGTTCTTTCATCCATACTTTAGATTGCACATTAGCTTTACATGCTTTCAAACTTGATTTAGTTGGCTCAATTTGCAGCCCATAGATAGATGCATCAATTACTGCGTAGGCATTCGTTACAGCTAAATATTATAATCTTTTCTTCATTCCACCATTGCCAAAATTTGGCTCTAGTGGAAGACCAGTTTCAGCTGCATGAATTTTTTCGTCTTTCCAAAAGATGAGCTTCTATGGTTCAGCCTCACAGAAGGCAGAATACTCCCTCTTGTCATGTTGTTGGCTATTGCACCAAATACAGTGCCTCTTAAAGTCTTCTCTCATGGGTTTTTGAGTTGATGATCGCTCTCGTTCTTCAACTTTGGAACTAATTTTTGTAAGATTCAGATGAAGGTCACGCATGCTTTTAATGAGTTCATCCATTACATCATTTTTTAGAAGGAACAAAAGAAGAAAGATTTGGTTGATTAGTCAAAGGGATAGGGGATTTTGAAGGTGGAACAAGCTCCATCAATGGAGTTGTTGAAGTTAAAATAGAGCCCAATCTTAGTTGCATCCGCTCTCTTCGAGCAATCATGTTAGGTGCATCAGTAACATCTATCCATACAGTCTTGACTCCTGATTCAAAGGTAGCATCTTCTAGGCGATCAACAAGCTTTATTTGCAGAATGGGATCTGCAACCTTAAGGAATAATTCGATCTTCTGACCTTCCATACTTTGTTGGTCTTCAGCATCAAGTTGTCCAAATTTACTTTCAAACTCATGGTATAGAGCTGTTGTAGCGGGTTTTTCAACCCTTTCAGTGAAACTTTTCTTCGTCATAAGATTAGAGTCTTCTAAGAAGAATTCTTCGCGTAGGAATTTTTTGAATGTCGCCTAATCTACATCTTACTGAAAAAGACCATGGATTCTCTCTTGAAGACCATGCTTGGCTAGTCTGGCAAAATAACGACTCTATGCATGTTGTGGTACACCAAAGAAGAGCCTTTTTTCAACATACAAGCAAATAAAAACAGAGACATTTTGACCATTAAATTGTTTTAATTCTTGCCCAACTTTCTCTAGGACCTTGATAGCTATGGAATCAATCTTCTCTTCGTCTTGCCTTTGTTGTTGTTGTTGTAACATTTGGACTTGTTGCTGAATCTGCTGCAGTATGTGCACCAATTATTGTAGAGTATCTCCTAAAGAATCCCCCATCTTGGAGTTTTCTTACACTGACCTTCACGTTGGGTTCACCAATGTTGCAGTGCGTAGGGTTGAAGGTCACCTCAAGGGTTTGGCAATAGAAGAATGTATGGGGGTTCAAGAGCTTAGACTCCAGAGATGGTAGAGTTAAGAGAAGGGTTGAAGGTTTCAAGCCAAGTTCTTGAAGATAAGAGACATCAGGGTGAATGTAGATTTAGGGAGAGGAGTAAATAGAAGAGAAGGGGTTTGAAGAGATTGAAGATGTAGAAGAATACTCCCAAAAAGAATTAGAAAATATAGAAGAATACTAATAGAGATGAAGCTTGTCAGTTTCTTTCAGCATTATGAGAAGATATAACTCTAATAGACAAAAACGTGTACAAAATAATACCTTCCTCTATGCTGCTTAGATCACCAATCTGATGCTTTCATTGGCTCCAAAAGGGGGGTTAAATACCAGGACACTTGGCTAGAATTTTGCCAGATCACTCCTCCTTCATCTCCCACTTTGGAGTGATCTTCACTGTTTGAAAACAACCATTGCACGTCGCACGATTTCGTCAATCTCTCTTTTTACATAAAATCCTCTCAAATTGGCTGAAAGCTACATGCTTTCTTTTACATGTCATCCTAATCTAGAAGTTGTCTATAGTTTTATGGATTTTTACAAGATATAATATCTAGAATATGAAAATTTTGCTTTAAAAATTGTCCAAAAAAAATCTAATATTTTGAACCATGGACACTAACAATAATGCCTAAAGTGGCATTGGCTCTCTAAATCTAAAAGGAAGGCACACTCTAGATTTTTTTACATGGTGTACGTGTAGCATCACGACATCCACCCCCTAAAACCCCATTCCGACTTACCTATGACATGAATGCCATTATGCCCTAGCCTATGCATTACTAGCCAAGAATGGTGAGAATGTACTAAATCATGGCAACAATGCCTAGAAGAGCTCAAGCACTTAACCAAAACATGCCTGCTAGCCATTCACACCCTACTTGTTGCTCAAAAGACTTGTCATAAGGCTTGGTTTGACAAGCATGTCAAATAATGATCCTTTGATAAGGGGAATCTCATGTTTCTTTACTCAATTAAAGGCCATAAGAAAAAGTTGAAACTTTGAGGCCTCAGATATTTCCATGTCCCTGTAATTAGCAAGATAGAGAATGTTGAGCTAGAAACTCTGGATGGCCAAGCCATCGACCACTTTAATAGCAAAAAAAAAAAGAAATATTATCCAATTGGATGTCATTTGCATGAACTACCCATGGTGAATGCTAATAGTCCTCTACTACATATAGAACAAAATTTTTATGAATAATTTGAGCAATAATCCCAACCAAATCCATCAAATCCATTTATAAATGTTGGAGCTATTATCATTACAGCTTAGAAATGAAATATGAGTCCCTTACTGTAGTAGCTTACCTTTATATATAATAGCTAAGTTAGTCACATAGCTGATGCACTCATTGATGAGGGGTTAGATTGTAACACACTTCCTTACTATTATTGGAACAACATAGGTCAGTTGCCATGGTTGTAGAGCCAACAAACATAAAGTTGAATCCATATGGAGGATGGCCTCACTCCTTGTTGGAAAAGTGTAAATTGATAGTCACCATCAAGACTGAGAGCCTCCCACTCCTCTTCTATGTTCTCCCAAACTGTGAGGAAAGTGGCACTAAGATTCTTTTGGGATGAACATTCAAGTTCTTAACTAATTGCAATATTAAATATTTAATAAATTAATTCTTTTATATTTAGCAAATTCATGAGGGATTATAACCTTTATTTACAAAAGAGGTGCAATTTGAGGCTACTCAGCTCACCCTTATGTCTCAATCTGACCAATCACCTAAAATCATGATGCTCTTGACCTAGCTCTTGAATGACCAAGCCCACAAGAAGCCGCTTGTCAACTCCACCCCAGAGTGGAAGTGGAAAGCCAAAACCTCCTCACACACATCCACACATTGCATGTTAGGAAAGCACAAGCTAAAGCACACTCGTCAATTATGCTAGCCCTATAGTAATCTGTACATTATGACTCAATGGGTTTCAAAGGTCCTTCTAGAAGTGCAAGGATATTATGAAGGGTTGTGTTGCAAACTCTAACTACCAAAATTTTTCCATGGATGCATGTATAATCACTACCCATACAACCATATCATGGGCCAACCAAACTAGTCACCTACACTGTATCTCTATTGGCTACCCCTATAGGTCCTTCATGCAACACTTCTACTCAAGAAACATGTTTATTTGCACCTTCTACTCTACTGACCACCTAATCTCCACCTTCAAATTCCCCAATCAACTCAACATCTCAATGCTCTAAATTGCCTACAACTATCATTGCCACAAGCTCAATTTACCCCAACAAGAGGATATCCTACACGACTTGCATCAAGTTTCCCTATATCAAATGTGCAAATATAAACCCTCTCTACCAACCCTCGACAAAACCATGTCAATGCCATTTGTTCTACAAATTGACTAAAGATTTATCCATCCAAGCAGAAAAGTCATCATTGGAATAATTTCTACAACTCAATTCTAGGTTTGGCACCTTTGCCAAACTATTTGCAACGATAGATCTCAATTTTGCCGATGATGATATGATTATGCTCTCTTCCTAGTGGAACCTCTCTTGGAAAGAGAAATAACATCTTTTTTGCAAAAGCATCCCTATACAAGACCAATTAACTCAAGAGATCCCTGAAAGATATTTTCTCCCTTCATAGGCTACACCATCTTTGCAACATGACGACTCTATGGCCAAACAATGCAAGATAGTTAGCCTCCTCACATATGATCCCATGTACTATGAGACCACAACTTTGCATGCCATCATCAAGGCCCATATGCCGATACCACCCAAGCAATTGTTTCATTACCCACTTATTGACAAGCTACTGAGAGTGAACAAGAGATCCATGTAGCAAGTTATTTCAATGGCCTCTCACTCTTGGTTGACATCATGTATTATCTTTATGAGTTGTTGATTTGACTCGATCCCCTAGATGCTCTAGTTTGACTTGATTCCCTGGCTCTAGTTGAACTAGAGTACAACTAGAGTACAACCCTGACTTCTCTAAAGAATGGTGGATTCATGAACCCTCTTTTGTTGTACATAAATTAAAAACACACCCTCCTTTTTTAATAATAATAAAATAATTAACATACAAAACTAGATGGATGCACTATGACTTACTCTTCCAACTTCATCCAATTTCGTACGGGCCGGGGGAAGGCAAGACCGGATTGCCAAGGCTAGACCTCAAAGACCAAGAGATCAAATCCAAAAGTTTGGAAAGTCAAACCTTCAAAGACTTTCAAGAATCCAAGAGCAACCAAGAAACTAAGAAGCTAACCACAAACAAGGAACCATTAACTATAATGTGAAAGTAAAAAGATAGGTAAGGCTTGAGATTCCATGCTAAGTAGATTCAATTTTTTAATTTTGGTAAGAAAAGTAAAACATGTGCACCTTAAATTGTATTTTGAAAGAACTACAAGTTTTATTTTTTTCTTGAGATGACCACTCAAGCACCATTCCTCTTAGCCATAGCGGAGCTCGTACCTATAAGAGACCCGTTGAATGAGGATAAACCGGTTTTCTTTGCCCAATAAAGATATGAGCAAAATTTGGAGGCAAGAATGTGGGGAGTATGCCATTTACAATTTCAAATTCGGACAAAGCTTGAGAATGTGATTGACAAATACTTGATTGTTATATGGAACTCATAGCCAACTACACCTTGGAGACTACATCAAAGCCACATCCACTCACTTCCACTTTTTAAAACTAGATTAATCCAAAACTACAACCCAGACACCAAATCAAGCAAGTTTATATACAACCTAGAAGCTAATGGGAGCTATAGTGAGCATGTGGCCAATATCAAGGTCATTCCCTCAAAAGTAGATAAAACCTCAGCGGGGTAAGAATTGATGGATCCACAATAAAAGCAGTGGCCAAGGAAGGAGTTCTCTTGAGAGAAATTCTAGAAGAAGATCTAAGGATGATAGTGCAACTATCTCATCATCTCTTCACCTACACAAAACCTTGACCATCCTAACTAGGATCCCTAAATACCTTCTTGAGGATATATTGACAAGAAACTTGATGAGAAGCTAGTTTTCTTTGCCCAATAAAGATATGAGAAAAATTTGGAGGCAAGCACGTGGGGAGTAGGCCATTTACAATTTCAAATTCAAAACAACATTGAGAATCTAATTGGAATATACTTGATTGCTATAGGGAACTCATAGCCAACTGCACCTTGGAGACTACATCAAAGCCACATCCACTCACTTCCACTTTTTTAAACTCGATTGATCCAAAAATACAACCCAAACACCAAATCAAGCAAGTTTATATACAACCTAAAAGCTAATGGGAGCTATAATGAGCATGTGGCCAATATCAAGGTCATTATCTCAAAGGTAGATGAAACCTCAGTGGTAAGAATTGATGGATCCATAGTAAAAGTAGTAGCCAAGGAAGGAGTTCTCTTGAGAGAAATTCTAGAAGAAGAGCTAAGGATGATACAACTATCTCATCATCTCTTCACCTACACAAAACCTTGACCATCCTAATAGGATTCCTAAATGCCTTATTGAGGATATATTGACAAGAAACTTGGTTAAGTAAAACTTAAATAATTTATGGCTAGAACATGTCATTGAATTCATGGCCAAGGCACAAAGGGTGGCTCCAAAGAATCTTTAAGTAAAGCTTAATTCCATAGAGGCCATGCACAATATAATCAGCTATGGCAACACACTTACTCCCATCATTTATGTAATTGTAGGAGTGCTCCTCCATGAGATCATATCACCACATAACATAGAGCCGCCTATGTTGTCCAAGGATTCATTTGAGGACACCATATAAAGAGAAAAGAGGCAAAGAAAAGAGCTTGGGAATCCTGGCCATAGTGATGACACAAGCAAGAAAAAGAAGTAGAGAGAGGAGGAAGAAGTAAGCTCATATTTGGAGGACTCCAATGGAGGGGATACTAAAGAGAGTGGTTGATTGTCCATGATACTAAAAAGATGTGAAAGAAGGAATGGAGAAAATTAGAATCCAAATGAGGTAATCACATGAAGAGTACAAAAGGGCCATTAGAGCATCTATAGAAGAGTCCATCATAGTAAGGCAGCCATTGCACAATAGATAGCAAATCTCATATCCCAAAGAGAATAAAAAAGCTCCAGTGGGGGGAAGAAGAAGGTGATAGAGGAATCAACCATTGAATCTATGATCCTCTGTGAGTTGTTGGCTCAAATAGGAACCGTGCAATCACAAACTAGCAAGTTGATAAAGGCAAGACCTACATTTGAAGTCACCATAGCTAATCCAAAGGAGAGCCCTCACCCAAAAAATACCTCAAGGAATGAACAAGAATCTTCCAAGGGGTAGAGTGCAATAGAAACAATAGGGACCCTTGAGTAAACGTGCAAAGATCTCAAAGAAAAAAATTCTAATGCACTCATGGCCAACCAAGAGCTCCAAGACATGCTGAAAAGGACACAAGATGAATACAAAAACCTAATAGAATCTCAAAAGTAGGTTGAGAAGATCCAAGCTCAATTGCAAGAATGCAATAAGGTGCTAAATTAACTATAAGAGGATACAGAACAAGAGTTCTAGAATCAATTAAAGGAGCACGAGCTAGTGCTCAAGGATCCCCAAACCCAGCTAAAGGAGTGTGACACAACACTCAAATATCTTAAAGAAAAATAGGTGTAAGAGCTTCATACTTGATTAAAGGAGTGTGACTCAGTGCTTAAGAAGCTCCAAGTTTATCTTAAGGAGTAGGAGGCTACCATGAATGAGCTTCAAGATAAACTTAAGAAGCAAGACCAATTACTTAAAGGCTATAGTGAATAAACTATTGGGTAACAAAAACCAAAGCTCACCCTTGTTAATATAAACTTAATTGGCAAGATCAATCACTCAAAGGCTACAAAGAAGAAACTATTGACTTAAGCATGTAGCTAACAGAAACTAGTTGCTAGCTCACTCTTGCTAAAATTGAAGTGGACAAGGAAAAGGCAAAGATAGATCTATATGAAAGATTACATATGGAATAGCAAAAAATATAGGGCCAATGGAGTGCCTTATATGCAAGTCTATAGGAGACCATCTCCACCAACTTGATAGGGGTTGTAAGTATGGTAGAAATTGACAAACAAAGGCTCTATGAAACAACTATGATGAAGCTCTCTCATGACCTAGGAGTGGCCTTGTATAGTGAAAGCTAGCATAGAGTTCAATTGGAGGCCTACAAATTGGTCATGATGAAGTAACAAGTGCTATTCATGAAAGTTGTAATATCAGCTCTCAAGATCTAGAAGAACTTAAAGCTCAACTAGGATTGCTCCCTAATACCCTAGAAAGTATAGAAAATATTTGAGGGATCAATTTGATGATGGAAGGGCCAAGCAAGGAAGACATGATTTGAAAGTTGAGGTGAAAATGCTATGACAAGTATGAACTCAAGTCAATCGGTCTAATACAACTCAAAATGCTCTAGCAAACCTCTCCCATCAGTTAGAGCCACCCATGGTAATGAGACTGCCTATGGATATGCTAGGCTTACCAAATTTTGGCATAGGGGAGTTAGAAGAGCACCCAATAGAGATAAAGAGAAAGGCCCAGAGAAAAAGGAGGCCCGTTTGGCCATGATCCAATTATGAGCTAAACCACCACAAATAGTAATAGACCATCCCATTTCCCCCTGAGCTCCTACCACAGGATGAGGAAGATAACCCAGAGGAGACAATGCAAAGTTACCAGGAGACACGAGAGACTAGCCCTTTTGTGAAGTTTGATTTTCAAAGTCAGCGAGAGAGCATGTTTAGGAAGCCATTTCCATTATGCACTACACAACTGTTCACACAAATAGATGAGAACATTGCTATGAAGTGGCTAGACCCTTTAGACGTTGAAGCTTATAAAAAATGCAAATTCCAAGGAAGTAAGGGGAGATACTTGAAACTGAAGCCTAGGGAAGCGTGGAAAGGATTATCAAATCGGAGTTACCCCATTCTGAAAGGCAACAAGATGACCTAGGAAGTCTTGCTCTACTCTTAAAAGGAATAGTGAATAGATCCACTCTTCTATCCCTATCCAAGAAGGCAATGGCCAAGAGTATCATGACAAGGAAAATGGTAGGTACAAATTCCCAAAGAACCCAAATATCAAAGCAACCAACACTAACAAGACCTATCTATTTTAGCCTATTGAGTTGGTTCCTTCCTTTGCTCTTTTCACAAGAGAGTTTGCTAATTTTTCAAACCCCTCCATCACCACCTGCAACTATTTTCACCTCCTCATTAATAGCTCCTTCAAGAACTAGTAACGCCTTATGAAGATAGACTACCTCCTCTCTTTTTTTGCATCAAAATTGGAATTGATCGAGTGACAATGGTCCACCTCCACCTTTGTGCCCTACTATTGCTGACCTTTTGTACCTATTTATTAACAGGGGATATGGTGGATAACAAAAATAATGGTTGATGAAATTTTGAAAAAATGAGTAAATTTTGTAACACTTTCTTGTCATTATTTTTATGAGATCTGGGCTCCATCCCATGAAAATTATATTTAGCAACTGGCATCTCGATCATATCTTGTGTCTGGTTTATTATTTTCATTTGGAACAAAATTTGATTGTGTGTAAAAAGAGCCATGACAAGCTAGAAGGACCACAAAAGGGGCTTCTTAATCCAATACAATAATTTCCTTTTTTTGACATGTCATCATGTTATACTCTATATTTTTAGGGATCATTGTATAATAGTCCAATATGTTCTATATAATAAAGATTTTTATTAGAAGAGTAAAACACATAGCAAAATAATGAAAGACATAATATCAATGCAAGGGATAATACGCAAGATATAACTAGGAATAGGAATCCACTATCATAAGAGTACATTGGTTGAGCAACGCTAGCTCACACACTCCACAAACTCCCTCTCTCTACACCAAGAATCTACAAGTATGATCTGGACTATGGCCACAGTCCCTTCTTTGACAGATAAAAATAAAGAAGCTACCCTACCAAAAATAGGTTGGCCAATTATCACATAAAGAATAAAGAGAGTGCTCATAAATTAGGTTATGCATGCTTGTAAACTTGTGATATGACCACTTCTAACACCCTCTCTTAGAGCATAGGTGAACAAGCAATCAACAAGAATATCCAAGATGCACCATGTATACACCAATAGTGTGCACTCCATTGGATGCACTCACTGAGAAAGAATATCAAAGAAGAAGTTCAAATCCCTCTGTAAAATCAAAATAGTCAAGATACCCACATTGCACCTCCTGTAGTTACACAAGCATCATGTATAGTTTTCCATGACACCAAGATTCCTCCACTACGTGTTCATTTCCTGAGAACCTTCTTGCACTTTCCAATGATTTTGTCAAGTTCATAGACAATAAGCCCTTCTTCATCAAGTGGTAGAAGCTCTTCAATAACTTGTATATCTATCCCAACATATTTCTTCAATTGTGATACATGAAAGACATTATGGATGTGGATAGTAGAAGGTAATTGGAGCTTATATACGAGCTCTCCAATCCTTTCCAACACCAAGTATGGGCCATAAAACCTATGAGCCAAATTGTTGTGCCCTCCTTTGAGGGAAGCATAATGAGACTTGGGAACTTTCAAAAAGACCCAATCTTCAACATCAAATTCCGTGTGCCTCCTCCTATCATCAGCATAGGATTTCATGACATCTTGTGCCTTCTTTATATTCTCTTTACATTGCTTCATAAGCATCTCCATTATCTCTAGTTCATCCTTTGCTTGTGGATTTACCTCTTCATGAAACATGGCTAAAGGAATTCAAACCTTATATCCATAGAGTGCCTCAAATGGAGCCATCTCAATATTCATATGATATGTATTATTGTAATAAGATTCAACAAGATGCAACCAATTATCCCAAGAGGATTGAGTGTCATGACAAAAGTGTCTCAAGTAGACTTCCACCCAATGGTTAACCCTCTCGATTTGGCAATTGGTTTGAGGGTGGTAAGTAGTACTTGGAGTGAGAGTTGTGCCCATGGAAGTAAACAAACTCTTTCAAAATTTCCCATGAAACTAGTATCTCTATCTAATACAATCCTCAAAGGCATTACGTGTAGCTTGAAGACTCCTTCCATGAATTGGTCTGCTACCTGCTTGGCTAAAAACTTTGTCTTTGTTGGAATAAAATGGCTATTGGTAAGTTTGTCCACAACAACAAAGATACTATTCCAGCTAGAAGGGGGAGGCCCATAAAGAAATCCATAGAGATATCAATCCACTTTCCTTGTGGAATTGGCAAGTGCTAAAGAAGTCTGACTGGTAATAAAGAAGAATATTTATTTTGTTGGCATTCTAAACAATGAGAGACGTACTCCTTCACATCCCGCCATAAGCTGCGTCTAATTAGAACTCTTATGCACTTTATCAAAGATCTTAAAGAGACCAAGATGGCCAGCCAAGAGGGTAAAGAATGCATTTTTTAAAAGGACTTTCAGCCTGTAATTACTTTGAGGGATCAAGTATACCTTCCCTTTATACCATAAGAGTCCATTATGCCATTTGAACTTTGGGTACTCTTTATTTTTCCCTTGCTATAATTTCTACATTATTGTGGTAGGATGCTCCTCTTGGACATCAAATATTCTTCTTGTATGGCATTTATCCAATCCTTGTAAGCTTACATCCTAGAGGGCGCATTCGCCACTATATTGTCTTTTCCATCCATATGCAATCTCAAAATCATAAGATTGAAGGGAAGGGATTCAAGATCCAACTTGGAAGATTCAAGATCAAGCTAGTATCTCTTGATATTATTTACCACTACCATTGCTTGTGTCTCTTAACCCATTCAAAGTCAAATTATTTATGAGAATTTTTGTGCTGATTTGTTGCTGTTCTAGCCACTCTAGCATGGGAAAAGACTCTTCGACATGTTGCTTCAAAGGAGTCAAGTTTCATACTAGGCAACTTCAAGATATTCAAATCTTGCACTATCACAAGGTATATCACAATGAGAGTAATCTTCAACTAGGAAAGAGTGAACTTTTTGAGGGAAGAAACGGCATACAACTAATATGGAGGTATTAACCATAGCTAGAAGTAACCACAAGATCTGAAGATGCCAATGTGCCTTAACGACAAATCGTTTTTCCACCTTCTCAGTACAGCATGTACTTGTCCACCATCATCTTGATAAGAGAGTAAGGTGGAAGGGAAAGGAGTGAATAGAGATTGATGTAGTGGGCTGACTTGATATAGTCAAAATCCAATATTTATTTGCTACATTCACCCCCCATGGACAAGAGATTTTAAGGGGATCCTATTGTCTTATGGTTGATATTGATATTTAGCAAAAATATATTGGCAACGTATATGTGCAATAGTTGAAGAATATGCATTCATGTGAAATTGTGACTGGCTTATCCAAGTTCAAAGTGACTAATATGCAAAAGTTTTATGAAGCATGCCAACTTGGAAATAGACAAGGCATAAATTTCCTCATGATAAACATGTAAGCATGCATTTACTTGATATTTTACATTCAGATGTGTGGGATTCTACAACTACTATATCAATTGTTCGATATAAGTACTATACAATCTTTATTGATGATCATACAAGGTATGGCTGTATTTCATGAAGGAGAAAAGTAAAGTGTTCTCTCATTTTCACGGTTTTGAAAATTTGCTTGAGAAACAAATACGTGTGCAAATTAAGTACCTAAGGTCAAATGTAGGAAGAGGGTATCTCTTAAATTAATTGAGTACTTTTCTAAAACATCATGAAATTCAAAGATAATTTACATGCAAGTATAGTATACTCCACAAAAAAATGGTGGTGCTAAAAGAAAGAATAGGCACATTGCAGAAATCGTACGAGCCTTGATGGGTGAAAAGAATATGCCTCATTATTATTGGGCTAAAACAATCTCTACAACTTTGTATATTATAAATAGGACTCCCACTATTGCAATGCATGATGTGACACTAAAGGAGAAGCTTATTGACAAGAGACCAGATTTGTCACGTGTTAAAGTATTTGGATGCATTACATATGTCCATGAACCTCATGAGCTAATAATGAAGTTGGATCCAAAAGTTGAAAAGTGTGTACTTGTTGGCTTTTCCCTTGAGCAAAACGGTTATAAGTGCTATAATACAGTTACATGCAAATTATAGATGAGCAAAGATGTTGTGTTTGATGAGTGACTAGTTAGAATATTGCAGATGATGTAAAAGAAAAGGTGATAGGAGAAAATGTGTCCACTGTCATAGACATTGAGTGGGACAAAAGGGTTCTTTTCTAGTAGGTCTACTAAGAGACCATGGAGTAGCACATTGTGTGCAAATAGCATTCCTACAAGTGCAAGAAATGTATCACAAAAGAAAAAGGAAAAAGTGGTTGAGTCACTTGGTGTGCCAAATACTTTTGCAGGCTATTCACAAACAAATTTTGAGTTTGATGACAAAGTATGGATGAGAATTTCGGCATTCCAATTGTTTGTATACGTGGTAGAAAAAAAACCAATGCTAATGAAAAGGGATCATAGAGTGCTCAACAAGTACACAAGTCAACAAGAACAAGGTATCCCATAAATAGGTTGACATGTAATGTTTATGTTGCTCATTATTATGCATATATGTTGAATGTTATAAAATCAATTGAGACCACTTGTTTTGAGGAAGCCATTGGTCATGTGCATTGGGAGAAAGCCATGGGTGAAGAAATGACTGTGTGGATATAAATCAAACTTGGGATTTGGTGCCACTATTTGAGGGAAAGAAAAATATAGGCAACAAGTGGGTTTACGAAGTAAAACACAAGACAAATGAAAGTATGACCAAGTATAAAGCAATAATAGTTGCAAAAGGTTATGCAATATAGACTTATGGAATTGATTATGACGAGACATTTGCTCTAGCAGAAAAGATGGCAACAATAAAACTTATCATTGTAGTATTTGTAGTAAAAGGTTGGGTCTTACATCAAATGGATGTAAAGAATGCATTCTTGCATGGTGAGTGAAATTATACAAGAGGAGAAACAACTGAAGCACCCAATAGCACACATATAAAAACACAATGGAGACTTGAGAACATAGAGAGATAGGGCTGAAATCTTCTTCTTCTTCTTTCTTCTTCTTCCACACAAAAGAACTAAGTCTACAACATGATAAAATACTAATATGAAAGTACCACAATATATGTGCATGCGATCACTAAGTGTGTACCCGCTATAAAGAAGAGGTGGCATAATGAATATGCCACAACCAAGGATAGACTACGTGGGTGTAGTCTAGTTGTAGAATCACTGATCGTCAAATAGATAAGGCTACCCACAATATTTCGATTATAGAGTGACATCCTCAATCAAGTCACCCTCATGTGCATTAAGCTTAGTATTAGCATCTAAAGATATAGAACTAGGCTTCCAATCAACCATACCATACTTATTCAATATATCCAATGTACATTGTCGATGTGACAACTATATACCCTATGGAGTCTTGATTATCTCTATGCTGAGAAAATAGTGCAGATCTCCCAAATCCTTCATCTCACATTCAGCCTTGAGAAGATCCTTCACATTGTCAATCTTTGCCTCAATATCAACCACAATGATCAAATCATCCACATATATGGTAATGACCACAATACTAGCACCACTCTCATATATATAGAATGAGTGATCATCCTATGCTTTGTGAAATCCAATGTTGACAAGGTATTCTACAATCCTATCATGCCATGTCCCATGTGCTTACTTCAGCCCCCCATACAAGGCCTTACGAAGCTTGCGTACATAATCTAGATGATTCTCATTCACATAGCCAGGTGGTTGCTCCACATAAAATTCCTCTTATAACTCCCCCTATAAGAAGGCATTCTTAGCATCCATTTGATGCATGATCCAACCTTTTGATGCAGCCACAACTATAATAGCCTTTATAGTGGCCATTTTAGCCATCAGAGAGAAAAGGTCTCCTTATAATCAATACCATGAGTCTACATATACCATTTGGTAACTAATTATTTCTTATAGTGCTCAATAAATCCATTGACTTATTCCTATTATGCTTGACCTGGTAAACCCATTTGCAGCCAATAGCTTTCTTGCCTTCAGGTAAGAGCACTAACTCCCATATATAATTATCCATAAGTGCATCCATTTTTTCATCCATAGCATGATTCCAATACTTATTACCCACTACATCCTCAAAGCAAGTAGGTTCCATATCCTCCACAACCTTAGCCATATATGTTTTGTGATGAGCTATATCAAGTAAGTTACTCATGAATATATGTGTGCATCACCTGGGTTCAAAATAAAGTATATTTAAAATGTCATTTTTATACATTTTTTACATACAGAAGGATGTAATATAAAGGGGTGATTTATAGATTGAATAGAAAATGATTATGTTTTATTCAATAAATATTCATAGATAAGGATATTTATAAAAAGGCCTTGAATGCAAGTAATGTAGAGGATATAGATATAGTAACTTCCCCGAGTGAGCTATATAGCTATTATATGTGAATGGCTTTCTCACTCTACTTGGCGTACATGGACCTGGATCGCTACTAGGTGCTTTAGCATTGTCTTGTGCCTTTGCACATCAAGTTTTTTTATAGATGGAATCTCCAACTCCTCATTCAAGCTCTACTCAGAGCCATATGAATCATCGATGTGAGAGAAACTTGATCATACATTTGTCACAATAGGTGAGTCCCCAACTTTCTCTTTACGTATGATGTACTTGGTGGAGTAAAATGTAATCTCAAAATGCCACTTCAAGGTCTATCAATAGAATCATGACTAGGAGACTCTTATGGTCCACTCAATGTCTTTGATTGCTAACGTTCTTTCTGCACAACTTCACTCTCATAATCATTAATCCCAAAGTCTATATTCTACACATTACTATATATCAACTACTTATTTCATCAAAAACAACATCCTTACTAACTCTCAACTCACATGTAACATTGTTATACCATCTATATCCCTTCTACTCAAGAGAATATCCAACAAATACTTTTTTTTTTTGCTTTGCAATCTAATTTACTATGCAACTCATCAAGAATATGCACATAAGCATATTCCTGATGGGACAGATTTGACTTTCTACCTATAAACTTCTCTTTGGGTGTCATACCATATACAACAGCAATGGGTGTCTTGTTCATAATGTATACAGTAGTAGTAATTCCTTCACTCCAATAATAATGAGCACTCTTTGTAGGACCCTACACATTAGAATCTATCAATTCAAGTGGCTTCTTGCAGACATGCATTTCATGTGAAAATGCATGTCTTTCTTGCTTTCCAAATTAATATGCTTCACATACTTTATGCATCTCATCAACCCTAAACTTGGATAAGCCATCTGCAATCTTTTTTAACTATATGCCTTTCAGCTACTACACACTCACACTACCAATTCGCTTATGCTGAATTTCAATATCAGCCACAATACATGAACCTTTTATAAACATAACAGCATCCATTTCAAGCAAAGTTACATTAGGAGAAAAAAATCTACCAATGCATTTTCCTTTTGCAATCAACCCATAATTATTTTGAGATATTCTACATAACAACCATCGAATGGGAACCAAACTTACAATCCCTATTCTACCATATCTGACCAACAAAAACCAAGTTTCTTATAATATTTGGTACATGCAACACATCAACCAAGTACTCAGTTTTGTCATCTTGCATACTCAAATGAACATTTTCAACATGAGTAATGGGGTGAGTTGTATCATCCCTTATCTCCACATAATTTGAAGACTCTAGACTATGCATCTCTCTAAACCACTCTCCATGATAAGTCATGTGATTAGAGGCACCTGAATCTACATAGCATACATCATTCTATGATGAACCATCAACAGTAATAGTATTCCTAAAGTGCTACATAATAAATAACTATTCACTTATGTCATCATTGTTTCTAAGTGAATGGCAAACACATGTGCATAATTACCTCCCAAAAATGGTTAAAAATACCACATTTCTAAAAATTTCTTCAAAAAGAAGGTTGAAATTAGAAATGGGAAAAAGAAACAAGATAATTATGCAGTTGTAAATGGCAAATAGAGCTGAACCTACAATATACCCAAATATTGCTATATGGACCACTTGTAGATTCAAAATGGAGACTGAAATTTCCTCAGATGCCATAAACCATAGCAGGTAAGTCCTAAAGAGCTTATCTATAGTATATACACTATTCTTTCTACCCACCAAGTTTCTCTACAATCCAAGATTCCAGCCCTGCTAGCCTTAGCAGCCTCATGCGACTATAACCTAAGGCAAATTGAGCAAGGTGGAAAAGCTTCTTATCTGTTGCTTACTTGCTTACTTTTGTGCTCCAACACCTTCACCTTAACCTTCAATCGAGCTCTGTGTAGTGATGGGATGACTTAGATACCATGAAAATAAAGAGGAGGGAAGAGAGGTGAGGCACCCAAGAGTACACACATACAAAAGCAATGGAGACTTGAGAACATAGAGAGATAGGACTGAAATCTTCTTCTCCTTTCTTCTTCTTTCACACAAAAGAACTAAGTCTACAACATGATAAGATACTAATACGAAAGTACCACAATGCATGGACATGCGGTCACTAAGTGTGAGCCCACTAGAAAATAAGAGGCAGCACAATGAATATGCCATAACCAAGGATGGACTACATGGGTGTAGTACAACTATAGAATCACTCACGTATCCTCATGTTGATCACCTAACATGCCAATTAATAATATCATGCCACATCATCAAGGCATGTAGTGGATGCCAACTCATGTAGAGCTCGACATCTCAATATAGTGAGTTGCAAGAAGTAGTTTACATGGAGTGGCCATAGGGTCATGAGAGCATGGTTCACCCCGACTATATGTATAGGCTACACAAAGCCTTATATGAACTAAAACATACACCAAGAGCATGGCATGAAATGATAGCATAGTATCTTATCTCTATTGGTTTTCATGTTGGAAATGCAGATCACTCAATTTATGGATTAGTAGCCTTTATGTTAGTTGCTTCATCGAATAGTTTTCTTAGTTTTCAATTCTTGTTATTTGTCATTGGGGGCCATCAACATTAATATCTCAATGTGCAATTGTTGATTATCTTCCTTTGATTTTCACACTTGTGCAACCATGAGGGAAGATGAGCATGTCGGTTTCTTGTTGCCACTGCTTAGTACTCTTGGGTGATGGAGCTCTTAGGGTGGTGGGGCTAGTAAATTGTCACCAAATGTGATCTTCTTTGCTTCATCAAAAATGTCTTGGAGAGGCCACAATAGGTGTCTTGCTCAACCACAAAGGAGTGGCAGAAAAACTTTTGCGCATAAATATTCTAGAAATCGAAGAGTTGTAGGGTTGCGAGCAATTGCTATTGACCATCCCATCGGTGTGATAATGTTGAAGATTAAATTTGTGTTGTAGTTCATTGACTTGAAGTGTGGATTTGATGATGTTGTATCAAATTTGTGTTGTAGTTCATTGACTTGAAGTGTGGGTTGAAGCGTTCTTCTTTATAGGGGTGGGTTCTTATTGGCTTTCTTCCTCTAGAAACAAAGTGAGAACTCGTCAAGACATTGAATCGTATAAAGGAAAAGAGATGGTAGGACAATACTATTCTATGGCGATGGCGAAAGATCTCATGAAAAAGGATGACCGAGCCGTTGAAACGTAAGAAGCTTCTAATAATGCATGCATTGACGGGCAGGAATGGCTTACTCATCATGCAATTGGCCGGCACTTTTCTCCTTTCCATCCATCTCCTTAAATACTAAATATTTGGCTTCTTTTTCTATTATTAAAGACTAAAGAGTTGGCTTCTTATTAGGACGGCTAGAGTCTAGACTACACGACTCTCTCTCATCGCGTCTAGCACACGGTCCAATCACCAAGAAATAGATAGATATGGAGTCTAGACTCTCTCTCATCGCGTCTAGCACACCGTCCAATCACCAAGAAATAGATACATATGGAGAAGAGAAGTTGGCTTGTTTCATCTGCTCTTCTTCTCCTAGCGGCGGCAATTGCATCATGTTGGGACTTGCAGACAGTCGAAGGTGCGCAGAGTACAGCAAGCGACTCTCTGTGGAGCTGCCTGTCAAGGAGAGGAGTCACCAACGTCACCTCCGCGAGCTCGAATGCGGGGGCGTACTCGGCACTGCTGGCATCCTCCCTGCAGAACCTGCGCTTCACGGAGGCAGGGATCAGGAGACCGGAGGCACTGGTTTTCCCATACAGAGACCAGCAGGTGCAGGCAGCGCTGCAGTGCACGCTGAAGGCGGGCTACGAGGTGAGGGTGAGGAGCGGGGGCCACAGCTACGAGGGCCTCTCGTCGAGGGGCGATGGGGACCGCCCCTTCGTGCTGATCGACCTGGCGAACATGAATGACGTGGCGGTGGACGAGGGGTTCGAGACGGCGTGGGCCGGGGCCGGCGCCACCCTCGGGGAGATATACTACCACGTGGCACGCGCCAGCGGCGGGACCCGCGGCTTCCCGGCAGGGGTGTGCCCCACCGTGGGCAGCGGCGGCCACATCAGTGGGGGTGGCTATGGCTTCCTCTCGCGGAAGTACGGCACCGCCGCCGACAACGTCCTGGACGCCCGCCTGGTGGACGCACGTGGGCGGCTCTTAGACCGGGCCACCATGGGCGAGGACGTCTTCTGGGCCCTCCGCGGCGGCGGCGGCGGCTCCTGGGGCATCGTGGTAGCCTGGCGCCTCCGCCTTGTGCCCGTGCCTCCACGTGTCACCACCTTCCGGGTCTGGAAGACCGGCAAGGCCGCTATCAGCGATCTAGTGTACCGCTGGCAGTCCGTTGCCCCTGCCGCCCCCGAGGAGCTCTTCCATTCCTTCTACGTGGGCGGGGTGCCCCCCACCAACACCAGTTCCCCCGCCGACATTGGCGCCTCCTTCTACGGGCAGTACCTCGGCACCCTCTCAGAAACAGTCGAGCTCATGGGTAAGTCGTGTCCTCCCCGCTCCCGTCTCTTCTCCTCTCCTTCATCTTATCTATTGAAAGGACTCGTGAATTAGCATTTCCCGTCTCTTCTCCTCTCCATCTTATCTATCGAAGGGACTCGTGAATTAACATTTCCCTTGATAATTAATACTAGCGTTATGTGCAGGTGTGGAATATTATGCCATTTTGCACAGCTTTGCTATCTTAAAACGGTGAGTGAAGTTGTCGTGCTATCGAACGGCAACTTTGCTCAACAATTTATTTCTTATTTATTTCTCGCCTCTTTTTTCTCTCTGTTTTTAATTTTTTAATTTACTCTCTCCCCCCTCCCCCCACCGAATTCCCAGTCTAATTCTCTCTTTCTCTTTCTCCCTGCCCCCTTTTTTTTTCTCTCTTTCTCTCTTTTAAATTTTGTCTTTATCTTTTCTCTTTCTTTCTTTTCCCCGCTTTCTCAAAAAATATTTAAATTAAAAAAAGCTTTTCTCTTTTCTCCCATCTGTCGTCCTCTTTCTTATTCTTCTTATTCTTCTCTCTCTCTCTTTCTCTCTCCTCTCTTTTATTTCTCTCTCATTTTTTTATTTTTTTCTTCTTTTTAAATGTTGTTTCTTTTTCTTTTAAATTTTATCTAAATTCCTCTCTCTTCTTCTTATCTTCTCTCTCATTTTATTCTCTTTGTCTCTCTCCTCGCTTTTCTTCTCCTCCTTCTCCCCTATTTTCCTTTTTTCCTTTCATTTCTCTCTCTTTCTCTCTCTCTCTCTCTCTCTCTCTCTCCCTCTCTCCCTCTAAATTTTTTTATTTCCTCTCTCTATAATTCTCTTTCTCTTTGTTCTCCCTCCCTCTCCTTTTCTTTCTTTTTTGCTCTTCGTGTGTGTGTATCTCTCTCTTTACTTATTTTAATTAAAAATAAAGTTTAAATTAAAAAGTTTAATCTAACTGTGTGTAAGAGAGAGAACCTAGGCCCTACATATGAGAGTGAGGGGGGAAGGGAGAGAAGAAAAATGTTTAATTTGAGAGAGAGAGAGAGAGAGAAAGAGAGAGAGAGAGAGAGAGAGAGAGAGAGAGAGAGAGAGAGAGAGAGAGAGAGAACCTAGACCTTAGACATGAGAGAGAGAGGGGGGAGGGGGAGGAATTTAATTAAAAAGGGGAGGAAGATATATTATAAGTGTGAGAGGGGGGGTTTTTAATTAAAAAAAGGGAAGTTGTTGGGGGGGGGAGGGAATGTTTAATGAAAAAAGGAAGGGGAAAGAGAAAAATAGAGATTACAAGAGAGAAAGAGGGGACGGGAGGAGGGGGTTTTGATTGGGAAAAGGAGGTTTGGAAAGCCATCTAGAGGTTCAGGGCTTACTAAACCTATAGCGAAAATAATATAGTAGTAAGATACGCTAGTAGGGAACTATCACCAATACACTAAGGTCATAGCATCGACTGATGAACTTATCCTTCTCACAACTCAGCAGCCAAGGAAATTGTAATATGCGTTAGAATCATTCTTGTTAAAACAATGTCTCACCGTGGGTTATTCTCCATCATTTGTTACAAAGGTGCCTCAGTATAAGAGGATGGAACCTGTGACCTTTGGTTCTTCGCACACTCTTGGAGCTCCTAAAGGTGCTCCTTAACCTAGCTCACTCTTGGCTCCTCTCATCATTTTCTTACATTCAGGAAGGGTGTCACCAAGAAACTACTATCAAGATTAGAACTCTGGAGATTAAAAGGTCGTACGAAATAGAAAGGCTATTGTAATAGACCAAAAGCACACACGGCATTGAAAGGCTTGAGAATAAAGCACACATGGCATTGAAAGGCTCGAGAAACGTCTTGATAATCTCAACAAGAATGCATACTATACTAGGCTCTTAATCCACTATGGTTGCTTAGTTGGGGCTTGTCCAATCCCATGGTTGTCTGACCTTAGATTTTCCTCTCAAATGTTATGCCTTCATGTCCTTTTTTTAGCACAAATGAAAAAGCAATAGGATCATGCACATATGTTCTTTATAGGATGCCAAACAAATATTTAAAAAATGCCAGAGAAATAAACTATAGTCCCCATATAAATGGAGATCAAATCATTACCATAATGCGCAGTCAATGAGATTTTCTCCTCTTAAGACCTTTTCTTCAATGAGATTGGAAGCCATATCATGAACACCTAAGACCTTGAAGAGGTCAAGTGCAACCTACCCCTCAAGAGTTGACCGAATTCTACTAACAACACATGAGGTTATTGTTTTATGTTCTTTCGATCGTTAGGAAGACACAAACACGAGTCTATTGAGGAGTACGAACGTTGGGAAGACGTAAGCATGAACAACTTGCAATTGGGCAGCTATCTCAAAGACCTCGTGTGTGAACCAATGCAGGTCGCACCTACCCGGAGCTTGGCCTAGAGGCCAAGGATTACATCGAAGGCGCATGGATCGACAGCGCGGTTAACATCGCGTATATCGGCTCAGTCGACGACCTACTCAGCAAGGTCAACAAAGAGAAAGGCTACTTCAAAGCGAAGTCGGACTACGTGAGAAAAGGCAGGCCGCTACCCAAAGAAGCCATCCTGGGAGCCTTCGACAGGTTGCAAGCCAATCCAGGCAAAGGCTACATGATTTTCGAGCCATATGGGGGGATAATGGATCGGATAGCGGAGGACGCCATCGCCTTCCCTCACCGCAAGGGCACACTCTACAATATACAGTACCAAGCAGTGTGGAGCGAGGGAGGAAGCCCGTCCGTGGATGCCCCGTTGATTGCCTGGCTGCGCGGCCTGTATGCGTACATGCAGCCCTTCGTCTCCGCCTCCCCTCGGGCCGCCTACATCAACTACATCGACCTCGACCTCGGCGTCGCCCCTGCCTTCTCCCAGGCCCAGGCCTCCTGGGGCCCCCTCTACTTCCTCCACAACTTCCATCGCCTCTCGCAGATCAAGGCCCAAATCGACCCCCACAACATCTTTACCCATCCTCAGAGCGTTCCCCCGCTCTCATGACCACGCATGTTGTGCCACTACCTTGCACATTCCACTTGCCTTTGCATGCCAGACATATTGCGCAAAGCCTAGATTTTACTGCACTTGGAAGATATTCTATGGGATATTAATGCCGAGTAAAGCATGAAACAATAAAATATCTAAGATCTTGAAGAAACTCAATCTTTTCTTAGATTTTAATAGGTTTCTTTCTTTGTCTACGGAAGAAGGGAACGAATCTCTAGCCCATTAAGCATGAAGAGCACACCTTTGTAGAGAATTTTGTGATTGGTACTAAGGTTTTTGTAATGGTTAGTTACTAGATCTTAATGGCAAGATTTTATAACATATTCAAGCCATAACAAAAGTTGTTGGTTTTAACAAGGTGAAAACTTAATAAAGGCTAAATCTATGGTAGAATATATGGAACCCAAGGGGGTTGCACATTAGTGGATAAATAAAATTGCATGTCATTGATCATGAGACAAGGTTGGTCAAAACAATGACAAGCAATAACAATCATTTATCACCCTTGCCGAGGAATAGCTAAATTTTACTTGCAAGACTTCACATGATGTAGCTAGAGGTAGAATGGAAATATAAAAGATGAAAGGTTCATGAAGGCTTGCTTGCTAGTGTTTTCCTAGTGCAAAATGAACTATAGATACAATATCTGCATCAAATTTGGGTTATGTATGCAAATGGGTTTGGAAGAGTGATGAAGATTGTGTAACAAAAAACGAGAAACTTTTTGATAGGTGACAACGATACTCTATTAGAGGAGCAAAAGTCTTGTCTAGGCATCAATCCACATTCAACCAAAGAGTCATCTGTTTTGATGACTATAGGAAATTTCAATTTTTGGCCATGTAGGTGGCTTTAGAAGCATCTTGCACATTTTAAAAGAGACTTGTTGTTAAAGGAGAGCTCAGGGGTCTTGTTCATTGGGGTTGGGTAGAGAAGCACAAAGAGGTTCATGGCTATCCATGGAAACATCATTTTCATTGGAGACAGCATAAACCCCCTTAGATCCCCCCTTCAAATAATGGAAGTAATTTCTTAAGAATTGGGAACCTATCCATGGTGCGCAGATCGGTCGCAGATAGCTCACGTAGTGAATCCCTGAAGGTCCCCAAGAACAATGAACTCTACCTTTTTGCACAAAAAACAATGTAAAAGCATGCACGACAAGAGACAAGAGACAAATTGGGTTCAATCTCTCCCATGCCTTGTGTGAGCGCTTCACAAAGCATGTATTTAATGTATATTTCCAATCTTCATGCTCAATAATAGCCCAATTACAAAAATATGACAAGCTTTTTAGCTTTTGAGTTTGCTTTCTACAAAAATAGAAAAATAAAGCTAATGGACGGTGCCCATAGAGTCTGGCACGCCCAATCTCAATGTCCAAATAGAAATAACATATCCGGGCGCATAGGCGCATACAAAATAATAATCAATAATCAATGTCTCAATAGACATAACAAAATATAGGCGTGGCGCCTATCAAAATATAATCCAAATGTCGAATACCCGCTAGACTCCAATGCTTTCCTCCGCCACTGCTGCTATCTCTACACATCAACTGAAGCATTCACAATCGTTAGTAAAATAATACAATTAAACCGACAAAAGTGAATACCTAGCAGTCTTCAGCTACATAAATAAATCAACTGGTTAGAAATAAATCCTAACCTTAATTTATTACGAGTGCGCACTCTAAACTCATAAACGTTTATTAATTTAATATGCATTTTGCGGAATCACCCGCTATGGAATCACCCATGTACACACTAAATTAATGAAACGCCCGAAAAGGACAGGTGTCCCCATCAACTTCTCGCACAAAGAATCCTCTTTGTGTATGAGCCCCGGTCATCTAAGTTTACAGAATCCACTGTAAAACCTCACGGAATCCACCGTGGCACGGAATCCACCGTGGAATATGCCTCCTGGCATCATACCCCCGGGGTGGGATAGCAATTGACCTCAATTGCTATTAGCTCAATGTGGAGCTAACAGAGTGGGGAAAGCATTTAAGTCTCTAGCGTGCATCCATTGTGCTTCCTCTACAGGATGGTTCTTAAATTTTACTAGATATCTAGAATACCTTCGGCCAGTTCTAGTGGTCATGTAGTCAGTGTCTATGATGGCTTCTGGTTCAAGTATTTCAGTTTCTTCCTCTAATAAAGGTGAGTTTTCATAGACAGGGTGGATAGGTAATTGGCCTCTAAATGGTCTCAATAAACTAATGTGAAATGTATTATGAATTTTCCAATGAGATGGCAGTTCTAATTTGAATGCATTATCATTAATCTTATGAATGATTCTAAATGGTCCATAGAATCTAGGAGCTAATTTGACAACTGGATGTCTATCTACACTTTGTAGTCTACGTTTTTCTATTCTAAGCTAAACATAATCATCAACTTTGAAATTCATAGCTTGTCTTTTCTTGTTGGCTTGTTTGGTATATGATTGTTGGGCTTTAGCAATCATATCCTTAACCTCATCAAAAATACTATTATGCATAGTAGCAATATCATCAGCACTCTGAATTCTATTAGACAAAGATGCAACAGGTGTAGATAATCTATATCCATAAATAACATCAAAAGGTGCTTTCTTTGTAGATGTGTGCGGTGTATTGTTATATGCAAACTGTAATAAATGCAAATGAGTATTCCATGTCTGAGGTTTAGAGATAGTGTATGCACGTAAAAGATCTAAAATGGTACTATTTGTGGCTTCTGTTTGTCCATTTGTTTCTGGATGAAATGCAGATGAGAAATCAATCTTTGTGCCTAGATTTGCAAACAGTGTGATCCAAAAATTATTACAAAATCTAGAATCTCGATCTGAAATAATCACTTTTGGCAATCCATGGTTAGTAAAAACAGTTTTCAAAAATAACTGTGCTGCTTGTGATGCTGTTAAAGTTTTCTTACATGCAATGAAATATGCTTGCTTACTAAATCTATCTACAATTGTCCAAATCATGTCGTGGTTAGATTTAGTATTTGGTAAACCAGTAATGAGATCCATAGATATATGTTCCCAAGGTTTAGATGGAATAGACAAAGGCATTAATAATCCATACTGTTTACCATGATGTCTCTTTATTCTTTGACAAATCAAACATTCAGAAACGAAATTAGATACATCTGCATCCATATGCGACCAATAAAAATCTTCAGTTAACATGCGTAATGTAGATATGATACCTCTATGACCTTGATATGGGGGACAGTGAATTTCATTCAAAATAAAAGATCGGAATGGAATAGTAACACACAGTCTCTTTTCAAAAAACATAAATCCATCATTATATGACAATGAATCAACAGGAATGAAATTATTTTTGCCAATCAGAATGAAAAGTAATATCCTGGTGATATGTGTCTTTCATAGCAATCAAAGAATCAAAAGATATGATGGAAATATTATGAATTGCAGGTCTTCTACTCAATGCATCAGCAACTACATTTTCTTTTCCAGGTTGGTATTGAATGATAGAATGAAAACTTTGAATGAAGGAAGCCCATTTGACATGACGGTCAGAAATTTGGGGTCGGCTAAGTAGATGTCTAATGCTTTGCTGGTCAGTCTTTATCATGAATTCTGAACCCATTAAATAATGCTTCCATTGTTTTAATGCTTGTACAACTGCTAATAGTTCTTTGTCATAAGTGGAATATTTGAGCTCAGAGGGTTGCAGCTTAGAACTAGAATATGCTATTGGATGGTTGTCTTGCATTAATACGGCTCCTATTCCTGATCTGCTAGCATCGGTCACAACTAGAAAGAATGGTCTATTAAAGTCAGGGAATTGTAAAACAGGGGCATTGGTTAATGCACGTTTCAGTAAATCAAAGGATTTTTGCTGAGTTTCAGTCCATTGATAAACAATTCCTTTCTTAAGAAGTTTTGTTAATGGTAAAGCAAGTAATGAAAAATTACGTACAAACTTCCTATAGAAACTAGCAAGACCAAGGAATGAGCGTAATTCATGTACATTTTTAGGAATAGGCCAATGCAATATTGCTTCAATTTTCTTAGGATCAACTTTAATTCCTTCTTTTGATACAATATGACCTAAATATTCTATTTCTGTCTTAAAGAATTCACTCTTTTCAGGATTTGCAAACAATTGATTTTCTTTCAGTAATGGAAAAACTAATGATAAATGCTCATAATGCTCTTTTTCACTTTGACTGAACACCAAAATATCATCAAAGAAAACAATCACACAATATTGATATTTCAGAAAAATACGGTTCATCATTCTACTGAAAGTAGCAGGTGCGTTAGTTAATCCGAATGGCATGACTAAGAATTCGTAATGGCCAAACTGTGTCTTGAATGCAGGCTTAAATATGTCGGATCGATCTAGCCTCACCTGATGATATCCAGACTTAAGGTCAATTTTACTAAATATAGAAGATCCTTGCAGTTTGTCCATAAGGTCATCAACTCTAGGTATAGGATACCTATTCTTTACAGTGATCTTATTTAATGCTCGGTAGTCAATACACATACGATAGGTATTATTCTTTTTCTTGACTAAGAGTACAGGTGCACCGAATGGAGAACTGCTAGGTCGAATTAAGCCTCTATTTAGTAATTCTTCAACTTGACTCTGGATTTCTTTTTGCTCTATTTGATTGTGCCTATATGGTGCTTTGCAAGGTGGTTGTGTGCCAGGAATTAAATCAATCTTATGGTCTTCTAGACGTGATGGTGGTAAACCTGGTGGTAGGTCTTCTGCAAAACAGTCCTTAAAATATGCAAGAAATTCCTTATGCCTAGGGTGCATATGATTTTCCTTTGCGTGCAATTCATTCACCCAAATGAGATATGATTTAGTATTCTTGCGTAGTGCACGTTTTGCTTGAGTATGTGAAAGCAGTGGAAAAATATGAGATGCATGCATACCATATAATGTAATAGATTTTCCTTGAAAATTAATATTCATTGTGTGTGTGGAATAATCTATATTTGGATTATGCTGATGTCTCCATGGCATTCCTAGAATAATGTCGCTTGACTGTAATGGGACAACTAAGAAATTCTTCTTTCAATATATGGACCAATTTGAATTTCTAAATCTTGTACTTCTTGCGTGCCATTGTACTTAGTGCCTAAAAATGCAGCTTTTATGCGATAATGTGTAGGTACAGTATGCAATTTCAATTCCTTTACCAATTTTGCTGAAATAAAGTCATGGGTACTACCATCATCATGCAATATAGTTCTTTCTTTTCCATGCACCATACATTTCATAGTCAACAATGAATGTGAAGTAGGCATACCTGGTAAAGTGTCGGAAGTAGGAGTAGGATCATCCTCATCTTCAGTGAAATCCGGCATATCCTCATGCTCGTCTTCGTCCATAGCTCCAAGGTAGTTGATATGTGCTGGTGGCTTCTTTGAATGACAATTTGCTGCGAGATGCCCTGGCTGGTGACACTTGTAGCATACTATTGGCTTGGCTTTTGTTACATTATTTGCAATGGCTGGAAGTCTGGGTACATTTGGATTTGCTTGTGGAATAGGCTTAGGATTTGGATTGACAGTGGATGGTAATGCAGGTGGTTTAGGCCAATTCTTGCGGAAAGATGGTGATGAGAAACGACCTGGATTAAACCTTCTAAAATTGGAATTGAATTGTTTAGATCCATAATTACCGTTGGCTTGAAATTGCTGTGGTCGTCGATCTCTTCCGCGTAACTTATCTTCAGTGTCATGAGCTAGTGAGATGGCGTCTTCAAGGGTAGCAGGCTTGAACATGTTCACTTCAGCGTAGTAATGTCCAAGAAGTCCAGACATATACTTCCGCTTATGTGTCGTCTCTGGTACGTCTTCAAGCATGCGTAGCTGTAGGAGTGCATTCCAAAAACGCTCTGTATACTGTGGAATAAGCTCACGATCTCGCTGTTGAAGTAAATCCCATTGTTTGATAGCCTTCTCATGAAATTGCGGTGGAAGGAAATTTTGCATGAACTTCTTCTTGAAATCTTCCCAAGTAGCAGGACATTCTATGCTCTTGCGGACTACAGTCCACCAAAGTGATGCTCTGTCTATCAGATGATTAGTAACACACTTGATTTTATCTTTTTCTGGATAAGTTTCCTCATGGAAATAGTCATCAAACTGGCTAATGAATGATAAAACAGTCTTTCCTTCTCGTATGCCATTGAAAGTGCGAAACTTGAAACTTCGTTTACTTATCTTGGATTCCTTGCGAATGGTTTGTACTTCAAGAGTGGCGTCGATGGTACGTCGAATCAAATCTTCAGCTTGAGGTTCTTCTTTGTCAGTGGACGCTCTTTGAAGTTTTGTCAATTGCGCTTGCAATGCTTGCCTAGCCCTTCGCTCTTCTTCCAATTGTAGCATGATTAGATCCAGCTTTTGTTCCATGGTAGGCTCAGGTAGGTCGTCTTCAGTCATAGGATCATCCATATGTGGGGTAGTCATCCTGTAAAACTCAACAAACCTTTCTCACTCAAAATCAGGTTAGTGGGATGAGCGTAGCTCAAATTCGGGGTTACAAGGCTATGTATTTTTGGGTATTTCTTTGTATATTTTCAGTAAATCTGCAATATTTCCATCTCCGTTTGCTGAAAGTACTTCAACGAACTTGTAGATAGGTAGAACAGCTTGCTGCGAACAACTTTCCAGTTCAGAGTTTTTGCATACGAACAAGTCTTCTATGAGTTTTAAGCATTAGTCAGTTCTGATTTAGTCTGACTTGCAGAGTTGCAGACTTAGCAGACTTGCAGAGTTGTTGACTTGCTGAACTTAGGCCGACTTGCAAAACTTACAGAACTTGATGTCAATTGACTTGCTGAACTTGACTTCAGAAGTGCGAGACCTGGAGTTACTGAACTTGTCTGCCCTGTGTAACTTGCAGAAAGCCTTAAGCTTTAGTGATTAAGCTTAAGCTTTAATAGCTTAATGGAGGACTTAGCAGGCGGCGTGAATTTTCGTGGGGGGGGCCGTTTTTTATCACGCGGAATTTTCGGAAAGATCTCCTGAGGCCACGATTTCGAATTATGAAGCTTCTTAAGCTTCTTTAAGTCTTAGAAGCTTAAGATTAAGCTTTTGGTTAAGAAGATTAAGAATTTTTTTTTCTCACTGTTTTCAACGACTTGATGAAGGAGATGTATGCGTGGTCCTCTGCCTGCAGAGCCTGGTCCTTCGCGATCTGACAGTGGAAACATGGGTTCTTCATCGCTAGAAGTCTGCCTGTATCGACGGTTCGCGATGAGATTGACTGTAGAGCCCGTTTGTTCCTGGAGCTCCGCCTTCGCCCGAGATTGGTAGCGATTGGAAGCTCTTGATCTCTGCTCAGCTCTGATACCACTGGTGCGGAGATCGGTCGCAGATAGCTCACGTAGTGAATCCCTGAAGGTCCCCAAGAACAATGAACTCTACCTTTTTGCACAAAAAACAATGTAAAAGCATGCACGACAAGAGACAAGAGACAAATTGGGTTCAATCTCCCCCATGCATTGTGTGAGCGCTTCACAAAGCATGTATTTAATGTATATTTCCAATCTTCATGCTCAATAATAGCCCAATTACAAAAATATGACAAGCTTTTTAGCTTTTGAGTTTGCTTTCTACAAAAATAGAAAAATAAAGCTAATGGATGGTGCCCATAGAGTCTGGCACGCCCAATCTCAATGTCCAAATAGAAATAACATATCCGGGCGGATAGGCGCATACAAAATAATAATCAATAATCAATGTCTCAATAGACATAACAAAATATAGGCGTGGCGCCTATCAAAATATAATCCAAATGTCGAATACCCGCTAGACTCCAATGCTTTCCTCCGCCACTGCTGCTATCTCTACACATCAACTGAAGCATTCACAATCGTTAGTAAAATAATACAATTAAACCGACAAAAGTGAATACCTAGCAGTCTTCAGCTACATAAATAAATCAACTGGTTAGAAATAAATCCTAACCTTAATTTATTACGAGTGCGCACTCTAAACTCATAAACGTTTATTAATTTAATATGCATTTTGCGGAATCACCCGCTATGGAATCACCCATGTACACACTAAATTAATGAAACACCCGAAAAGGACAGGCGTCCCCATCAACTTCTCGCACAAAGAATCCTCTTTGTGTATGAGCCCCGGTCATCTAAGTTTACAGAATCCATCGTAAAACCTCACGGAATCCACCGTGGCACGGAATCCACCGTGGAATATGCCTCTTGGCATCAATCCAAGGCCAAAGTGGATTTATAGTAGGAGAGGCATGGCTTTGTGACTTGAGGCACATGAGATTGTAGAGATTGTTATTGTCATAGTAGTTGGGAAGGATGGGCTTCTTATGGATAGCACAAAGATTCAAGTTTCTTGGACTTATGGTGTATGGCATAAGTTGATATGGGTGATTGGAAGTCACACATGAGGAATGACTTTACAAAGCACCATTTTCACCAAGGATAAGCTCATCAATAGACATGAAGTTTGTGCCTATCAATTTCCATCGATATACTATGTACCAATTTGTGTGCTGCAAGGTATGAGCTATTTGATGCCATTATTACATTTCTACAATCATTAAATGTAGGATATAGGACATGTACTACAATTTTACCATAACCAAGTTCTAGGAAAGAATGAGGGCCTATTTGAGGAAGAGATAAGTGGCTACATCACGGGTAGATCAAGCATACTAGGTCTTGAGACTAGATGCTAGTGTTCTTCAATGTGAGGTTTCGTTGGAGGCAATCCACAATTTGCATGGCAACAATTTGAACTTTATTTGCATTTTATAGGCCGATTGTAGACCACATTCATGTTTACCTTCACTAAAGCTCTAGATATTTGGCTCTATTTGCCAATGGTAACCATGCTAACTGCAAGAGGTGCAAGTAGGACATGGAGGCTATTGCTCATTTGTTTATTTCTTGGTCAAGTACTTCAAGGATTTTTAGCTACTTACAAGGTATGAGTTCCCCATTTCATCCTTTTGTTCTGAAATAAAAATAAATCTCAATAGGGGAAGTTGTTCTTTGTAAGTTTGCATGAGCTAGAAACATGACTGTCATTTACATGACATATAAATCATTGGTCATTGTAATATGTGCACATTGGCACAACAAACAAGCGGGAATTTCTAAAAATGTGTAGTAAGAGCAATACCTTAGAAGTATGTATTCTATCAAAAGTAACATTTCAATATTCCTTTCACTTTAGCGGTTAGAAATAGAAGTTTAAGACTTGAAGGGGATAGTGGTAAAAAATTGTTAAATGTTGAGAAAGTTCACCTACCTACTCTTCAAAACATAAAAGACTCGGTTAAAGGTTTCCCTTCAATTCTAGATTTTCTATTGGGACTTTTAGCCAAACACGTTAGCTTTTATAGACATGAAAGTAAAGGGAAATTTCCATTTCACCAAGATGGTGGTGAATGTCAAACACCCAATTTAGACATGCTTCCAAAAGCTCCTGTAATCTAGAAGTAGCCACAATAGTCAACCTCCTTTTGCATAGAAAGGACTACATGTGGAGTCAATCATGTGTTGCAAGCTAGATTGGGGGTGGACACATGTCAACTAGAACATCATGGCTATTCTGTGACAAGAACACCTCAATATAGTAGTATGGAGGAGAGGGACACGTTTTCAATCCACAACTTGGTTCTCCAAGAAGGGCTGGGTGGGTCAAGATCTGGACTATCAACAGCTGCTACAGAAAAATAGTTAGGCATAAAGAAAATCATAATCCACTCCCAAAGGAGCTTCTCTGTAATCTAGCCAAGAAAGAAAGCCAACAATGTTATATTGTGCTCTGGGTCTATGTACACTTTGAAGTCAAAGTCCTAGAGCAAGAGGATCCATCTAGCCAATCTTCCAATGACATTCTACTATGTACACTTTGAAGTCAAATTCCTAGAGCAAGAGGATCCATCTAGCCAATCTTCCAATGACATTCTGCTATGTGACCAAGTATACCAAAGCAAAATGTTCCACATGAAAAACAAAGGAATGGCCCATTAATAATGCCAAAAAATTTTAACTAAGGAGATTATTCCTAAGCATTCCCTTTCACTTACAAAATATTTTTTCTCAATAGAGAAGAGTCGTTTACTACTAGCATTAAAAATAGGCCAAAACCATCCATTAATATCCTACTACATAATCACATTGCCTATTACAATATTTGAGGGATCCACAAAGACATGGAAAGGTTTTGTCTAATCCAATGAGACCAAGATTGCAACCTTTGATAGTAGTAGCCAAAGATGTCAGAATGCTAAGTCCATCACTTCATTCCAAGTGAAGGCTACTTTAAGGATGTGAGCCAATTGATTGAGAGGGACAGAAACATGGGCTTAAAGGTGTAAATACCATTCATGCCAATGGACTTGCCCAAGAAATCGTGGCACCATAGATAAGGAATCTAGATTGGGGCCTACATAATGGTGGCTACCTTGTTGGGGTCCACAACAATGCCATCACGTGAAATAATGTGACCGAAAAGAATACCACCCTTCATAGCGAAGACACATTTCATGGGGTTAAGACTAAGACTGACTTCACGACACTTGATGAAATAGAGACATAGATGATTCAAATGTAAATTTTCCTGTGTATCCCACTAGAAGAAAGTTGGGACATTCTTCAAATTTGCACCACATGACTATATCAACAAAGATGCCCCAAGCTATAAAGGAAGTCTTGGCTTGATCTTTTGGAGCATGTTTGACTTGATTGTATCTAGTGAAGCCATCCAAAACAGAATATATCTCATGGCCAATGACCTCATCCAAAATGCTAACAAGGTAGGGAATAAGAAAGGGATCCGAAATGGTTGTAGCATTTAATTTCATTTAAACATAGATCCAAAACTTCTTGTTTTTCTTTGGCATAATGATTGTGGGAGAAATCCATTTCGCCTAATCCACTAGAGCAATGATGTTGAGATGACAAGCTCAACACATGCGGACATTGATGATGGACCGCCTGGTTAGATGAGTCCATACACTTAGCACGTCGGTGGTCATTATAACTCACACATGGCCACTGACTCATTACTTATTATATTCAGGTTGTTACACCTATTTACAGCTGGCATAGTTATAGCGCCAGTCGACTAGTGTAGTCGGTTATGCATTGTTTGACTTAGTAGGCCACTTTCCTTTATGTTGTATCTTATCTATACTTTGTGTACATTGTAAAGTGTGTGGAAGAAGAAGAATAAATCAGCAAGAAAACGTTTTGGCCTCCATCTCTCTTCTTGTCTCTTGAGTGAGCTTCTCCTTGTGCATTCTGTGTGTGATCGGCACAGCATCTTGAGCAACTCCCCCCACCACGCGATTCTTGACATGGTATCAGAGCCGCACCACTGAGAGAGGCTGATTTCAAAGGCTGAAGCAAAGGAGAAGAAGCAAGGTTCGAGCAAGCAAACCACGGGTAAGAATCTCTCCCATCCTTCCACTCTTTCTCTTGGATAGTGCCTGCGGAGGCACCGGAAGCAGGGTCGAGCAAAAATCTCAGATTGCAGTGAGATTTGGTGTGCACGAAGAGCGCTGTGGATTCTGTTATTTTGGGCATCTGAGGCCGTTTCAGGCCCCGTTTTAGAGCCGCAAGGTTACGGACAGCAGTTTCAGGTGTGCACTGTGACTTCGACTGTATTGACCGAAAGTGGATGCGCAGGTTATAGATTTCAGATCTGTAAGGTCAAAGGTGTTTACCAGCAAGTAAACACAAGGTTTTTCTGCAAACTAGTTGCAGATTGCATGTATTGTTGAGCAGACAGTGAAAAAGGTTGTCTGTTGTATAGCTGTGCACTACAGGTCGAAGGTTGCAGAAGATTTGCTTACTGTTTGGTATTAGTTTTGTGATAATGGCAGAGAACAGTGGAAGCCCCCATCATTGAGAAGCTCGACAAGAACAACTACCCTTCATGAAAGTTCCGTGTCACAAATTTCCTTATTGGAAAAGGTCTCTACGAGTTTGTTTCAGGTAAAGAAAAGGAGCCGGAGGTGAGTGATCCTCCAACTGCAGAAGAGACAAAGGCACGGAAGGAATGGAATGCAAAAGACAAGAAGGTCATATATTGGCTGTCAGCAGTAATTGACAATAATATGCTGGGATATATCAGAAATGCAGAGAATTCATATGCAGCTTGGACCATACTTGAAAGTATGTTTTCTGTAAATACAAAGGCACGAAAGATTCAACTCAAACAAGAGTTGAATACATTGAAGAAAGGGAAGATGTCTATCAATGAGTATGCATTGAAGGTAAGGAGCATTACAGATGCCTTGGTAGCGATTGATGGAATGCCCGATGATGATGATTTGGTATCATCTACCTTGGGTGGACTTAACAATGAAAAGGCTTGGAAGTATTTTTAACTTTCGTATATGTTAGAAAGCCATTTCCAGATTTCGATGAGTTGGTCTCCCTTATGATCACTGAAGAGATCAACATGCAGAGTGAGACATCTGAAAAAAGTGGTGAACAGGTCCAAGCTTTCTACTCCAGTTCAAGAAGGGGACGTGGCAGGTTCTCTTCAAGAGGCCGTGGTACAGGACGTGGTAGTGACAACCAACAAAACAGATTGAATCAGCAATTTGGCGATATGCAGGTTTCAGGTGGTCGTGGTAACTTTAGAGGTAGGGGGAGTTTTAGAGGAAGAGGTGGATGGCAGAATAGAGGTTCTAACAACTCTGGTATTGTGTGTCACTACTGTGGCAAAACAGGTCATATTGCAGCCCAATGTTATGCTAAGAAAGATGATATCCACAGTGGCAAGTTGCAGCAAGGGAACTATGCATCGTCTTCACGATAGAATGAAGACAAAAATGAACGTCTGTTTGTTATGCTGCATATGCTGAATGCTGTTACAAGAAAGGGAACACATGATGATGTCTAGTATGTTGATTCAGGTGCATCCAATCATATGACCAGCCATGCAGAATGGTTTGAAGAGATGCAGAATTTGCAAAATGCAGGTTATGTGCAGACGGGTGATGATTCATGCCACCCAATTTCACACATTGGAAAAGATCCCTTGTCCTTGCATGATGGTAAGACAAAGAGTCTTTCAGATGTATTACATGTGCCATCTATTACAAAGAACTTGGTGTCAGTGGGTCAGATGGTAGAGCAAGGGTTGCAAGTCAGATTTAATGCAAAGGGCTGCTTTGTAGAAGACTTCAATGACAAGTGCATATTACTTGCAAAGGGAAGTAGAGTTGGACGTATGTTTACTCTGGATACTGGAATTCCTACTATGAATGCTGCTATGTATGCTAAAGGAAAAGGTGTTGTTGCAGACATTGAAATTTGGCACAAACGTATTGGACATGCAAATGTACAAAGACTGAAATTAATGCAGTCCAAAGGGTTGGTTACATATTTACCTACATTTAGAGTTGCAGAATTTCATAAGGTATACGAAGCATGTCAGTTTGGTAAGCAAGCAAGACAACCCTTTTCACATGACAGAGATGTAAGCAAAAATATCCTTGATGTCGTGCATACAAACATTTGGGGGCCTGCACAAAATGTATCTCTTGGAGGCAGTTCGTACTTTGTCACATTTATTGATGATTGTTCTAGAAAGCTGTGGGTATATTTTATGAAGGAAAAGAGTGAAGCGTTTGAGCACTTTAGAACTTTCAAGGCTGCAGTTGAAAGAGAAACAGGCTTGAAAGTAAAGTGCTTGAGGTCAGATGGAGGGGGAGAGTACCTCTCGAATGAGTTCAGTGATTTTCTGAGGTCTCATGGGATAAAGAGACAGTTCACATGCAGGTATACCCCACAGCAAAATGGGGTTGCAGAAAGGAAAAACAGGCATATTGCAGAAGTTGCACGTGCCTTGATGGCTGAAAAGAATATGCCTAAGCATTTTTGGTCTGAGGCTGTTCATACTGCTGTTTATATTATGAACAGAACTCCCACAGCTGCAGTTCATGGTATGACCCCCGAAGAATGTTTTACAGGTAAGAAGCTTGATGTTTCACACTTGAAAGTGTTTGGCTGCATTGCGTATGTTCATGTACCAGATGAGTTGCGGAAGAAACTAGATCCAAAGGCTGAAAAGTGTGTCTTTATTGGATACTCTTTAGAGCAGAAATGGTATCGTTGTTATAACCCTATCACATGTAAGTTTAGAGTGAGCAGGGATGTCATCTTTGATGAAATGAGCAGTTGGTATGCATCTAGTGGTGATGCATTGGATGATGATGATGATCATGACACTCATGTGCAGGCTGAAAAGCAAGAATCACGGACTCTTAGTGGACAAGAGACATCATCTGATAGTCCTTGGTCTGGGAGACTAAGGAGTACCTCTACATCTTCAGGTGCATCTAGTAGCACTACAGGTAAAGACAAAGGAAAGAATAAAGTGTCAGAAGGCATTGATGCAGTTCTTGATGGAGACTCTAGTGGCTCAGAGAGCCTAGATGATGAGCTTGGCATTCCTTCAGTGAGGACTCCAGGTGTGCAGAGAGCACGCGTTAATGCAAAGACTCCATTGAGTGATCCAGTGGTACGCAGGTCTAGCAGGGTCAGATACCCTGTTAAAAGATTTAGTTTTGAAGGTTATGTAGCTCACCACTATGCTTATATAGTGAAATTAGTTGAGGATGTTGAGCTCACATGTTTTGAGGAGGCCATTGGTCATGCTCATTGGGATGCAGCAATGGATGAGGAGATGGCTGCATTAGAGGCCAATAAGACTTGGGATCTAGTATCATTGCCGAAGGGCAAGAAAGCCATTGGATGTAAGTGGATTTATAAGATTAAGAACAATGCAAATGGTTCTATTAGTAGGTACAAAGCTAGGCTGGTTGCAAAAGTCTATGCCCAGACATATGGCATAGATTATTATGAAACCTTCAGTCCAGTTGCTAGGATGGCAACTGTTAGATGTGTGATTGCTTTGGCAGTAGCCAAAGGTTGGAGGTTGCAGCAAATGGATGTGAAGAATGCCTTCTTGCATGGTGATTTGCAGGAAGAAGTATATATGGATCAGCCAACAGGTTATGAAGATTTAGAGCATCCCACGTATGTGTGCAGGTTGAAGAATGCGCTCTATGGGCTCAAGCAAGCACCTAGAGCATGGTCTGACAAGATAAGAGAGTATCTTGTCAATATTGACTTTTATGTTTCTGATGCTGATCACTCACTTTATGTGAGAAAGGGAGATGCAGGTTTGGTCATCATAGTCATCTATGTGGATGACTTGATTATTACAGGTGATAGTAATAGTGGGATTGATGAAGTCAAGGACTTTTTGAAGAAGAAGTTTGAGATGAAGGATTTAGGTGAGCTAAGGTACTTCCTTGGCATTGAGGTGATCAGATGTGATGATGGTATATGGCTCTCCCAAAGACAGTATGGCTTGGATATGTTGTCCAAGTATGGTATGACAGCATGCAAAATCACTTTCAGTCCCGTTGGAGCAGAATGTAAAGTTGAGTGCTGATGTTGGGGATGAGATAGAAGGAGGATAGTGGGGAGTTTGATCTACATGACCATTACAAGGCCAGACTTGAGCTACGCTGTGTCAGGATTGTGGGAGAGAAGGAAGGAGTCTCACTTGTAGCTTTCTTGCTTGCACAATGGGGGAATACACACAGAGGTGGAGGCTGAAAACAGTTTTCCTCTTCTTAGTTGTGTAAGCCAAAAAGAACTCAAGTACATAGAAATAGAAGAGCCCTATATATGGGTCTCAAACCAAACTCAACTAACTAAGGTTGAGCTACGAACTAGAGTAGATAAGGATAGCTGTCATCTAGCTATTATTCATGGGCGGTGTACCAACCGCATCTGCAACTGACAAGTCGGTGACATAAATGCACAACGGTCACCCTGGCATATCACGAGTGGAGCTCGATATCTCAACACTCCCCCTCGAGCTCAATCCCAATTCCTGCACACCAAGCAGGTCTCTAAACTTGCGTAGCTTCTCTGCGCCCAATGCCTTCGTGAATATGTCAGCTACCTGATCCTCTGTGCTGACATAAACTAGATCAATAAGACCTAGTAAAACCCTCTCCCGCACATAGTGATAATGCACCTCAATGTGCTTTGTTCTAGCATGATAGACCTGGTTATTTGCCAAGTGTATACTACTCATGTTGTCACAATAAATGACAACTGGCCCATCTATAGACTCATGCATATCATAAAGTAGCTTATGCAACGAAGCTACCTCACATGCAGCCATTGCTGCACCCCTGTACTCAGCCTCTGTGCTCGACAAGGCAACTGTAGGTTGTTTCTTGCTGCTCCAAGTGACTGCAGTACTCCCAAAAGAGAACACATATCACTGGTAGATCGTCTATCAGAAATACTACCAGCCCAATCAGCATCAGTGTATCCATGCAACTGTATCTGAACCCCAGTCTCATAAAATAGTCCATACTGCAATGTGGACTTCACATACCTGAGTATGCGTCTAGCCGCATCCAAATGCAGTTTCCTTGGAGCCTGCATAAACTGACTTACCAATCCAACAGTATAGCTCAAATCTGGCATGGTAATAGTCATATAAATCAAACTTCCTACTATGCGTCTGTATATAGTAGGGTCTTCCAAAAGTTCACCTGCATCTGCGCTCAGCTTCACATTCTGCTCCAAAGGAACTGAAATAGGCTTACAGCCTGTTATCCCATATTTAGACAGCATGTCCAATCCATACTGCCTCTGCAAGAGCTGTATCCCACTTGGTGATCTAATCACCTCAATGCCCAAGAAATAACGCAGCTCTCCCAAATCCTTCATCTCAAACTTCTGCTTCAATAGCATTTTCACATGAAGGATATCTTCATCACTGTCACATGTCATAATCAAATCATCAACATAAATGACAAGTACCATAATACCTTTCTCTGTTTTTCTCACATAAAGTGAGAAATCTGCCTTGGAAATCTGAAAACCAATAGTGACAAGATATTGTCCTATCTTGTCAGACCATGCTCTAGGTGCTTGCTTCAAGCCATACAATGCTTTCTTTAACCTGCAAACAAACTCAGGATGAATAGCATATACATAACCTGGTGGCTGCTCCATATATACCTCTTCTTGCAAATCACCATGCAAGAATGCATTCTTTACATCCATATGATGTAAAGACCATTCCTTTGATGCAGCCATAGCAATGACTGCTCTTACGGTTGCCATCCTTGCAACCGGACTGAATGTTTCTTCATAATCAATGCCATATGTTTGTGCATACCCCTTGACTACTAATCTTGCCTTGTATCTATTCACAGAACCATCTGCATTGTCTTTCACCTTATAAACCCACTTACAACCAATTGCATTCTTATCTTTAGGCAAAGGTACCAATTCCCATGTAGCATTTGCTTCCAAGGCATCCATTTCTTCATCCATGCCTTTCTCCTATTTTTCTTTTCCCATGGCTTGCTCAAAGGAAGTGGGTTCTGGTTCCTGTATCACTTTGACCATATATGCATAGTGAATGGCTGTAAATCCATCATATTTCAGCCTATCCACAGGATACCTAGCTCTGGTAGACCTGCGCAAAGTAGGTTCACTCCCAGATGCTCTCAAAACATCCTTGGTCTTCCTTACTCCAGGTGTAACAATAGAATGAATACCCAACTCATCATCAATGCTCTGTTCTGAGCCACTGGATTCACCATCCACATAAGAGTGACCTGCATTCACATCAAACATGGGCTGAACTACCTTCTCTTTTCCTTTTCGTGATGCCTGCATACCACTATTTGCACTGCCTTGAGAAGATTCTCCTAATCTCAATCTGCCTGTCCATGGTGAAGAATGTGAACCACTGCTAGAGGACGCTCCAGGTCCACTAATATCTTGTGACTGCTGCTGAGAATTCTGTGCAACATTACCATTTTGTGCGTCTACATTATCAATCACATTTACTGGTTTATACCAGCTACTCATCTCATCAAAAACAACAACTCTGCTCACTGTAATCTTACGAGTAGAAGGGTTATAGCATCTATACCCTTTTTGCTACAGAGAATAACCAATAAAGATGCACTTCTCAGCTTTTGGATCCAACTTGGATCTGAACTCATCTGGCACATGAACATAGGCAATGCAGCAAAAAATTTTCAAATGAGAAATATCTGGTTTCCTACCAGTATACCTCTCCTCCGGAGTCATGCCATGTATTGCTACAGTGGGAGTCCTGTTCATTATGTAGACTGCTGTAGCAACTGCCTCAGCCCAATAAAAATCTGGCAAGTCTTTTTCGTTGAGCATGGCACGAGATACCTCTCCAATATGCTTGTTTTTTCTTTCCGCAATTCTATTTTGTTGTGGGGTATGACTGCATGAATATTGCTGCTTTATGCCATGCTCCTGCAGGAACCTTGCAAACTCATTTGAGAGGTACTCTCCCCCTCCATTTGACCTTAGGCATTTTATCTGCAGGCCTGTTTCTTTTTCAACCATAGCTTTAAGAGTTTTGAAATGCCCAAAAACTTCACTTTTCTTTTTCATAAAATACACCCAAACTTTTCTGCTATACTCATCAATAAAAGTGACAAAATAATGACAGCCTCCAAGAGATGCAGCTTTTGTAGTCCACACATCAGAGTGGATTAATTCCAATGGCTTCTTACTCTCTTGAACATGTCTAGGAAATGGTTTCCTTGCCTGTTTTCCAAACTGACAGGCTTCACATACCTTATGCATTTTTGCAACCTTGAATTTAGGCAATCCTGCAACAATATTTTGGGCTTGCATTGATTTAAGTCGTTGTACATTAACATGACCAATGCGTTTATGCCAGATATCAATATCTGCAACTACACTGGTCCCATGTGCAAACATTGCTGCACTCAATTCAGGCATGTCTGCATCCAACGTAAACATTCTGCCCTTCTTATTTCCTTTTTCTATCAAGCGACCTTTATTTTTCATATCCTCAACAAAGCATCCATGAGGATTAAATTTGATCTGCAAGCCCTGCTCAACCATTTGACCAACAGAAACCAGATTCTTGGTGATATTTGGGACATGAAATACATCTGACAGGTATTTCTTTTTTCCATCCTACATAGACAAAGGAATTTTTCCAATCTGTACAATAGGATGTGCAGTATCATTACCAGTCTCCACAAATCCTAGTTTTTCTATTTTTCTTGCATCCTCCATCCATTCTGCATGACCTGTCATGTGGTTTGATGCACCTGAGTCAACATACCATACATCGTTGCTTTCTTCTGCACTTGTCACAGAATTGTTCATGTGCTGCACCATAAACAAATGCTCATTTCTGTCATCACCCTGTCTACTAGAAGATGCATAATTTCTTTATTACAATTTTCCATTCATGATGTCACTCTGCTTTTTATAGCAGTCTTTAGCCATATGACCCATTTTACCATAGTAGTAGCATTCAACATTACTGTTTGCATTTTGGTCTCTTTGCCATCTACCAGGACCTCTTTGGCTCCCCCTGCCTCTAGAGTTACCATGTCCTCCTCCATAGGACTGGTTTTCTTGAGTTTGCTGCATATTCTGATTTCTACCACGGCCTCCAGATCGGCCTCCTCTACCTCTGCCTCTACCTCTTCCAGTATTTGAGTAGAAGACAGCTTCTTTTGAAATTCCTCCTGAAGAAGATGCACCACCATTTCTCTGCTCCTCAGAATTAAGAAGAGCAATCAACTCCTCAAAATTAGAAAATCTTTCACGGACGGAAATGGATGTTCGGAACTGTGCATAATCCTTTCCTAGACCATTTAAGGTTACAGAAACTAAATCATCATCTTCCACTGGTGACCCAATGGAAGCAAGTGCATCTGCAATCTTCTTCACCTTCATGTGATAGTCATTGATGCTCATATTTTCTCTTTGCACATTGTGAAACTCTTGCTTGAGCTGCATTTTCCTGGCTTGCATATTTGTGCTATACATTTTTGACAAAGTATCCCATACCTCCTTTGGCGTACTTGCATCTTGAATATGCACAATCATAGAGTCTGAAATACTGATAGACAGCCAGTACATAACTTTCCTGGCTCTCTCATGCCATGCTTTGAATGCCTGCATTTGCTGTTGATTGGGAACATCAGGAAGAATTGGTTCTTCTTCATTTCTTGCAACAAATTCCCAATATCCTTTTCCCATAAGGAAATTTGTCATTCTAAACTTCCATGCTTGGAAGTTGTTCTTGTCAAGATTTTCAGTTACAATCTGTGAAAGAGAATCAGATGCCATTACAGAATACTGCAAAAAATTCTGTCACTGCAAAAAACACAGCTTCACCTCACAAGGGCAAATCTGCAAAACTTGCGAAAGTGGTATTTGACCATACAGTCACTTCCTAGTGACGATTTTGCATAAACAGGAAACAAGGACGATTCTGTAACTCCCAATGTCTCTGCACAAAAGCATACGATGCAATTTCTGTGGTACCTTTCACCGACCTGTAGAACAGTGGTCGCACAGCATAAAACAGGGCCTTTTCCTGAGTGCGTGTAGAAAACTTCCGCCTCCAAAACAGGCCCCGAAATGGCCTCAAATAAAAAAACAGGGTCACGAAGGGCTAAAGCCCTTACCTGCAGCATATACTGCCCTCTTGCTTCATCGCGAAAGGCGTCTCAACCTGGGACAATGCACTCTTGCAATTTTCGGCTGTGCTACCTGCAGAGATGTGCTCCCAAAACAGAAAATGAAAGCAGCGCTGCTCTTCTTACCAGAACACCGCAAACTTGGTTTGCTTTCTTGAGCTCCTTACCACGAACAAGGCTCTGATACCATGTCAGGATTGTGGGAGAGAAGGAAGGAGTCTCACTTGTAGCTTTCTTGCTTGCACAATGGGGGAATACACACAAAGGTGGAGGCTGAAAACAGTTTTCCTCTTCTTAGTTGTGTAAGCCAAAAAGAACTCAAGTACATAGAAATAGAATAACCCTATATATGGGTCTCAAACCAAACTCAACTAACTAAGGTGGCATACTAACTGAGCCATGAACTAGAGTAAATAAGGATAGCTGTCATTTAGCTATTATTCATGGGCGGTGTACCAACCGCATCTGCAACTGACAAGTCGGTGACATAAATGCACAACGGTCACCCTGGCATATCATAAGTGGAGCTCGATATCTCAACACGCTGTTGGTCTTGTGAGTCAGTTTATGCAAGTACCTAGAAAGCCACATTTGGATGCAGTCAGACGCATATTGAGATATGTGAAGTCCACATTACATTATGGACTTTTCTATAAGGCAGGTACAGATGTACAGGTGTTTGGATACACAGATGCAGATTGGGCTGGTAGTATGTTTGATAGAAGATCTACCAGCGGATACATGTTCTCTCTTGGTAGTGCAGCAGTTGCTTGGAGCAACAAAAAGCAATCTACAGTTGCTTTGTCGAGTACAGAGGTTAAGTATAGAGGTGCCGTTGTTGCAGCATGTGAGGTAGTATGGCTGCAAAAGTTATTGGCTGATTTGGATGTGTAGGTGGAAGGTCCAGTTGTCATTTATTGTGACAACATGAGCAGTATACAGTTGGCTAGGAACCCTGTGTTCCATGCCAGGACAAAACATATTGAGGTACACTACCACTTTGTGAGAGAGAAGGTACTAGCAGGTGAGATTGACTTGATGTATGTCAGCACACAGGACTTGTAGAGATGCAGTTGAGCTTGAGGGGGAGTGTTGAGATGACAAGCTCAACACATGTAGACATTGATGATGGACCGCCTAGTTAGATGAGTCCACACGTCTACACTTAGCATGTCGGTGGTCATTATGACTCACACATGGCCACTGACTCATTACTTATTATATTCAGGTTGTTACACCTATTTACAGTTGGCATAGTTATAGCGCCAGTCGACTAGTGTAGTCGGTTATGCATTGTTTCACTTAGTAGGCCACTTTCCTTTATGTTGTATCTTATCTATACTTTGTGTACATTGTAAAGCGTATGGAAGAAGAAGAAGAAATCAGCAAGAAAACGTTTTGGCCTTCATCTCTCTTCTTGTCTCTTGAGTGAGCTTCTCCTTGTGCATTCTGTGTGTGATCGGCACAGCATCTTGAGCAACTCCCCCCACCACACGATTCTTGACAAATGAATCTAACTTGAAGGAGTCAATCCAGCTCTTCCTTCACTAACTTAGCCACGTGCAGATCCATCTAACACCACTGCATGGGGATTGGAATAGCATCCAGTATCCGTTGATCATAGAATTGAGGATCCATTTCTTTCATGTTAGCATAATCCCTTGCAAAGGCATATTTGAATTCTCTCAAGAAAGTAGGGGAAGGGCAAGAAGTGAGTTTTTTTTTGCAACCCCTCTATTCTTATTCCACATAGTTTACTTATTACAGCCTTAGATATACCCACCTCAACTTTCACTTCCACCACTGTCGTCACTGCCACCACCGCCGCTAGCTCTACCCCCATCATTGCCTTCACCACCACCTTCTCTCTCTCTCTCTCTCTCTCTCTCTCTCTCTCTACATGTAACTCATTCTCTCTATCTCTCTCTCTTTCTCTCCTCTCACACAACACACAATCTTACTCTCTCTCTCTCTCTCTCGTAACCCAAAAATAATTTTTGTTAGCACTCTCAATTGATAGAATATGTATTATATTGTATTATGAAAGGTGTTTCAACAAATAGTTCACACACACACACTCTCTCTCTCTCTCTCTTTCTCTCTCTCTCTCTCTCTCTCATATTTGCCACATGGAAATATTTGTACAAGCTCTTCAAATCGATAGAACTTGTATTACAATGGATTGTGATGTGTGTTGCAACGACAATTCTCTCTTTATTAATAGCTCTCTCTCTCTCTCTCTCTCATTTGCAATACAAAAGTATTTGTGCAAGTTCTCTAGGTTTGATATAACTTATTTTACATTGGATTATGACACATATTGCAACAAATAGTTCACTCTTTATGTGTAAATAGTTCTCTCTCTCTCTCTCTCTCTCTCTCTCTCTCTCTCTCTCTCTCTCTCTCTCTCTCTCTCTCTCTCTCTCTCTCTCTCATTTACAATACAAAATAATTTTTGTAAGCAATGCAGATCTAGATTTGTATTACATTGACCTCTAGCAAGTATACAATTATTCCACAAACTAACAAATAATGATAGTAAAAGATTATGAGAATGAGCCTCTTATATAGGTTGAGGCAAGTTGCTTGCTTACATCATTAGTGATGTCAGGATTGCATGGGTCCAACTACCCCTCTTAAAAGAGTCTAAGTATATCTCACCCTTTTTCCACCAACTAGAGGAGGATTCACGTGAGCCTATTAGAGGGTCATATTTCAACACCCTCCCTTACTTGAATAATAGACAGGAGATGGATAATGAATAATTGGGATAATTGGGCTAGGTGATACTCATTGCCTAGATAAAAGATAAGAGAACTTCTAGATTCATGTCGAGGAATATAAACTAGAATAAACCATCTGGATCAGAGTATAGGATTTGATGCCAGGAGGCATATTTCACAGTGGATTCCATGACCACATTGGATTCCATAAATTTATTTATATGGTGGGGCTCATCCACAAGGTGGATTCCTTGTGCGAGAAGCTGACGGGGACGCCTGTCCTTTTCAGGCGTCAGATCAATTTAATGTGCACGTGGGTGATTTCGTAAAATACATATTAAATTAATAGACCTATACGGGTTTAGAGTGCGCACTCGAATTAAATTAAGATTAGGACAAAGTTCCAACCTATTTAATTATTTTGTAGCTGAAGACTGTTAGGTATTCACTTTTGTTAGGTTTTATCTAATGATTTTCTAACAATTGTGAATGCTTCAGTTGATGTGTAGAGTAGGCGGCGGTGGCCTTGGGTAGCACCGAGTGATGGCGTGAATCCAAATGCCTAGAAGAATTACTATTTTTTATGGGTGCGCACCTTATCACTAAAGACATGGCGCTGATATTTATTTAAGTGCATTTATTTATAACATTTATTATCTTGTACGTGCATAGGCGCTTGGTTAAATATTTCATTATTTGATATTTGTATTTGGGCACAGCCCAACTTTTGGACGCCCAAATGCTTTACTTTATATTTGGACAAACGCAAACGCAAAAGCAAAAGCATGCTATTTGTAAAGTGGGATATTTTTGAGCTTGAAGATAAATAAATCTATAAATACATGCCTTGTGAAGTGCTCACGAAAGACATGGTGGTGCGCAGATCGGACGCTGTATGCTCGCGTAGTGAATGCCGAAAGGTCCCCAAGAACAATGAACTCTACTTTTTGCACAAGTTACAAGGTAAAAAGCATGAACGACAAGAGCAAGAGACCAATTGGGTTCAATCTCCCCCCATGCCTTGTGTGAGTGCTTCACAAAGCATGTATTTTATGTATATTTCATCTTCATGCTCAATAATAGCCCAATTTACAAAAATATATCAAGCTTTTAGCTTTTGAGTTTGCTTTTACAAAAATAGAAATAAAGCTAATGGATGGTGCCCAAAGAGTCTGGCACGCCCAATACAATGTCCAAATAGAAATAACATATCCGTGCGCATAGGCGCATACAAAATAATAATAAATAATCGATGCCTCAATAGACATGACAAAATATAGGCGTGGCGCCTATCAAAATATAATCCATAGATCGAATACTCGCTAGACTCCAATGCTTTCCTCTGCCACTGCTGCTATCTCTACACATCAACTGAAGCATTCACAATCATTAGTAAAATAATACAATTAAACCGACAAAAGTTAATACCTAGCAGTCTTTAGCTACATAAATAAATCAACTGGTTAGAAATAAATCCTAACCTTAATAAAAAGTTTATGAAGCATGCCAACTTGGAAACAGACAAGGCATGCATTTCCTCATGATAAACATGTAAGCATGCATTTACTTGATATTTTACATTCAGATGTGTGGAATTCTACAACTACTATATCAATTGTTCGATATAAGTACTATACAATCTTTATTGATGATCATCTGTATCCCTTCTACTCAAGAGAATATCCAACAAATACTCTTTTTTTTTGCTTTGCAATCTAATTTACTATGCAACTCATCAAGAATATGCACATAAGCATATTCCTGATGGGACAAATTTGACTTTCTACCTATAAACTTCTCTTTGGGTGTGATACCATATACAACAGCAATGGGTGTCTTGTTCATAATGTATACAGTAGTAGTAATTCCTTCACTCCAATAATAATGAGCACTCTTTGTAGGACCCTACACATTAGAATCTATCAATTCAAGTGGCTTCTTGCAGACATGCATTTCATGTGAAAATGCATGTCTTTCTTGCTTTCCAAATTAATATGCTTTACATACTTTATGCATCTCATCAATCCTAAACTTGGGTAAGCCATCTGCAATCTTTTTTAACTATATGCCTTTCAGCTGCTACACACTCACATTACCAATTCGCTTATGCTGAATTTCAATATCAGCCACAATAGATGAACCTTTTATAAACATAACAGCATCCATTTCAAGCAGAGTTACATTAGGAGAAAAAAATCTACCAATGCATTTTCCTTTTGCAATCAACCCATAATTATTTTGAGATATTCTACATAACAACCATCGAATGGGAACCAAACTTACAATCCCTGTTCTACCATATCTGACCAACAAAAACCAAGTTTCTTATAATATTTGGTACATGCAACACATCAACCAAGTACTCAGTTTTGTCATCTTGCATACTCAAATGAACATTTTCAACATGAGTAATGGGGTGAGTTGTATCATCCCTTATCTCCACATAGTTTGAAGACTCTAGACTATGCATCTCTCTAAACCACTCTCCATGATAAGTCATGTGGTTAGAGGCACCTGAATCTACATACCATACATCATTCTATGATGAACCATCAACATTAATAGTATTCCTAAAGTGCTATATAATAAATAACTATTCACTTATGTCATCATTGTTTCTAAGTGAATGGCAAACACATGTGCATAATTACCTTCCAAAAATTGTTAAAAATACCACATTTCTAAAAATTTCTTCAAAAAGAAGGTTGAAATTAGAAATGGGAAAAAGAAACAAGATAATTATGCAGTTGTAAATGGCAAATAGAGCTGAACCTACAAAATACCCAAAGATTGCTATATGGACCACTTGTAGATTCAAAATGGAGATTGAAATTTCCTCAAATGCCAAAAACCATAGCAGGTAAGTCCTAAACAGCTTATCTATAGTATATACACTATTCTTTCTACCCACCAAGTTTCTCTATAATCCAAGATTCCAGCCCTGCTAGCCTTAGCAGCCTCATGCGACTATAACCTAAGGCAAATTGAGCAAGGTGGAAAAGCTTCTTATCTGTTGCTTACTTGCTTACTTTTGTGCTCCAACACCTTCACATAACCTTCAATCGAGCTCTGTGTAGTGATGGGATGACTTAGATACCATGAAAATAAAGAGGAGAGAAGAGAGGTGAGGCACCCAAGAGGACACACACACAAAAGCAATGGAGACTTGAGAACATAGAGAGATAAGACTAAAATCTTCTTCTCCTTTTTTCTTCTTTCACACAAAAGAACTAAGTCTACAACATGATAAGATACTAATACGAAAGTACCACAATGCATGGACATGCGGTCACTAAGTGTGAGCCCACTAGAAAATAAGAGGTAGCACAATGAATATGCCATAACCAAGGATGGACTACGTGGGTATAGTACAACTATAGAATCACTCACGTATCCTCATGTTGATCACCTAACATGCCAATTAATAATATCGTGCCATATCATCAAGGCATGTAGTGGATGCCAACTCATGTAGAGCTCGACATCTCAATATAGTGAGTTGCAATAAGTAGTTTACATGGAGTGGCCATAGGGTCATGAGAGCATGGTTCACCCCGACTATATGTATAGGCTACAAAGCCTTATATGGACTAAAACATACACCAAGAGCATGGCATGACATGATAGCATAGTATCTTATCTCTATTGGTTTTCATGTTGGAAATGCAGATCACTCAATTTATGGATTAGTAGCCTTTATGTTAGTTGCTTCATCGAATAGTTTTCTTAGTTTTCAATTCTTGTTATTTGTCATTGGGGGCCATCAACATTAATATCTCAATGTGCAATTGTTGATTATCTTCCTTTGATTTTCACACTTGTGCAACCATGAGGGAAGATGAGCATGTCGGTTTCTTGTTGCCACTGCTTAGTACTCTTGGGTGCTAGGGCTAGTAGATTGTCACCAAATGTGATCTTCTTTGCTTCGTCAAAAATGTCTTGGAGAGGCCACAATAGGCGTCTTGCTCAACCACAAAGGAGTGGCAGAAAAACTTTTGCGCATAAATATTCTAGAAATTGAAGAGTTGTAGGTTGCGAGCAATTGCTATTGACCATCCCATCGGTGTGATAATGTTGAAGATTAAATTTGTGTTGTAGTTCATTGACTTGAAGTGTGGATTTGATGATGTTGTATCAAATTTGTGTTGTAGTTCATTGACTTGAAGTGTGGGTTGAAGCGTTCTTCTTTATAGGGGTGGGTTCTTATTGGCTTTCTTCCTCTAGAAACAAAGTGAGAACTCGTCAAGACATTGAATCGTATAAAAGAAAAGAGATGGTAGGACAATACTATTCTATGGCGATGGCGAAATATCTCATGAAAAAGGATGACCGAGCCGTTGAAACGTAAGAAGCTTCTAATAATGCATGCATTGACGGGCAGGAATGGCTTAATCATCATGCAATTGGCCGGCACTTTTCTCCTTTCCATCCATCTCCTTAAATCAGGCCTAAAATTTGAAGGTTGCAACACCCTTCAAAGGGGGTTTTGCCCTTCTAGAGAATGGCGATACATATATTACCCTTCAAAAGAAAGGTAAGAGTTTTAGAAAAATAGTTATATGCCCTTCCAAACTCTTTAGAAAGAAAAGGAGAGGTCCTCTAAGACCTTCAAAATGAAAAGTTGGGTAGCCCTTCAAATTTGAGGGCTGCCTTAAATACTAAATATTTGGCTTCTTTTTCTATTATTAAAGACTAAAGAGTTGGCTTCTTATTAGGACAGCTAGAGTCTAGACTACACGACTCTCTCTCATCGCGTCTAGCACACGGTCCAATCACCAAGAAATAGATAGATATGGAGAAGAGAAGTTGGCTTGTTTCATCTGCTCTTCTTCTCCTAGCGGCGGCAATTGCATCATGTTGGGACTTGCAGACAGTCGAAGGTGCGCAGAGTACGGCAAGCGACTCTCTGTGGAGCTGCCTGTCAAGGAGAGGAGTCACCAACGTCACCTCCGCGAGCTCGAATGCGGGGGCGTACTCGGCACTGCTAGCATCCTCCCTGCAGAACCTGCGCTTCACGGAGGCAGGGATCAGGAGACCGGAGGCACTGGTTTTCCCATACAGGGACCAGCAGGTGCAGGCAGCGCTGCAGTGCACGCTGAAGGCGGGCTACGAGGTGAGGGTGAGGAGCGGGGGCCACAGCTACGAGGGCCTCTCGTCGAGGGGCGATGGGGACCGCCCCTTCGTGCTGATCGACCTGGCGAACATGAATGACGTGGCGGTGGACGACGGGTTCGAGACGGCGTGGGCCGGGGCCGGCGCCACCCTCGGGGAGATATACTACCACGTGGCACGCGCCAGCGGCGGAACCCGCGGCTTCCCGGCAGGGGTGTGCCCCACCGTGGGCAGCGGCGGCCACATCAGTGGGGGTGGCTACGGCTTCCTCTCGCGGAAGTACGGCACCGCCGCCGACAACGTCCTGGACGCCCGCCTGGTGGACGCACGTGGGCGGCTCTTAGACCGGGCCACCATGGGCGAGGACGTCTTCTGGGCCCTCCGCGGCGGCGGCGGCGGCTCCTGGGGCATCGTGGTAGCCTGGCGCCTCCGCCTTGTGCCCGTGCCTCCACGTGTCACCACCTACCGGGTCTGGAAGACCGGCAAGGCCGCTATCAGCGATCTAGTGTACCGCTGGCAGTCCGTTGCCCCTGCCGCCCCCGAGGAGCTCTTCCATTCCGTCTACGTGGCCGGCGTGCCCCCCACCAACACCAGTTCCTCCGCCGACATTGGCGCCTCCTTCTACGGGCAGTACCTCGGCACCCTCTCAGAAACAGTCGAGCTCATGGGTAAGTCGTGTCCTCCCCGCTCTCGTCTCTTCTCCTCTCCTTCATCTTATCTATCGAAGGGACTCGTGAATTAACATTTCCCTTGATAATTAATACTAGCGTTATGTGCAGGTGCAGAATACTATGCCATTTTGCGCAGCTTTGCTCTCTTAAAATGGCGAGTGAAGTTGTCGTGCTATCAAACGGCAACTTTGCTCAACAATCTATTTTTCATTTTTTTCTCGCCTCTTTTTTCTCTCTGTTTTTAATTTTTTAATTTACTCTCTCTCCCCCCTAAATTCCCTGTCTAATTCTCTCTCTCTCTCTTTCTCCCTGCCCCCTTTTCTTCTCCTCCCTTTTTTTTCTATCTTTCTCTCTTTTAAATTTTATCTTTTTCCTTTCTCTTTCTTTCTTTTCCCCGTTTTCTCAAAAAATATTTAAACTAAAAAAAACTTCTCTTTTTTCCCATTTGTTGTCCTCTTTCTTATTCTTCTTCTTCTCTCTCTCTTTTTCTCTCTCCTCTCTTTTCTTTTTCTTATTTTTTTATTTAATTAAAAAGGGGAGGAAGATATATTATAAGTGTGAGAGGGGGGGTTTTTAATTAAAAAAAGGGAAGTTGTTGGGGGGGGGAGGGAATGTTTAATGAAAAAAGGAAGGGGAAAGAGAAAAATAGAGATTACAAGAGAGAAAGAGGGGACGGGAGGAGGGGGTTTTGATTGGGAAAAGGAGGTTTGGAAAGCCATCTAGAGGTTCAGGGCTTACTAAACCTATAGCGAAAATAATATAGTAGTAAGATACGCTAGTAGGGAACTATCACCAATACACTAAGGTCATAGCATCGACTGATGAACTTATCCTTCTCACAACTCAGCAGCCAAGGAAATTGTAATATGCGTTAGAATCATTCTTGTTAAAACAATGTCTCACCGTGGGTTATTCTCCATCATTTGTTACAAAGGTGCCTCAGTATAAGAGGATGGAACCTGTGACCTTTGGTTCTTCGCACACTCTTGGAGCTCCTAAAGGTGCTCCTTAACCTAGCTCACTCTTGGCTCCTCTCATCATTTTCTTACATTCAGGAAGGGTGTCACCAAGAAACTACTATCAAGATTAGAACTCTGGAGATTAAAAGGTCGTACGAAATAGAAAGGCTATTGTAATAGACCAAAAGCACACACGGCATTGAAAGGCTTGAGAATAAAGCACACATGGCATTGAAAGGCTCGAGAAACGTCTTGATAATCTCAACAAGAATGCATACTATACTAGGCTCTTAATCCACTATGGTTGCTTAGTTGGGGCTTGTCCAATCCCATGGTTGTCTGACCTTAGATTTTCCTCTCAAATGTTATGCCTTCATGTCCTTTTTTTAGCACAAATGAAAAAGCAATAGGATCATGCACATATGTTCTTTATAGGATGCCAAACAAATATTTAAAAAATGCCAGAGAAATAAACTATAGTCCCCATATAAATGGAGATCAAATCATTACCATAATGCGCAGTCAATGAGATTTTCTCCTCTTAAGACCTTTTCTTCAATGAGATTGGAAGCCATATCATGAACACCTAAGACCTTGAAGAGGTCAAGTGCAACCTACCCCTCAAGAGTTGACCGAATTCTACTAACAACACATGAGGTTATTGTTTTATGTTCTTTCGATCGTTAGGAAGACACAAACACGAGTCTATTGAGGAGTACGAACGTTGGGAAGACGTAAGCATGAACAACTTGCAATTGGGCAGCTATCTCAAAGACCTCGTGTGTGAACCAATGCAGGTCGCACCTACCCGGAGCTTGGCCTAGAGGCCAAGGATTACATCGAAGGCGCATGGATCGACAGCGCGGTTAACATCGCGTATATCGGCTCAGTCGACGACCTACTCAGCAAGGTCAACAAAGAGAAAGGCTACTTCAAAGCGAAGTCGGACTACGTGAGAAAAGGCAGGCCGCTACCCAAAGAAGCCATCCTGGGAGCCTTCGACAGGTTGCAAGCCAATCCAGGCAAAGGCTACATGATTTTCGAGCCATATGGGGGGATAATGGATCGGATAGCGGAGGACGCCATCGCCTTCCCTCACCGCAAGGGCACACTCTACAATATACAGTACCAAGCAGTGTGGAGCGAGGGAGGAAGCCCGTCCGTGGATGCCCCGTTGATTGCCTGGCTGCGCGGCCTGTATGCGTACATGCAGCCCTTCGTCTCCGCCTCCCCTCGGGCCGCCTACATCAACTACATCGACCTCGACCTCGGCGTCGCCCCTGCCTTCTCCCAGGCCCAGGCCTCCTGGGGCCCCCTCTACTTCCTCCACAACTTCCATCGCCTCTCGCAGATCAAGGCCCAAATCGACCCCCACAACATCTTTACCCATCCTCAGAGCGTTCCCCCGCTCTCATGACCACGCATGTTGTGCCACTACCTTGCACATTCCACTTGCCTTTGCATGCCAGACATATTGCGCAAAGCCTAGATTTTACTGCACTTGGAAGATATTCTATGGGATATTAATGCCGAGTAAAGCATGAAACAATAAAATATCTAAGATCTTGAAGAAACTCAATCTTTTCTTAGATTTTAATAGGTTTCTTTCTTTGTCTACGGAAGAAGGGAACGAATCTCTAGCCCATTAAGCATGAAGAGCACACCTTTGTAGAGAATTTTGTGATTGGTACTAAGGTTTTTGTAATGGTTAGTTACTAGATCTTAATGGCAAGATTTTATAACATATTCAAGCCATAACAAAAGTTGTTGGTTTTAACAAGGTGAAAACTTAATAAAGGCTAAATTTATGGTAGAATATATGGAACCCAAGGGCGTTGCACATTAGTGGATAAATAAAATTGCATGTCATTGATCATGAGACAAGGTTGGTCAAAACAATGACAAGCAATAACAATCATTTATCATCCTTGCCGAGGAATAGCTAGATTTTACTTGCAAGACTTCACATGATGTAGCTAGAGGTAGAATGGAAATATAAAAGATGAAAGGTTCATGAAGGCTTGCTTGCTAGTGTTTTCCTAGTGCAAAATGAACTATAGATACAATATCTACATCAAATTTGGGTTATGTATGCAAATGGGTTTGGAAGAGTGATGAAGATTGTGTAACAAAAAATGAGAAACTTTTTGATAGGTGACAACGGTACTCTATTAGAGGAGCAAAAGTCTTGTCTAGGCATCAATCCACATTCAACCAAAGAGTCATCTGTTTTGATGACTATAGGAAATTTCAATTTTTGGCCATGTAGGTGGCTTTAGAAGCATCTTGCACATTTTAAAAGAGACTTGTTGTTAAAGGAGAGCTCAGGGGTCTTGTTCATTGGGGTTGGGTAGAGAAGCACAAAGAGGTTCATGGCCATCCATGGAAACATTATTTTCATTGGAGACAACACAAACCCCCTTAGGCCCCCCCTTCAAATAATGGAAGTAATTTCTTAAGAATTGGGAACCTATCCGAGGCCAAAGTGGATTTATAGTAGGAGAGGCATGGCTTTGTGACTTGAGGCACATGAGATTGTAGAGGTTGTTATTGTCATAGTAGTTGGGAAGGATGGGCTTCTTATGGATAGCACAAAGATTCAAGTTTCTTGGACTTATGGTGTATGGCAGAAGTTGATATGGGTGATTGGAAGTCACACATGAGGAATGACTTTACATGCACCATTTTCACCAAGGATAAGCTCATCAATAGACATGAAGTTTGTGCCTATCAATTTCCATCGATATACTATGTACCAATTTGTGTGCTACAAGGTATGAGCTATTTGATGCCATTATTACATTTCTACAATCATTAAATGTAGGATATAGGACATGTACTACAATTTTACCATAACCAAGTTCTAGGAAAGAATGAGGGCCTATTTGAGGAAGAGATAAGTGGCTACATCACGGGTAGATCAAGCATACTAGGTTTTGAGACTAGATGCTAGTGTTCTTCAATGTGAGGTTTCGTTGGAGGAAATCCACAATTGCATGGCAACAATTTGAACTTTATTTGCATTTTATAGGCCGATTGTAGACCATATTCATGTTTACCTTCACTAAAGCTCTAGATATTTGGCTCTATTTGCCAATGGTAACCATGCTAACTACGAGAGGTGCAAGTAGGACATGGAGGCTATTGCTTATTTGTTTATTTCTTGGTCAAGTACTTCAAGGATTTTTAGCTACTTACAAGGTATGAGTTCCCCATTTCATCCTTTTGTTCTGAAATAAAAATAAATCTCAATAGGGGAAGTTGTTCTTTGTAAGTTTGCATGAGCTAGAAACATGACTGTCATTTACATGACATGTAAATCATTGGTCATTTTAATATGTGCACATTGGCACAACGAACAAGCGGGAATTTCTAAAAATGTGTAGTAAGAGCAATACCTTAGAAGTATGTATTCTATCAAAAGTAACATTTCAATATTCCTTTCACTTTAGCGGTTAGAAATAGAAGTTTAAGACTTGAAGGGGATAGTGGTAAAAAAATTTTAAATGTTGAGAAAGTTCACCTACCTACTCTTCAGAACATAAAAGACTCGGTTAAAGGTTTCCCTTCAATTCTAGATTTTCTATTGGGACTTTTAGCCAAACATGTTAGCTTTTATAGACATGAAAGTAAAGGGAAATTTCCATTTCACAAAGATGGTGGTGAATGTCAAACACCCAATTTAGACATGCTTCCAAAAGCTCATGTCGTCTAGAAGTAGCCACAATAGTCAACCTCCTTTTGCATAGAAAGGACTACATGTGGAGTCAATCATGTGTTGCAAGCTAGATTGGGGGTGGACACATGTCAACTAGAACATCATGGCTATTCTGTGACAAGAACACCTCAATATAGTAGTATGGAGGAGAGGCACATGTTTTCAATCCACAACTTGGATCTCCAAGAAGGGCTGGGTGGGTCAAGATCTGGACTATCAGCAGAGCTGCTACAGAAAATAGTTAGGCATAAAGAAAATCATAATCCACTCCCAAAGGAGCTTCTCTGTAATCTAGCTAGGAAAGAAAGCCAACAATGCTATATTGTGCTCTAGGTCTATGTAACACTTTGAAGTCAAATTCCTGGAGCAAGAGGATCCATCTAGCCAATCTTTCAATGACATTCTGCTATGTACACTTTGAAGTCAGATTCCTGGAGCAAGAGGATCCATCTAGCCAATCTTCCAATGACATTCTGCTATGTGACCAAGTATACCAAAGCAAAATGTTCCACATGAAAAACAAAGGAATGGCCCATTAAATAATGCCAACAATTTTTAACTAAGGAGATTATTCCTAAGCATTCCCTTTCACTTACAAAATATTTTTTCTCAATAGAGAAGAGTCGTTTACTACTAGCATTAAAAATAGGCCAAAACCATCCATTAATATCCTACTACATAATCACATTGCCTATTACAATATTTGAGGGATCCACAAAGACATGGAAAGGTTTTGTCTAATCCAATGAGACCAAGATTGCAACCTTTGATAGTAGTAGCCAAAGATGTCAGAATGCTAAGTCCATCACTTCATTCCAAGTGAAGGCTACTTTAAGGATGTGAGTCAATTGATTGAGAGGGACAGAAACATGGGCTCGAAGGTGTAAATGCCATTCATGCCAATGGACTTGCCCAAGATAAGGAATCTAGATTGGGGCCTACATAATGGTGGCTACCTTGTTGGGGTCCACAACAATGCCATCACGTGAAATAATGTGATCGAAAAGAATACCACCCTTCATAGCAAAGACACATTTCATGGGGTTAAGACTAAGACTGACTTCACGACACTCAATGAAACAAAGACATAGATGATTTAAATGTAAATTTTCCTGTGTATCCCGCTAGAAGAAAGTTGGGACATTCTTCAAATTTGCACCACATGACTATATCAACAAAGATGTCCCAAGCTATAAAGGAAGTCTTGGCTTGATCTTTTGGAGCATGTTTGACTTGATTGTATCTAGTGAAGCCATCCAAAACAGAATATATCTCATTGCTAATGACCTCATCCAAAATGCTAACAAGGTAGGGAATGAGAAAGGGATCCGAAATGGACGTTGTAGCATTTAATTTCATTTAAACATAGATCTGCAACTTCTTGTTTTTCTTTGGCATAATGATTGTGGGAGAAATCCATTTCGCCTAATCCACTAGAGCAATGAATCTAACTTGAAGGAGTCAATCCAGCTCTTTCTTCACTAACTTAGCCATGTGTAGATCCATCTAACACCACTGTATGGGGATTGGAATAGCATCTAGTATCTGTTGATCATAGAATTGAGGATCCATTCCTTTCATGTTAGCATAATCCCTTGCAAAGGCATATTTGAATTCTCTCAAGAAAGTAGGGGAAGGGCAAGAAGTGAGTTTTTTTTGGCAACCCCTCTATTCTTATTCCACATAGTTCACTTATTCACTACAAGATATAGGCCTTATACCGACGTTTAAAGTGATGAAAATGCAAACAATAAAATTTGCCCCCGTCGTCGCAAAAAGCGTCGTTATTGGCGACGCCATAGAACAGTCGGTATTGGCATCGCTATCAGCATCGGTATTGGCGTCGCTATCAGCGTCAGTATTGGCATCGTTATATGCGACGCTGATAGCGACACCAATATCGACGATTTGCGACGTGCATAACGACACTAATAGTGACGCGAGCAGTAAAATTTGCGACTCTAATAGTGACGGTAACAGGGAAAAAAGAATTTTTGTGATATGAGAGCCATACAAAATAGTTTCTGCACTACTGTGTACAATGCGCTTGCAAACAAAAATAATGTATACTGAAATCATAAAATTGATACATGAAATAAATACATGATCGCATAAAAAGCGATTGGTACAATCATGACAGGATATCACTAATACATAGAAAATGTCTACATAGATCAGGCGACTCAAAAATAAAGGTGTGTGAGCTCGAGGGATCCAAGGGCGAGCTACGCATCCTCGTCCCCCGAAAGCTCATCCCGTCACAAAGGAGCATCGAATGGACTCTGCAGAAAAAGAAACAACACATCAGTCCACCATATAATAATGCATTCAAATATCTCATGGTAACTACGGACAAGAAATATGAGTGATTTACAAGGCCGCTGCGTCTATACAATCGGTCGATCAATGCCCTGAGACTGTGTCTCTCTGCATATCCAGTCTCAAGGCCAGTCGGATTGTGATTTGTAATGAAGTGCTGCAAAGAAAACAAAATGCTAACTGTTAGAAACATGATTGTCAATACAAAGAATATTTCAAAAAAATAAACAAGCAAAACAATAAAAAAACTCACAAAGTCCTCCAAATATGTCCTGTGGCTGCCACTCCCAAGATGATGGACCACTCCGGCCTCTAGTTGTGCCCTCGCCGCCTCGCGCTGTTGACTCTAACATCCTGGAGAATCTGTAGCATCCTCCCTCAGTCGGTACCAGTCGTCTGCATCTAACCACTCGGGCTTTGCAGCCCCACTCTTGATTGCCTTGTGTGCGTCGGATCGTCTATGTGACATGTATGCTCACATGCAATCCATCATCCAGCCCGTAGAGAATCTATCTACTGCGGTTGGCACCGAAAACTCCTCGTGCAAGGATGCTACTATGTAGTCCTTGCTCCCCTCCGGTATATTCTTCCAATGATCCAAGACGTTGTGCCGAAAAACTTGTTGGCACAACTCTCTTATACGAGCCATCACCCTCCTCCCCTCATCATTCATGATGATGGCTCCTGACCTACTATCGACTAAATATCCATAACCCCCAGGAGTCTGCCTAAGATGGGTCCTCTCCCATTTACGTCCACGCTCCTGGGCATATCCAGGAGATCCCTGTACATCCAGTATACCGACGGGGATAATATCTCTCAGAGTGGCACCCACAGGGGTGCCACCTGACGGCTGCGCAAAAGCTGGAGTAATTGGAGTAGACGTCCCCACAGGTGTGACAAATCCTGGAGGTGACACAGTTCCAGCTGAACGACGAGACGGAGACACCGCGTCCTTGTCTCCAGAGCATCCACCTGAGCCACGAGAGCGAGGAGTCGCACCTGTATCCCGTGTCGACCGCGGGCTCACTGCCTCTATATCTCTGCAGCATCCCCCTGATCCCGATGCACTCCCTCCCTCTGGCCCAAGTCATGAGCGTCGAGATCGTCTGCTCGAAGCCGAAGCATCCGATCGCGCTGAAGCAGATATAGCAAAGTGCCCTTATGAAGACTGAGATAGCTCCTGGTCTACCATCTCTTTGAATTTGTCGATCTGGTCTGGAGACATGCATGCGAAGATGTCCTGTAACTCCTCATCGCTCATCCCTCGACTCATCCTGAAAATGTTACCTGCACAGACAAAAAATGATGTTAGAATAATCAATTTAAATCATACAAAGCACAGTAATATAAATCATTTTAAAAAAATCTCACTTAAAATGCATATCTTATGTATCCTTATAAGCGATTGGTCAATGAATTGAGTAAGTGGATGCTCCAAGTATGAAGTATCCTATGGTCCCATGTTAATCTCTTGACACAACTCTGCATACACTGGAAGGTCGATAGACATGTCACCACAAAAGAATGAGTCCGTCTCGTTCTCAAAGAATTCTTGGACTCCTGTCTTTCGATCATTGTTAGCCGATGCTGGCTCCAAGCTTTCGACGGCCTCCACTCCTTGCAATATCGACCCCTCTATTTGCATATTATCTTCATCTATGCTCGAAACATCGCTTTGATCATATACTCTCGCACTTCGGGGAGTTGAAGGTATAACATACCACCATCGAGGTTGTCGGGGGTTTGGATAGAAGATTACCTGTTCACAAACACGTACAAGAGAGTTCAAACCATTGTGACATAAACCATGTCGTAATACAATTAGCAAGCAAATGAGTCCATACACCTGTTCACAATGGGCCGACAACACAAAGGTGTCACGAAATCCGTCCATTTTTTTTCGGAATCTATTTCAAGAAATCCAGATGGACCTTGTCGAACTGTTGCTCCGGCTCCTCCAAGTACCACTTTGAACCACTACACATCGAATAGTATCATGGAGAAGCTACGGTAATCCACTGTAACAATACTTTGCAAGTTCCCAAAATACTCCATCTCATCCACAACCATGTTTGGATCCGTTGCTCATCGCCGGCTCTCTTGCTCGAACCTTGCCATGATACCACAGTCCATTGTGGAGCGCATTTTGTCAATACACTCCACGCGAAAATGTCGTCCGTGCGACCACGCTGCACTATATATTTTGTATTGTACATTGAAACACTCAAATTAGATGTCGCATATAAAATTTAGATATGACAGATTCTAAACCCCTCATCACCTTTGGACTACATCTCCTCAAGGATTCCCACTCCTCCATTGAGACCTCTGTCCCTTCGCGAGACGCTGCGGTCAAAGCTCCATGCAACCATCACGTTGACATAAACCGTGGCATCTCCTCCATGCCTTTAGGATATCGAATCGGTCGATGACGCGTACTACGTTGGAATTCAGCTCGCGCTTCCTCTCGATCTTGCCTAGCGATCTGGTACTTGGCAAGCCACGTCTCCATAGAGGCATGGTGCAACATACAAAAGCGATTCACCTTCTCTTCCATTGAGGAATCCATTCTTCTTTCTACCCCATTTCCAACCACCACATCTCCAGTTAGTCTATCATCGTCCATAGCATTTCATTGTTTGGTTCCACCGTTGGTAGCCATTTTAAAATATGTACTAGCGCCTCAGACACCAACCAACCTTCGGCCATGCTACCTTTTGGCCGAGCTCGTTGTTGCACAAAACCTTTCAGGGTTTTCATGAAGCGCTCCAAGAAGAACATCCATCGCGTATAGACAGGTCCACCAATCTCCACTTCATCCACAAGATGCACAAGAAGGTGGATTTGTATCGTGAGCATGCTAGTGGGCAGGTATTTCTCAAAGAGACAGACCGTCTCCACTACTCCTCGTCTCGCGGATTCAATAGAGGACGTCTTAATCTCCTTCTGTGAGATCCATTGCACCAAAGTCAACAACTTGTAAATGGCCCTGTGTATTTCTGGAGTAAGACATCCTGCGATCGCGATCGGTAGTACAAACTGCCACAAATGAGAAAACATTATCAATAATGGCTACATTCCAAATAGCAAAATGCCCATGCTAATTACAATCCATTCGTAGTACAAACCTGACATATCTTATGCCAGTCATGGGATTTTAGCCCTGATAATTGGTCGTCTTTAGAAAATGCGGACCTGAGAGAACACATCATACCCCTCGGAGTGCGGATAGACTTGATTACTTGCTTCACAATGCGCTCTTCTTTAGTGGACAAAATCCAAGGAGCGCGAGGAAGCTACACGCGACCATCAGCACCTCGACGATGGCTAAAGCACATCCATCTTACCTACCTCCTTCAAATCCATTCGTGCCCCTATAGTGTCTCTCTTTCCTGTGATGTGGTCCCATAATAAGTTGCCCACATTCTTGAAAATATGCATGGGATCCAACAAGTGATTGACCTGTAAGTGGGTCCAATATGACAACTCGTAGAAAACTGAGAATCGCCGCATTCCATTTGGATGTGATTCTGCGTGGACCATTTTCAGCTCGTATCAACTTGTGGCGTTCATACGTATTGGAGGTCGTCCAAGAAAACCTTCCTTGAGTTCATGATCCTCTGGTAAGAAAGCAGCGTGTCCTTGATATACCATCTTCTTCATGGTTCGTGACCTTCGGGAGTCTAATTGTGGCCCGCACAATGGACATGCATGATAACTTGAGGTAACTAGACCTGTTCCAACACCACGACCTAGTGAATACTTGATTGAACGAGATAAAATATAGATATTACTAGCCAGAACGAAGGCCTGCTCACTTGAGCACTCTCCCAATCCCGGAAAGTCATGCATCGTCCACATGAGAATGGCTCTGAATATTGGCTGACCGCCGACCATCACGCCTACTCATATCTTGCACAGTGACCCCCTCCTCCCACAAAATCTTAAGCTCATCGACTAATCGACGAAGATACACGTCCATATTTTTTACTTTGTAGCGGCCTGCGATGAGCAAGCTAAGGATGAGATGTCCTTTCTTCATAGAAACTTTCTTCATAGAAAGCCATGGAGGGATATTGTAGTTGACAAGGACTATAGGCCATACACTGTAAGAAGTTGAGCGCAGACCGAATGGGTTCACGCCATCCATTGCGAGACCGAGCCGAAGCAAAGCTAGGGGAGGTAGAGTCAATGTGGCTGCATGCGCGCGAATCCGCTGATATTCGTTGAACTCCATCCGTGGACCTATTCTGCGTATGCCACGTTGTCAAGCTCGCCATGCCGGACGTACGAAACATGTGGTTTATGCGAGGGATAAACGGAAAGTGTCTGAGAACTTTTTGAGGGATGGTTTGCCCTTGCAAGTCCTGTCGATACCTGTGAGCACCACACTTTGGACATGTCTCCATAGTCTCATATTCTCCTCGAAACAGACAGCAATCGTTGATACATGCATGGATGTTATTGTAGTCCATGCCAAGCTTCCGTAAAACATATCGTGCATCATCACAAGACTCAGGCATGGTATTTGCAGGTGGTAATACATGATATTTCAATAACCTGAAAAAAATCATAAAACATCTTGAAAAAGCACAAATGTTTGTAATAATAGTGCTGAAAAAAAAAATCAATGAAGTGTATGTACAAGGTACATGAACAACTCGGTCACACTCGTATCGCTCGACCCGTATTTTGCTTGCACACTTAAGAGTGCAAGCAGTGTCTTCAGCCGAGATACTCGGCACCCATCATATAATGGTATGGATGCCTCCTCTCCAAGTGGATCAGAAGTCTCAACATCCATGGGAATCAATGCATCTATCATTGCCTCCATCTCAGGCTCCAAGATTGTCGGTAGGTCTGGAAGGTTGCCTATCTCCTCTGGCAATGACGGTATAGATAGATTGGCCTTGCAAGTGGTGGATTGGCTCCTGCACTCCATCCATCGCACGCCCACGTACTCTTCTAATTGGCCGCAAAGGGTGCACTCCCCCTTGGGACGAGACATCACCTCCCTGGATAGAAAATTTGCCAGCAAGACCCAATCTTATTATATATGGTATTCAATTAGCTTGCGAGTACAATGCATGATTGATATTAACTTTAAATTACCGTTTGCTGAAAATCCGCAATCGCCTTATCAATGATCTCAGATTGAAACTCGCCAAATTGTCATATGAGTTCTATAGACAATCGGCGTTTTCGTCTAATTGCCAACTTGCATTGAGAGCAAGGACATGGGACACGCTGATTAAGATACGCCTCGCGATCTTGAACAACAGAACCTTCTTCATTTTCCATCTTGTCTACGTTACAACAAACAATTTGTTTTTGTTATCATTCTTTTCTTTCTCTCTCTCTCATTCATTTTTCTCTCTCCTGTCTCTCTCATTCCTTTTTCTCTCTCCTCTCCCTCTCTCATTTCCTTTTCTCTCTCCTCTCCCTCTCATTCCTCTCCTTCCCTCTCTCTTTTTCTCTCTCTTCTCTCTCTCATTCCTCTCCCTCCCTTGCCCTCTCTCATTCCCTTTTTCTCTCTCCTCTCTCTCTCTCATTTCCTCTCCCTCCCTTGCCCTCATCCTCTCTTTCTCTCTTTCCCTATTAGGTATAATGATATTTCTCTTTTTCTCTCCTCTCTCTCTCTCTCATTTCCTTTTCTCTCTCTACTCTCCCTCTCATTCCTCTCCCTCCCTCTCTCTTTTCTCTCTCCTCTCTCTCTCATTCCTCTCCCTCCCTTGCCCTCTCTCATTCATTTTTCTCTCTCCTCTCTCTCTCATTCCTTTTTCTCTCTCCTCTCCCTCTCTCATTTCCTCTCCCTCCCTCGCCCTCACCCTCTCCTTCTCTCTTTCCCTATTAGGTTTAATGGTTTTTCTCTCTTTTCCTCTCTCCTCTCTCTCTCATTTTTCTCTCTTCTCTCCCTCTCTCATTTCGTTTTCTCTCTTCCTCTCCCTCTCTCATTTCATTTTCTCTCTTCCTCTCCCTCTCTTGCCCTCACCCTCTCTTTCTATCTCTCTTTCTCTATTAGGTTTAATGCTACCTTCTCTATTTTTCTCTCTCCTCTCTCTCTCTCTCATTTTTTCTTCTCTCTCCTCTCCCTCTCTCATTTACCTTTCTCTCTTTCTCTCCCTCTCTCATTTTTTGTCCCTTCTTCACTCTGACCCTCTCTTTTTCTCTTTCTCTATTATTTTTACTAATTTTTTCTCTTTTTCTCTCTCCTCTTCCTCTCTCATTTTTTTCTCTCTTCCTCTCCCTCTCTCATTTCCTCTCCCTCCCTCGCCCTCACCCTCACCCATACCCTCTCTTGCTCTATCTGCCTATTATGTTTAACATCTTATCTCTTTTTCTCTCTCCTCTCATTCTCTCCTTTTTTTTCTCTCTCCTCTCCCTCTCTCATTTCCTTTGGCTCTCTTCCTCTCCTTCTCTCATTTCCTCTCCTCCTCCCCCTCCCTCTCTCATTTCCCTATTATGTTTTCGTCTCTCCCCCCTCTCCTTCTCCCTCTCTCATTCCCTCTCCCTCTCCCTCTCTCATTTTCTCTCTCTTCCTCCCCCTCCCTCTCTCATTTCCTCTCCCCCTCCCTCTCCCTCTCTTTAATTTTCCTCTCTTTCTCCCTCTCCCTCTCCCTCATTTCTTCTCCCTCTCTCATTACATACAAATTATACAAAAAATAAATAAAAAACAGAGAGAATACACTCTCCCTCTCTCATTCCCTCTCTCTCTTCCTCTCTTTCTCTCTCATTTCCTCCCCCTCTTTCTCCCATTTCCTCCCTCTCCCTCTCTTTAATTTCACTCTCTTTCTCCCTCTCCCTCTCCCTCATTTCTTCTCCCTCTCACATTATATACAAATTATACAAAAATTAAATAAATAAGAGAGAGAATACACTCTCCCTCTCTCTCATTCTCTCATTTCATCCCCCTCCCTCTTCCATTTCCTCCCTCTCACTCTCCCTTCCTCCCCCTCTCCCTCCCTCCCCCATTTCCTCCCTCTCCCTCTCTTTCTCTCTCATTTCCTCTCCCTCTCTCAATATATATACACAAATTATAAAATCAAAAGGGAGAGGGAGAGAGAGAATGCACTCTCCCTCCCTCTCCCTCTCTCATTTCCTCCCCATCCCTCTCCCTCTCCCTCTCCCTCACTTTCTCTTTCTCTTTCTCTCCCTCTCTCGTTTCCTCCCCCCTTCCTCTCCCCCTCCCTCTCTTTCTCTTTCTCTTTCTCTCTCTCTCTCTCTCTCTCTCTCTCTCTCTCTCTCTCTCATTTCATCCCTCTCCCTCTCCCTCCCTCCCCCTCCCCCTCCCACTCCCTCTCCCTCTCCTTCTCTCTCATTTCCTCTCCCTCTCTCAATATATATACACAAATTATAAAAGCAAAAGGGAGAGGGAGAGAGAGAATGCACTCCCTCTCCCTCTCCCTCTCCCTCTACCTTTCCCTCTCTTTCTCTTTCTCTTTCTCTCTCTCTCTCATTTCCTCCCCCTCCCTCTCCCTCTCTTTCTCTTTCTCTTTCTCTTTCTCTCCCTCCCTCTCCCTCTCCCTCTCTTTCTCTCTCATTTCCTCTCCTAAACAAGCAAAAGAGAAAGAGAATTAAACCCTAAACAAGCAAAAGAAGGAGAGAATAGACTCACCGATGAGATATGGCGAGGGTTTGGCGGCTCCTCCTCTCCTTCGCGAACGGCGGTGGCGGCAAGCCTTCTTCCTCTCCCTCTCTCACGACGGTCGCTCTCTCTCTCGCTCTCGCTCTCAAAATAGTAGACAAAAATATGCGAAATAAACCCGCGCTCGGTTTCGGCCTGTTTTTTTTCCTTGTGGGGCATCGCTATTTGCGCAAATAGCGACGCCGCTACCTGCGTCGTTACCCGCTATCGCTATAGGTTTAAATCCTTGTAGTGATTATAGCCTTAGATATACCCACCTCAACTTTCACTTCCACCACTATCATCACTGCTACCACCGCCGCTAGCTCTACCCCCATCATTGCCTTCACCACCACATTCTCTCTCTCTCTCTCTCTCTCTCTCTCTCTCTCTCTCTCTCTCTCTCTCTCTCTCTCTCTCTCTCTCTCTCTCTCTCTCTCTCCCTATAACTCATTCTCTCTATCTCTCTCTCTTTCTCTCCTCTCACATAACACACAATCTCTCTCTCTCTCTCTCTTTTGTTAGCACTCTCAATTGATAGAATATGTATTATATTGTATTATGAAAGGTGTTTCAACAAATAGTTCACACAGACACACACACATACACACACACACACACACTCTCTCTCTCTCTCTCTCATATTTTCCACATGGAAATATTTGTACAAGCTCTTCAAATCAATAGAATTTGTATTACAATGGATTGTGATATGTTTTGCAACGACAATTCTCTCTTTATTAATAGCTCTCTCTCTCTCTCTCTCATTTGCAATACAAAAGTATTTGTGCGAGTTTTCTAGGTTTGATATAACTTATTTTACATTGGATTATGACACATATTGCAAAAAATAGTTCACTCTTTACGTATAAATAATTCTCTCTCTCTCTCTTTCTCTCTCTCTCATTTACAATACAAAATAATTTTTGCAAGCAATGCAGATCTAGATTTGTATTACATTAACCTCTAGCAAGTATACAATTGTTCCACAAACTAACAAATGATGATAGTAAAAGATTATGAGAATGAGCCTCTTATATAGGTTGAGGCAAGTTGCTTGCTTACATCATTAGTGATGTCAGGATTGCATGGGTCCAACTACCCCTCTTAAAAGAGTCTAAGTACATCTCACCATTTTTTCACCAACTAGAGGAGGATTCATGTGAGCCTATTAGAGAGTCATATTTCAACACCCTCCCTTACTTGAATAATAGGCAGGAGATGGATAATGAATAATTGGGATAATTGGGCTAGGTGATACTCATTGTCTAGATAAAAGATAAGAGAACTTCTAGATTCATGTCGAGGAATATAAACTAGAATAAACCATCTGGATTAGAGTATAGGATTTAATGCTAGGAGGCATATTTCACAGTGGATTCCGTAACCACATTGGATTTCCTAAATTTATTTATTTTTTGGGGCTCGTCCACAAGGTGGATTCCTTGTGTGAGAAGCTGACGGGGACGCCTGTCCTTTTCGGGCGTCAGATCAATTTAATGTGCACGTGGGTGATTCCATATTGGGTGATTTCGTAAAATACATATTAGATTAATAGACCTTTACGAGTTTAGAGTGCACACTCGAATTAAATTAAGATTAGGATAACATTCCAATCTATTTAATTATTTTGTAGCTGAAGACTGCTAGGTATTTACTTTTGTTGGGTTTTATCTAATGATTTTCTAACAATTGTGAATGCTTCAGTTGATGTATAGAGTAGGCGGCGGTGGCCTTGGGTAGCACCGAGTGATGGCGTGAATCCAAATGCCTAGAAGAATTACTATTTTTTATGGGTGCGCACCTTATCACTAAAGACATAGCACCGATATTTATTTAAGTGCACTTATTTATTAAAGTGCTTAACAAAATATTTATTAACTTGTACGCGCATAGGCGCTCGGTTAAATATTTTGTTATTTGATATTTGTATTTGGGCACAGCTCAACGTTGGACGCCCAAACGCTTTACTTTATATTTGGACAAACGCAAACGCAAACACAAAAGCAAAAGCATGCTATTTCTAAAGTGGGATATTTTTGAGCTTGAAGATAAATAAATCTATAAATACATGCCTTGTGAAACGCTCACGAAAGACGTGGGGGGAAGATTGCACCCAATTTGTCTCTTATATCTCATGTCGGACAAATTTGCTTTGGCTTTGTACTTGAAATTATGAAGGTTTGTAGAGTTCTTTGTTCTTGGGGACCTATCGACATTTACTATGCACGCATCCAGCATCCGATGTTGTACCCTCTGATCGTGAAAGGACCTCTCGTAGCATGCAAAGGACCACTCAAAAAGTCTATTTTAGAAGTCTTTTTTTTTCACAGAGGAGCAATTGATGTTAATGGCAATGCTAAGCTTTATTTTAAAGCTTACAGAGCTTAAGCTCCAACCCATCACTCCAGTACTTTGGCACATAGTAAGCTTTTTAAAGCTTAAACTATTAAGCCTAACTTAAGCTTAAAGCTTAATTACCAACACTCTACATAGAATTTGTTTATATTGTGGTACTCCCGAACCGGTTCTGAAGCTTCATTAAGCCCCTATTTCCACTTGCAACAACTTGGCTGAATGAATTTACATCAAGTAGCCTGTCACGCGTAGTCTACACGGAAGACTATTTTGATTGGAAGAAGATTGTTTTCAATTGCCATACTCGAGAAAATCAAGATCTAAAAGCAAAAGCATATTGTGAGTTTGCCAAAGAACTTCTTGGAGCAATATCTTCAATAATCTCTTCACACCCAGATTACAAGAATAACTAGTTTGTTTGTAAGAGATTGTTCGCACTACAGAATAAACAAAGCAAGTTCATGGTGGTCTTATTCACACGTGACTAGAGGACGAGTGACAGATCCTCAAACAAATCTAGGATGTCGAATCATAACATGGACGATTTTATGGGCGAACTCGATTTGCTAAAGTAGACTATGGAACAGAAATTGGATCTAATCATGATGTAGCTTCAAGAAGAGTGAAGGGAACGTCAAAACTTGCAAGCACAATTAACTGCACTTCAACAATCCACTATCGAGCAAGATGGAGCGCAACCTGAAGATGTCATTCGATGTACTATTGATGTGACGCTCGATGTACAGGCTCTTAGGAAAGTGGCCAAGATAAGTAAAAGAAATCTTAAATTTCGCACTTTTAATGTGCAACATGATGGCAAAATTGTTCTTGCTTTCATTAGTTAGTTTGATGACTATTTTCATGAAGAGTAATATGTTGAAAATGATAAACTTAAATGTGTCACTAACCATTTAGCAGACAAAACATCATTATGGTGGACTGTTGTCCACAAGAGTGTTGATTGTTCCTCTACTTGGGAAGCCTTTCAAAAGAAAATTTTGTAGAATTTTCTTCCGTCTCAATTCCATGAGAAAAACATTAAACAATGGGATCTCCTACAACAAAGAGATCGTGAATCCATCTCGCAATACACTAAGTATTTCTAGAGTGCCTTACTTCAACTTCGAATACTTAAAGATGTTCTTGAGGTGACCCACAAGCACAAGTACATGTTTGGTTTGCTTGGTCACTTCTATGCGGAAATGAATATGTTCAAGCCAAAGACTTTAGAGGATGCGATTTCTTTAGCGCATGATGCGGAGGATAAAATTCGTAGACGAGAAAAGCAACCGCAACAATGTTCGGTTAATGGTAACTTTGGTACAAAGATATTCAATTCTAATTTTTGAAAATTCAATCAAAATCACTTTGTTTCTTTTTTTTTCCGTAAACCCCGGACTCGACCTCCTACTTTATCATCAACTGCTAATTCAAACCCTAAGCCTTCACTCTAGCCAAATCCCAGTATACCCAAACTTCCAGCCCTTACCAATAATATCTCCAAAGCAAAGCTTATAGTTGGCTAAAAGTGTCATCAGTGTTGTGGACAATTAGCAGCAAACTGTCAGTCCAAGAAGCAAGCTGTTCAAATCAATCACTTGGGAGAAATTGATGATGAGGACCATGAAGATATGCTAGACTTCATTAAAGATGATGATGATATCGATGATGCGTCAGATACTTTACCACGTATGTCGAATCCCCATTCCTTATTAATAATAAAATGTTTTATGCATGGTCAAGAAAAGATTGTTTTGCATGATGATGGAAGCATGTACGATTTTATTTCTGTAAAGTTGGTAAAAGAATTGAATTTATCTACTATTCCAACTCATTATCGCATAAAGGCTACATTCTTAGGCACTAGATACAATGGTACACAATAAATGCATGATTTAGAGATTAAAATCGGTGATTATGTTAAGCGCATAATTTTCTTGGTTGTGCATTTGCAAGCTAGTGATATTATTTTAGGAATGCCTTGGCGTCACAAATATAACCCTGACATAGATTATTCCACACATTTCATGAAAATTCATTTTAACGGAAACCAAATCACATTGCATGGATTGCACACCCTTGATAATTTTCCACTGCTTAGTCATACACAGGCTAAATGTGCATTGAAAAAAGATAGTAAATTATATTTAGTATGGGTGAATGAAATTAAAGCTAAGGAAAATAAGATGCATTCTAGGCATATACAATTTCTTTCATAGTTTAAAGATTGTTTTGCTACTGTGATGATTTACCACTTGGTTCACCATCTATACATCCTAAAGACCATAAAATAGATTTAATCACAGGTTCTCAACCACCATGTAAAGCACCTTATAGACACAATTATATTGAACAAAAAGAAATCCAAACACAAGTTGAGGAACTGTTGAACGGAGGACTCATTAGGCCTTGTAGTTCTCCTTTTGGTGGTGTACATGTCCTATTAGTTAAGAAGAAAAATAATACCTATAGGATGTGCATTAACTATCGTATCCTAAACAAAATCACTGTTAAGAATAGATATCCAATCCTTAGGGTAGACGACTTCATGAATAAACTACAAGGGGCCACTGTTTTTAGCAAGATAGATCTCAAGTCTGGATATCATCAAGTACGCATGGATACACATAGCATTTTTAAGACTACATTTCGAACTCAGTTTGGTCATTATGAATTTATTGTTAAGCCTTTCAATTTGACCAATGCACCAGCTACATTCAGTCATATGATGCATCGTATATTTTTGAAGTATCAAAATTGTGTGATTGTTTTCTTTGATGATATATTGGTTTTCAGTAAGGATGAGAATGAGCATTGTGAACATCTATCTTTAGTTTTCAAATTGTTGAAAGAGAATCAATTATATGCTAACCACGGGGGGTTCACTCATAGTAAAGAAGACATGTCACCTGCGTGCAAGGACTTCTAAAAAAACCCCTATTTATGAAGCTTGTAAGACTAATATATCCCCCTATTTAAGCTTATAAGATACATATATGTATGAATTTTTATGTATCCCCTTTCTTAAATATAAGTCCTCATAGAACATATACTAACTTTTTTTTTTTAAGTTGGAATTATCCCAAGCAATTAAAAGTATCAAAATGGTCATATCACAAAGTGATTTATGTAGTCATACATGGATACCATCGAAGTATATGTCGCAATTTTTTTGAGTGCCCGTTCCCCCTTACCACATAAGGAGAGAGAGTAGGGGAATCAAACCCCTTTATACTTAAAGTGACTACACCAAGCGGACACCAAAGAGAGACCCCTTTATACTTAAAGTGACTATACCAAGCGGACACCAAGCTTTCTTTGGAAGAATGGGACTTGAATCTCTCTACCAAAACCATGGGAGAGTGCCAACTCTCCCCTCCCACACTATGATTAATTCAATAACCCTATTATGTGAGGGTTTAGGGTTTAACCTTACTTGTTAAGGTCTCTTATATGCCATGGAGAAATCAATCTATGGAGAGAGTTGATCAAATGCATCCCCCTCCCCTTTTTTTTTTCCATTTATCCCCTCCTTAAATTTAAGTTCAATATAGGAAATTAAGAGGGGTCTACCTCTAATGTATACGCTTAAGTGTCACCTTCCAAAAACCCCCCTCCCTTACACTCATGTGATACCATACAACATCTATAGTGAATCCCCCGGGATGCTAACCCTGACAAGAGTAAATTTTTCCAAACCCAGATTGAATACTTAGGTCACATTGTTTCTTCTGATGATATGCATGTTGATCCTAAAAAGATAGAGGCCAATCCCTAAAAATATGCATGAGTTACATTCTTTCTTAGGCCTTGCCAGATTTTATAGAAAATTTGTAAGAAATTTTTCATTGCTTGCATTTCCTTTGACAAAATTGTTAAAGAAAGGTGTTGTGTATCGTTGGTCTAACAACCAGCAAATGTCTTTTGATTTGTTGAAACATGCTTTAACACATGCACTGACTTGCAATTACCCGATTTTAGTCGATCATTCTTCCTAGTAGTCACTGATGCTAGCAGATTAGGAATAGGAGCTGTCCTCATGCAAGATTCACATCCCATAGCCTATTCTAGTTATAAACTTAAACCTTCTGAATTGAAGTATTCCACCTATGATAAAGAATTGTTAGCTGTAATTCAAGCCTTATGTCAGTGGAAACACTATCTGGTGGGATCCAAATTTATGATTAAAACTGATCAGCAAAGTATCAAATATCTCTTTAGTGAGCCACAAATTTCTAACTGCCATATTAAATGGGTTACTTTCATTCAAAGTTTTTATCCACTTATCCAATATCAGCCATGAAGAGAGAATGTTATTGCCGATGCATTGAGTAGAAGACCAAGTATCCATAATATTTTCGTTCTATCCCTTTGATTTCCTTACTCCTATGAAGGATACCTATGACTATGACCCCATTTTTCAAGCTGCATGGAACACATTAGTTGCTAATAATTGGATTTCAATTGATTCTTTGTCTTATTTTGATGGATTTATGTTTTATGAGAAAATATTGTGTATCACTGTTCAATTTCGATCATTTGTGCTGCACAAAATTCATTATTCTCCATATCACAGTCATAGAGGTATTATTTCAACTTTAAGAACATTGGTTGAAGGTTTTTACTTGCCGTAAATGAAATCTGATATTTCTAACTTTGTTTCTGAGTGTTTAATTTGCCAAAGAGTCAAGCGACACCATGGTAAGCAATATGGTTTGTTAATGCCTTTACCAATTCCTGACCATCCATGGGAACATATTTCAATGGATTTTATAACTCGTTTACCTAATACACAAGCTAATCATGATATGATTTGGACTATAGTAGATCGATTTAGTAAACAATCATATTTTCTACCATACAAGAAAACATTAACTGCATCTCAAGCTGCACAATTGTTTTTAAAGACTATTTTCACTAATCATGGTTTGCCAAAAGTTATTATTTCTAATCGTGATTTTAGATTTTGTAATAACTTTTGGACTATTTTGTTTGCTAATTTGCACTACAAGGAATTGGGCAATTAGCGATGCCGATTAGCGACGGCGGATATCGGCGTCGTTATTGGCGTCGCTATTTGCGTCGCAAATGCGATGCAAACAGCGACGCCGCAGGAAAAAAAACGCGGCCAAAACCCGAGCGCCGTTTTCATTTCTTTTACTTCGACTTTTGAGAGCGAGAGCGAGGGAGAGAGCGAAGGCTTTGTGAGAGAAGAAGAGGAAGAAGACTTGCTGCCGCCGCCACCACCGCTGTTGTTCGCGAAGGAGAGGAGGAGCCCTCATTGCAAAGAGAAGCCGCCCCACGCTCGCCATATCTCATTGGTGAGTCTCCCTCTCTCTTTCTTTTGCTTGTTGAAGGTTTAAATCGTTCTCTTTTGCTTGTTTAGGAGAGGAAATGAAAGAGAAGGAGAGGGAGAGGGAGAGAGACGGAGAGAAAGAGAGGGAGAGGGAGAGGGAGAGAAAGAGAAAGAGAGGGAGAGTGCATTCTCTCTCTCTCTCTCTCCCTTTTGCTTGTTTAATGTTTAAATTACTTTCTTTTTTGCTTGTTTAGGAGAGGAAACGAGAGATTAAGAGAGAAAGAGAGGAAGAGGGAGAGGGAGAGGGAGAGAAAGAGAAAGAGAAAGAGAAAGAGAAATAGAAGGAGAGGGAGAGGGAGGGGGAGGAAATGAGAGAGGGAGAGAAAGAGAAAGAGAGGGAGAGAAAGAGAAAGAGAGGGAGAAGGAGGGAGAGTGCATTCTCTCTCTCCCTCTCCCTTTTGCTTGTTTAATGTTTAAATCACTTTATTTTTTGCTTGTTTAGGAGAGGAAATGAGAGAGAAAGAGAGCGAGAGGGAGAGGGAGGGGAAGGAAATGAGAGAGGGATAGAAAGAGAAAGAGAGGGAGAGTGCATTGTATCTCTCCCTCTTCCTTTTGCTTGGAGGATATTTAAATCACTTTATTTTTTGCTTGTTTAGGAAATTAGAGAGAAAGAGAGATAGAGAGGGAGAGGGAGAAAAAGATAAAGAGAGAGAGAGGGAGAGGGAGGGGAAGGAAATGAGAGAGGGAGAGAAAGAGAACGAGAGGAAGAGGGAGAGGGTGAGAGAGAGAGTGTGCATTCTCTCTCTCACGACGGGTTTGGTTGTTTGTTGTTTGAATCACTTTCTTTTTTGCTTGTTTAGGAGAGAGGAAGAGGGAGGGGAAGGAAATGAGAGAGTAAGAGAGAAAGAGAGGGAGAGGGAGAGGGAGAGGGAGAGGGAGAGGGAGAGAAAGAGAAAGAGAAAGAGAAAGAGAAATAGAGGGAGAGGGAGAGGGAGAGGGAGGGGGAGGAAATGAGAGAGGGAGAGAAAGAGAAAGAGAGGGAGAAGAAGGGAGAGTGCATTCTCTCGCTCCCTCTCCCTTTTGCTTGTTTAATGTTTAAATCACTTTATTTTTTGCTTGTTTAGGAGAGGAAATGAGAGAGAAAGAGAGCGAGAGGGAGAGGGAGGGGAAGGAAATGAGAGAGGGATAGAAAGAGAAAGAGAGGGAGAGTGCATTGTATCTCTCCCTCTCCCTTTTGCTTGGAGGATGTTTAAATCACTTTATTTTTTGCTTGTTTAGGAAATGAGAGAGAAAGAGAGATAGAGAGGGAGAGGGAGAAAAAGAGAAAGAGAGGGAGAGGGAGAGGGAGGGGAAGGAAATGAGAGAGGGAGAGAAAGAGAACGAGAGGGAGAGGGTGAGAGAAAGAGAGAAAGAGAGGGAGAGGGAGAGAGAGGGAGAGAGAGGGAGAGAAAGAGAGGGAGAGGGAGGGGAAGGAAATTTAAGATAATAGACTTATTGATAATGGTATGCAATGTGCTTCACCATGGGCCACGTACATTGGTAACTCTTTAAGATGGCTTAAAAATGGTCAATTCCTTCATGAAGTCCAAGTAGGGGATCTAATTGTGATATGCATAATTCATTGTTTTTGTATTAACTTTATAGGCATGCCAAATTAGAAATCATGCCAACTAGTCAACGGAAGGACTAAAAGAAAATGATACCCTAGCTAATGGTCATTAAGGTACTTCATCAAAATGAACCCAAAAGTATTGTTATAGAAGAAGAAACCCTTAAATTGAGTACAGGATAATTTCTCTCAGGTCTTATGACTATGAGTAGAATTAATTGAAATAAATTTTATTACTATAGTTATAAAATTTCATAGATGGCATGCATTAATTTTAAAATGGATTACTTATACTCAAAGCCGGGATATAACAAATAATTATCTACCGGGACAAACAAATCCTTGAGCATGATACAAGGCCGAGATATAACATCGGAAAATCTCTCAACTACTATATACAATGCAAGATTTATGGTCAACTTGCAACTTGACATACATCTCCATAAAGCTATCCATTTAAGCCTCGTTTGCTGTAATGTAGATAAGATGGAAAACGAAGAAGGTCTTATTGCTCAAGACCGCGAGACATATCTTAATCAGCGTGTCCCATGTCCTTGCTCTCAATGCAAGTTGGCAATTAGACGAAAACGCCGATTGTCTATAGAACACGTACGACGATTTGGCGAGTTTCAATCTGAGATCATTGATTAGGCGATTGCGGATTTTCAGAAAATGGTAATTTGAAGTTAGCATTTTTCATGCATTGTACTCTCAAGCTAATTGAAAACCATACACAATAAGATTGGGTCTTGTTGGCAAATTTTCTATCCAGGGGGGTGATGTCTCGACCCAAGGGGGAGTGCACCCTTTGCGGCCAATTAGAAGAGTTCGTGGATGTGCGATGGATGGATTGCAGGAGCCAATCGACCACTCGCAAGGCCCATCTATACCGTAAATGCCAGAGGAGACAGACAACCTTCCCGACCTGCCTACAATCTTGGAGCCTGAGATGGAGACAATGATCGATGCATTGATTCCCATGGATGTTGAGACATCTGACCCGCTTAGAGAGGAAGCATCCATACCATTATATGATGGGTGCCGAGTATCTCGGTTGAAGACATTGATTGCACTCTTAAGTATACAAGCAAAATACGGTTGGAGCGATACGAGTGTGACTGAGTTATTCAAGTACCTTGCACACAGGCTTCATTGATTTTTTTTTATGGAACATTGCTGCAAACATTTGTGTTTTTTCAAGGTGTTTTATGATTTTTTTCAGGTTATTGAAATATCATACATTGTCACCTGCAAATACTATGCCTGAGTCTCGTGATGATGCACGACATGTTTTACGGAAGCTTGGCATGGACTACAATAACATCCATGCATGTATCAACGACTGCATATTGTTTCGAGATGAATACGAGACTATGGAGACATGTCCAAAGTGTGGTGCTCACAGGTATCGACGACAGGACTTGCAAGGGCAAACCATCCCTCAAAAAGTTCTCAGACACTTTCCGCTCATCCCCCGTATAAACCACATGTTTCGCACGTCTGCCATGGCAAGCTTGACAACGTGGCATGTGCAGAATAGGTCCATGGATGGAGTTCAATGAATATCAGCAGATTCGCGCGCATGGAGCCACATTGACTCTACCTTCCTAGGCTTTGCGCAAGAGCCAAGGAATCTTCAGCTCGGTCTCGCCATGGATGGTGTGAACCCATTCGCGGTCTGCGCGCTCGACTTCTTACAGTGTGTGGCCTATAGTGCTTGTCAACTACAACATCCCTCCATGGCTTTCTACGAAGAAAGGACATCTCATCCTTAGCTTGCTCGTCCCGGGCCGCTACAAAGTAAAAAATATGGACGTGTATCTTCGTCCATTAGTCGATGAGCTTAAGATTTTGTGGGAGGAGGGGGTCACGGTGCAAGATATGAGCAGGCGCGATGGTCGGCGGTCAGCCAACATTCGAGCCATTCTCATGTGGACGATGCATGACTTTCCGGGATTGGGAGAGTGCTCAGGTAAGCAGACCTTTGTTCTCGCTGGTAATATCTATTTTATTTCATTCAATCAAGTATTCACTAGGTCGTGGATCGCCTTACAGGTCTGGTTACCTCAGGTTATCATGCATGTCCATTGTGTGGGCCACAGTTAGACTCCCGAAGGTCACGAACCATGAAGAAGATGGTATATCAAGGACACGCCGCTTTCTTGCCGGAGGATCATGAACTCAGGAAAGGCTTTCTTGGATGACCTCCAGCATGTATGAACGCTGCAAGCTGGTATGAGCTGAAAATGGACAACCCGGAATCACATTCAAATGGAATGCGACGGTTCTCAGTTTTCTATGAGTTGCCATATTGGACCCACTTAAGGTCAACCACTTGTTGGATCCCATGCATATTTTCAAAAATGTGGGCAGCTTGCTATGGGACCACATCACAGGAAAGAGAGACACTATAGGGTCACGAATGGATTTAAAGGAGGTAGGTAAGATGGAGGCGCTTTGGCCGCAGTCGAGTGCTGAAGGGGGAGTGCAGCTTCCTCGCGCTCCCTGGGTTTTGTCTACCAAAGAAGAGCGCATTGTGAAGCAAGTAATCAAGTCTATCCGCACTCCGACGGGTATGATGCGTTCTCTCAGGTCCGCATTTTCTAAAGATGACCAAATGTCTGGGCTAAAATCCCATGATTGGCATAAGATATGTCAGGTTTGTGAACATAATGGATTTTAATTAGCGTGGACATTTTGAAATTTGAGAAGTGACCATTATTCTTAATGATTTCTCATTTGTGGCAGTTTGTCCTACCGATCGCGATCGCGGGATGCCTTACTCCAGAAATTCGCGGGGCCATTTACAAGTTGTCGACTTTGGTGCAATGGATCTCACAGAAAGAGATTAAGACGTCCTCTATTGAATCCGCAAGGCGGGGAGCAGTTGAGACGGTCTGTCTCTTTGAGAAATACGTGCCCACTAGCATGCTCACGATACAAGTTCACCTTCTTGTGCATCTTGTGGACGAAGTGGAGATTGCTGGACCTATCCATATGCGATGGATGTTCTTCCTAGAGCGCTTCATGAAAACCCTGAAAGGCTTTGTGCGACAACGAGCTCGTCCAGAAGGTAGCATGGCGGAAGGTTGGTTGGTGTCAGAGGCGTTAGTGCATATCTCACAATGGCTACCAACGGTGGAACCAGACAATGAAATGCTATGGACGCTGAAGGACGATGATAGGCTGACTGGAGATGTGGTGGTTGGAAATGGGGTAGAAAAAAGAATGGATGTCTCAATGGAAGAGAAGGTGAATCGCTTTTGTATGTTGCACCATGCCTCCATGGAGACGTGGCTTGCCAAGTACCAGATTGCAAGGCAAGATCGAGAGGAAGCACGAGCTGAATTTCGACGGAGTAGGCGTCACCGACCGATTCGATATCCCGAAGGCATGGAGGAGATGCCACGATTTATGTCAACACGATGGTTGCATGGAGCCTTGACCGCAGCATCCAGCAAAGGGACAGAGGTCTCAATGGAGGAGTGGGAGTTCTCGAGGGGATGTAGTCCAAAGGTAATGAGGGGTTTAGAATGTGTCGTATCTAAATTTTCTTGCTACATCTAATTTGAGTGTTTCAATGTGCAATACAAAATATATAGTGCAGCATGGTCGCGCGGACGGCATTTTCGGGTGGAGCGTATTGACAAAATGCGCTCCACAATGGACTGTGGTGTCATGGCAAGGTTTGAGCAAGAGAGCCGGCGACGAGCAACGGATCCAAACACGGTTGTGGATGAGATGGAGTATTTTGGGAACTTGCAAAGTATTATTACGGTGGATTACCATAGCTTCTCCATGATACTATTCGATGTGCAATGGTTCAAAGTGGTACTTGGAGGAGCTGGAGCAACAGTTCGACGAGGTCCATCTGGATTTCTCGAAATAGATTTCGAAAAAAAATGGACGGATTTACGCGACACCTTTGTATTGCCGGCCCATTGTGAACAGGTGCAAATAGTCATTTGCTTGCTAATTGTAATACGACATGGTTTATGTCACAATGGTTTGAACTCACTTTGTAAGTATTTGTGAACAGGTAATCTTTCATCCAAATCCCCGACAACCTCAATGGTGGTATGTTATACCTTCAACTCCTCGAGGTGCGAGAGTATATGATCAAAGCGAGGTTCCATGCATAGATGAAGAAAATATGCAAATAGAGGGGTCGATATTACAAGGGGTGGAGGCCACCGCAAGCTTGGAGCCCGCATCGGCTAACAATGATGGAAATACAGAAGTCGTAGAATTTTTTGAGAACGAGGTAGACTCGTTCTTTTGTAGTGACATGTCTATCGACCTTCCAGTGTATGCAGAGTTGTGTCAGGAGATTAACATGGGACCATAGAATACTTCATTCTTGGAGAATTGTATTACTCAATTCGTTGTTTAGATCTTCCATAAAGGTAGATAAGATATGCATTTTAAGAGAGATTTTTCAAAAATGATTTATATTAATGTGCTTTGTATAGTTTAAATTGATTATTCTAACATCATTTTTTATCTGTGCAGGTATCGACATTTTCAGGATGAGTCGAGGGATGAGCGATGAGGAGTTTCAGGACATGATGGCACGCATGTCTCCAGATCAGATCACGAGATTCAGAGAGATGGCAGACCAGGAGCTGTCTCGTTCTTCGTTAGGGCGCTCTGCTAGATCAGCTTCAGCGCGATCAGATGCTTCAGCTTCGAGCAGACGATCTCGACGCTCGCGACTTGGGCTAGAGGGAGGGACTGCGACTGCAGGAGGATCAGGGAGGTGCTGCTGTGGAGACACGGACGTGGTGTCTCCGTCTCGTCGTTCAGCTGGAGCTGCGTCACCTCCAGGATTTGTCACACTTGTGGGGACATCCACTCCAGTTACTCTGGCTTTTGCGCAGCCATCGGCAGATGGCACGCTTTTTGGTGGCACTTCTTTTGGTGGCACCCCTTTGAGTGGCACTCCGGGAGAGGGTACCCCCGTCGGTACACCGGATGTACAGGGGTCTCCTGGATATGCCCAGGAGCGTGGACGGAGATGGGAGAGGGCCCATCTTAGGCAGACTCCTAGGGGTTATGGATACCTAGTGGATAGTAGGTCAGGAGCCATCATCATGAATGATGAGGGGAGGAGGGTGATGGCTCGCATGAGGGAGTTGTGCCAACAAGTTTTTCGACACAACGTCCTGGATCATTGGAGGAACATACCGGAAGGGAGCAAGGACTACATAGTAGCATCCTTGCACGAGGAGTTCCCGGTGCCAGCCGTAGTAGATAGATTCTCTACGGGCTGGATGATGGATTGCATGCGTGCATACATGTCACATAGATGATCTGACGCACGCAAGGCAATCAAGAGTGGGGCTCCAAAGCCCGAGTGGTTAGATGCAGATGACTGGCGCCGACTGAGGGAGGAGGCTATAAATTTGCCAGGATGTTGGAGTCAGCATCGGGAGGCGGCGAGGGCACGAATCGAGGCCGGATCGGTGCATCATCTTGGGAGTGGTGGCCACAGGACATATTTGGAGGACTTTGTAAGTTTCTCTTTTGTTTTGCTTATTTGTTTTTTGGAGATATTCTTTGTACTGACAATCATGTTTCTAACAGTTAGCATTTTGTTTTCTTTGCAGCACTCCGTTACAAATCGCGATCCGCAAGGCCTTGAGACTCGATATGCAAAGAGGCATGGTCTTAGGGCATTGATCGACCGATTGTATAGACGCGGCGGCCCTGTAAGTCACTCATCTTTCTTGTCTGTAGTTACCATGAGATATTTGAATGCATTATTGTATGGTGGATTGATATGTTGTTTCTTTTTCTGCAGAATCCGTTTGATGCTCCTTTGCAGCGGGATGAGCTTTCGGGGGACGAGGATTTGTAGCTCGCCCTTGGATCCTTAGAGCTCACACACCTTTAGTTTTTAGTCGCCTGATCTATGTAGACATTTTCTATGTATTAGTGATATCGTTTCATGATTGTACCAATCGCATTTTATTTGATCATGTATTTATTTCATGTATCAGTTTTATGGTTTCAGTATACATTCTTGTCACAAATTTACTGCTCGCATCGCTATTGGCGTCGCTATGAGCGTCGCAAATTCTCTGTAACCGTCGCTATATGCATCACAAATAGCGACGCATATAGCGACGATTCTATGGCGTCGTCAATAACGACGCTTTTTGCGACGACGGGGGTAAATTTTGTTGTTTGTATTTTCGTCGCTTTAAACATCGCTATAAGGTCTATATCTTGTAGTGTTGGGTACTAAGATTGATTTCTCATCTGCATTCCATCCTGAAACCAATGGGCAAATAGAAGCTACTAATAGTACAATTCTATATCTTTTGCGTGCATACACAATTTCAAAACCACAAACATGGAACACACATTTATATCTACTTTAATTTGCATACAATAGTACACCACATACAACTACTCATAAAGCACATTTTGAAATCATTTATGGACATAGATTGCCTACACCTGTCACATCATTATCGAATAAAGTTAAAGTTGTTGATTATATTGCCAATACGCATGCTACTATTTTTTCTCAAGTTAAAGATATGATTGTGAAATCCCACAGCAATCATATACTAAACAAGCTAATAAGAAAAGACAAGCCATGAGTTTCAATGTTGGTGATTATGTTTGGCTACACATTGAAAAGAGAATATTGAAAAGTGTTGAGAAACACCCTGTTGTTAAATTAGTACCTCGATTTTGTGGACGTTTCAAAATAATTGACAAGATAAATGATAATACGTTTAAATTAGAACTACCCAAACATTGGAAGATCCATAATACTTTTCATATCAGTTTGTTACGACCTTTTAGAGGCCAATTACTTGTCCACCTCATCTATGAAAACCCTCCTTTGTTAGAAGAAAAAACTGAAATCCTTGAACATGAAACTATTATAGATACTAAGTTTATGACCACTAGAACTGGCCGTAGATATTCTAGGTATTTGGTTAAGTTTAAAAATCATCCTGTTGAAGAGGCCCAATGGATGCATGCCCACAACCTAAGTGCTTACCCCTCTTTGCTGGCTCCACATTGAGCTAATAGCAATTGAGGACAATTGCTATCCCACCCTAGGGATATGATGCCAGGAGGCATATTTCATAGTGGATTTCATGACGACGATGGATTTCATAAAATTATTTATTTGCCGAGGCTTGTACACAAGGTGGATTCCTTGTGCGAGAAGCTGACGGGGACGCCTGTCATTTTCGAGCGTCAGATTAATTTAATGTGGGGTGATTCCATAACGGGTAATTTCATAAAATACATATTAAATTAATGGATGTTTACGAGTTTAGAGTGCGTACTCGAATAAAATTAAGGTTAGGATAGAGTTCCAACCTATTTAATTATTTTGTAGCTAAAGACTGCTAGGTATTTACTTTTGTTGGGTTTTATTTAATGATTTACTAACAATTGTGAATGCTTTAGTTGATGTGTAGAGTAGGCGGCAGTGGCGTTGGATATCACCAGGCAATAAGGTGAATTCAAATGCCTATAAGAATTACTATTTTTTATGGGTGTGCACCTTATCACTAAAGGCGTGGCATCAATATTTATTCAAATGTGCTTATTTATTAAAGCGCTAAAAAATATATTTATTATCTTGTATGCGCATAGGCGCTCGGTTAAATATTTCATTATTTGATATTTGTATTTGAGCACAGCTCGAATTTTGGATGCCCAAATGCCTTACTTTATATTTGGGCAAACACAAACGCAGAAGCAAAAGCATGCTATTTGTAAAGTGGGCTATTTTTTAGCTTAAAGATAAATAAATCTATAAATACATGCCTTATGAAGTGCTCACAAAAGGTATGGGGGGAAGATTGCACCCAATTTATCTCTTTTGTCTCATGTCGAGCAAATTTACTTTGGCTTTGTACTTGAAATTATGAAGGTTTGTAGAGTTCTTTGTTCTTGGGAACCTTCCGGCATTCACTACGCACACGTCCAGCATCCGATCTGTGTACTAGGATTACAATAAGAGAAACATTTGGAGCTTTAACAAGATAGGGTCCAAGCGTATGCCATAGAGACATCTAGTAGCACTAGTCAGGATTACATAAATATAAACTTTTGGTATTTGAAGCCTAGGATTACCAAGAAAATAAATATATCTAGGACTTTCAAAGTCCAAGGATACAAAATATGGAGGGGATACCAAGACAAATGAAACCTAACCTCTACAAAATAATTTTTAATGGTCTTCAAATTCTCTAAGTGAGAGGCCAAGCATTCTCAATTATGCTTAATGGCAAGCACATAGTGTGACTCTCATTGAAAGATAGAACTTAAACATAGAAGATCCAAAATCTATTGATCTAAAAAATGAGAGTAGTTTGTCGATGAAGAACTTTTTCTAATGATGCACAAGCTTCTTGTTCATTTTTTCTCCTAACGAAGTAATCCAAAAATACTTTCAATAGCCCTCCTCTGCATGTAGCGTATGAATGTATCTTCTTCATAGTCATGTTGGCCCAAGTTGTGACCTTTTGAGATGTGCTTCTGTTGATGCACTTTGAAGGGCTCTCCTCTTCCTTGTTGGAATTGATAGACAATGCAATAGTGTATTACCTTGTGTGTGTTCAAGGCTAACAGAGACCTTAATGCTAACAAATGCTAGCTAAGGATGCTAAATGAGTCAATAGCACATGAATAGGGGCTTGTGAGGATTTTAATATGAATGGGGGCTAAAAGAGCATTACAGTTTCAAATCCTTAATAAAAGTATAAAGCTAAAAGCTTATTTATAGACAGCGTCGTTGATTGTTGGAGAAGCCGTCGATGATTACGCTTGGAGCTGCCTATGATGGTTGATATATCGACTGCGGATTGCAAGCCGATGATTGCACTGCCAGCTCGAATGTGCTGCTGAGATTATACCAATGATTTAGCTGGTCACAGTCATGATGCTCATTGGAATGATGGCCACAGTCCGTCTGATCATTCAGCTAATTGCCAGGGACTGGAGCTGCAACAGATCACAGCGCTTCTATTGTGCGAAGGGATATTGCGCGTTGATATGGGATCAAGTGTCGCCAATTTTGATGAGTTGTTGCGGAGCTTGAGATTGTCACTGGACTATGATAGCTGTCGTGGAGCTGAGTACACCTATGTTGATGTTGATGAAATGTGTCACCTAGAGGTCAAGCTACCATGTGGACTATGAGCTGGATAGGTTGTCGTTTCTACTACTGAAGACATAGCGTTATCAAAAGGCCGTGATAGATGTAGAAGTCAATGAGTTGAATGGCTTTCTAAAGGCTTCTAATGTTCAAAAAACATTTAATGCAACAAGGAATCTCTCTCTCTCTCTCTCTCTCTCTCTCTCTCTCTCTCTCTCTCAATGAAGGAAGGTGAAGAGATCTAAAGATGGTAGATGAGGATAAAGAATATAGGAGACGAAATAGGTGTGATTGAAGATAAGATGAGAGAGTAGGATAAAGAATATAGGAGACGAAATAGGTGTGATTGAAGATAAGATGAGAGAGTAGGTGAGATAAAAGAGGAGATTAGGAGAATATTAACAAAGAAGATTAGTATCTAATGGCATTCTACAAATGAACTATAAGAAAGTGATTAGTTGTTAACCCTCAAAATGACATAAGGCACAAAGAAGGCTTAAGAAGGAGCATAAGAAGATATCCCAATGGAAAAAGAAGACCAAGAAGCATGGAAAAAATCTTAAAATCAAGAACAAGGCACACAAGAGATCAAGCACATTTTAGTCCTTTGTAAAAGAGTGCCAAGCTTCCTCCTGTGCCAAGTTGTAAATGAAAAGGCACATGAAGAAGCCATGAGAATAGCAAAGAATAGGAAAAGAGTAGAAAAGAGGACTAAGGCCAAATGGCTAATCAAGGAAATGGATTGGGTGCCCAAGGGGAGAAGGGCATGTATAAAAGCCAAAAAGTTAATGGATAAGCTTATTCTTGGTGTGTGTGCAAACTAACTCTCTTCTTGTTCTTGTTTTTACTTCGTGCTTATGCATGAGAGAGGGAGAGAGGGAGTGTGAGAAAGGGAGAGAGTGAGGGACCGAGATAAGCTCTTCTTCTCCTATTCACATCTTCTCCTTCTCTTCTCTTTTCTTGCACGTGTAGCTATGGAGGTTGGAGCTTGGAGCATGGAGATGGAGCTTGCTTGAGCCAGCACCTTGAATTGTGGAGCCATCGAAGGATTCGAGAAAGAGGACTATAATGATTGGATTCAATGGTAAGCTCACTAGATCCTTGTGTGAGAGAATGCACGGCTATGTGAGAGGTAGACATTGCCACTCGCTTAAAACACTTGACTTGGTAAGTGGTCTATAGGGTCTTGACGGTTTCTAGTGATGGTGACAAAATTTTGGTTTTATTGCTAGGACCATGAATTCAAGTTTGGGTGCTTGCACACTCCAAATCGAGTGATGGAGTAGGAGTTCATCTTCGAAGCAACACTTGGTGTAGGTAGGAAGCGAGGGAGTTGTAATGCATTTGATCTCCTTTGCGAAATAATTTAGGATTTGGAAGATTTACAAACATTGTTTAGATTAGCTGTATGGTGTTTTTCATTGTCAATAGGATGCATTAAGGTTGAGAAAATAAGGAAAAAGAAAGAAAAGAAAAGTTTCTGTAATAACTAGGAAGAAGGGAATTGGGGAAAGAAAAGAAAAGAGATTTTGAATATCTTAGAAGAAAAACAGAGAGTAAGAAAGAGAGAGCATTAAAAGAAGAGAAAGGGGGGGGGGGGGGGAAGCTCCTTTTAGCATATGAGAGATTGAGAGAGAGCAATAGGTCAAGAGAGAGCAGCAAATCAAGAGTGCAACAGCAGTAAAAATCCATTGTATCATCACTCTCGATGATTCCAGGTATGCTCATAATCTTCCTTGCTAATTAAAGAATAAGGACAGGATCATAGCTGTACACATGTGATTTAGTGAGTCATTCACTCGATTTTTGCCATTCGGTGTGTCTTTCCATTGCTCAGATGGCAGAGCCCTAACTGGCCTCTCAAACATTCCCTCTTGAACGGTCCCTCTCAGATTGTCCCACTCAGACAACTCTCACTCGGAGATGGCCTTGGATGGCTGAATTGTCCACTTGGACGCATCCTCTTGGACTTGGACGGGCACCCCTGTTCGAGTCGGGCGGACTCGACCATTTGGACATGCCAAATTTACCATTCAGATGGTCAAGTCTGGGACTCAAATAGACAAATACCTGCAACTTGGATCTATGAATTTACAAACACTCTGAACCAAACTACATTTTTAGGGACCATCGAGACCCCCCAAACATACCAAAGGCTGTGAGCTAATTATTGAATAACCCTAGCTGGATCCCAAACCTACAAAGTGTGACCATATAGTTGACTATCATTAGAATTCGCCCTGACAAGCCCAAGAATTGACCAAATCAACCAATCACTTGTAGTTTGCTTCCCAAAAGAGACACTATTCGATTACCTAGGTGGACCACCCATTAGGACCCCATAGAGAACCAAAATTGATCAACAACTCTAATTACAAATTACGTAAAAGAGCTGCAACTATATGGAACTGACCGGCAAGGGATGTGTGTGAATGATTTCATTGAAGGTTATACATTGCCTTGTAGACACTTAGGTGCATGAGAAAAGTTGAAAGCATAATTGTGCACAACTCACCTTTGCATTGCACCGTCCAAGGTTGTGAGTAAGCGTAACTTGCAAAGTGATTTAATTAACAAGAAATTGACTAAAAGGCAATTAAGCTAAGTAACAAACCCACCAGTAGGACTTGCAAAACTCCTGGGACCGCTGAGACAAATCAAGAAACCCAACACTAAGAAGTGAATGGACTCAAACCACTTGATAAAACTCGGTGAAAAAAGGAACGAACCACGATTAGAGACATGTCCTTAGTCAACCTAATCACCCTCATTGACACCTTAGTAGTTCAAGAGACTTCAAGTATAGCAAGTGCTAGCACAAACACAGACAACGAAGACCTTGACCTAAGAAATTTTCTAGATGATATATAGCAACTCATAGTAGGATATGATCATCAAACAAAAATAGTACACCATGGGATATCTATAGATGAAATCATAGCTGATCTCAAGGAGGAGAGGAGGCTAGGAAGAGTTTCCCCACAATGCATAGCTAGCTATAACCAGGAGCAACATGCTCAGAGGCTATGCCAAGAGATAGAGCTCAACGAGTCCAAGGAGACCTAGCCATCATAGGCAGAAACAAAGTAGGAGGAAACACCGATAGGGAGAGAGCGTTAGAAGTGGATCTTACATTAAGTGAGCTTCTCACAAAGTGGCTGTTAGATAACACTGCCACAGAGCAAAGCAGAGAAGCCCTAGCAGCTTCGCCATTGCTAGTTGGACTGGGAGTTTCCCCAAATGCTAGAAGCTAGACCAAGATACCTATAGTTGCAAAGCAACTTGAGAGAGGTACTAGTGATGTACCATCATTCTTGGGTAACTTAGAAGATATGTGATTTTGTTGGGATTATTAGCTATTTCTACAGCTTGCCTATAGTCATCCTCATCATTTGAGAATGACAAGTCAATGGTTGTCAACACATGCATCCAATCACACTCATTCTCCAAGCAAGGAATGTACTTAGTTAGGGGTCCACATTTGTGCTTTCCTTGCGAGTCACCCTTTAGTATTGTAGAGATAGCATCAAGGTCCACTCGTGCGGTTTTGCAAGTATCCATCTCTACTCGAACAAATTCTATTTTGTTGCCTAAGAATATCAAGCCATTACCCCAATCCTCTATCACTCGAGGATTTCTCATCCACGGCCTATCTATAGAATATTGTAGTCCACTCCCCTCATGACTATGAAGTTAATCAAGAATTGGATTCTTTCTATCTTTAGAGCCAATATTTTAGCACTCCAAATGGTTTGACTTTCATTCCATTCGCTAGTGTGACGTTAAACCGTGCAGTTTCCACTGGTGGGTTTCCCCAAGCTTGCAGAACTGTATGGCTAAGCACACAAACTCCTACTCCTATGTCCACAATTCATTTTTGTGTGGTATCACCTAATGCAAAAATAGGTAATATTGTGTGCAAGCATTCACTTTGTAGATATTTAGACAATGGGTTCTGGGTTAAGCTTGGTATATGCGTCTTTGCATTATGGTCTGACAAGTCGGTCACTCCATGTCCATTAGGTCTTTCTACCCATTGCTTCAACACATAGATGCATTTCCTTGGTCCTTTGAAGAACTGAAAGGAATCGATTCGAGTATTGTGACTCACAACATTCCTATGACCCCCAATACAATACCAATCAAACAAATACTGTACGCAATAAATACAAAGCATGCTCATGCTGTGAAGGAGGAAATAGACAAGCTATTGAATTCTAGATTCATTTATGAGATTGAGCACATGGACTAGATATCACCCATAGTAATTGGCTTGAAGAAGAATGGAAAGATTTGAGTATGTGTATTACAAAAAGGTCAACATAGTGACAAAGAGAGACAATTATCCATTACCATACACCAAGCACATGCTTGAGAGAGTGGTAGAGAAGGAATCCTACAATATCATGGATGGCTTCTTCAGCTATAACCAAGTGGTGCAAGTGCACCCAGATGACATGCATAAAATGGCATTCGCAACAGAATGGGGTGTGTTTACCTACATAGTTATGCCATTTGTGCTAACAAATATACCTACTACCTTTCAGTGTCTTATGTGTGCCATTTTTTGTTGAGATGGAGAGAGAGAGAGAGAGAGAGAGAGAGAGAGAGAGAGAGAGAGAGAGAGAGAGAGAGAGAGAGAGAGAGAGAGAGAGAGAGAGAGAGAGAGAGAGAGAGAGAGAGAGAGAGAGAGAGAGAGAGAGAGAGAGAGAGAGAGAGAGAGAGAGACCATGTACACTATCAAAGACTATTTCATATTGATCACAATCTACATATATATAGGTGAGACCTAGTTTACATAGGGTGAGCTATATATAACTCCAACATCCCCACTCAAACAAAGGTCTCTAGCTGAAAAAACAATTGGGGAGCACAAGGGAAAAACTTGAGCTCCTATATACAAATGTACAAACATGATCGAGAAGGATTATTGTGTGCATATAAAGTGAATTTGTACATGTGAAGTGAAAATGAATATGTGTATACAAAGTTGACCAAGAGGTCTAAGGTGCATGTGCATGTGTGAAGTGTATGGTGCCTATAAGGATTATGTACAATGGCACTACAATATCATAGTAGATTAATTCCCAAAGACTAAGGTTGAGACAACTCCAAGTTTCAAGCATAGTAGAGTGAAGCGTGTTTCATTGAGTCCTTTGGTGAATATATCTACAGTCATATGATCACTTGGACAATGTTCAATCATGGTTGTGCCTTTCTTTACTTCATATCAAACATAATGATAATACATTGTAATATGTTTAGACTTGTTATATTGAGCAGTCTTTAGTAAGACTAATAGCACTTTGGTTATTACATCGAAGTGCTGTGCTCGAGAGAGGAGGATGGCCAATATTTGATAGAACTTGTAGAAGACATACTAACTCTCGAGCAACATAGTGTTGCTTCTTCTTTGTTGTTAACCATTAGACAAACAAGGTGAAAAATCTGAAAAAGCTAAAGCAGAAGACAAAGGCCAAGGCAAAAGTGAAACGGAAGACGAAGGTGTGCCAAGAAAAATATGGAAGTACAAGAAATGCAGAAAAGTTCTAAATAAAGGAAAAGGGCGCACAAGAAAAAGTACGAATCAATACTTTTGTAAAAGAGCGCAAGCGCATCATGGTTTAATTTAAAGAGCACCAGCTCTCACCCGTGCAATTTGTAAAGGTAGATGGGCAGTAGGAAGGAAGCTAGGAAGATAGAAGGGCAATGGGAAAAAGGGCCTAGGCCACGGTCGGCCATGTAAAAAAGGGGATAAGGGGATGATTGCCAAAAAGGGATTTAGGGTTTTGTATATAAATTTAAAAAGTGAATGAGAAGCTCATTCTTGTGTGTGGCCAAAAGTGGCTCTCTTCTTCTTCTTCTTCTTCTTCTTCTTCTTCTTGCTTGGTTGAGCTTGTGCTTGAGAGAGGGAGTGTGACAATCTGGAGTTCTACAGTTGGCCTTTATCCTCGTGAAGTGACATGGATTTGTAAATATGTATATAAATAACCAATGATTTTTTTGTGACCCTGTATAGACAATATCAATACACACAAGCAATGATAGTCAAGCGCAGGGAGAAGAGTTGGGTTTGATAGGCAAAGCTCCTCGGGTCCTCCTCTCATCACACATTTAAAAGTCATGTGACCATTCCCACCTCCAAGTGAAGGGCATGCAACCCTCATTACTGCCATAGGAAGCCTTGACCAACAACTCTAATGGTGTAGACGGGGTACCGTCCCTTTCTATACACCTTTCCCCCTTTTCGTTCTATCCTTCCGAGGATGAGCCCTGCCCCACTCCATGACAACCAATCCACACAACTTAGCATAAGCCAATATCTGCTAATGGCTAGAGGCAAAACGAACATCATCATGGGGGCCATCCCTCTACAACAAACACTGCATGCCTCACCTCTCCCCTCCTCATCATATGCACTTGATAACCCACTGTATAATCCCTTCCATGCAAATAGTTTTATCCTACCTCGAGGCCTAATCCTTGGTTCGCATTTTGTAGGTCCCCCTACAATAGCCGGCATGGAGCACCCAGTGCAGTTGGCTTGCAAGGATGCTATCCGCCATCGAAGGGAGCATGTAGCAAAAGTGCCTCCATTGGAATGCTATGTACCTACCCTTAAAAGGCATGCAAAGAAACGAAGCGACACCGTCCCGGACGTAGGCCAAAAGATCCCTAGGCTAGGGGAATAGAAGCTCGAGGGAGCACACAGGGCGTGGCAACACCAGCCGTGGAAGCTCCTACCAGACACTCGAGCACCAAGTGCTCGAAAGAGGAGAGGGTAGCTCGAGACAAGAAAGAATTTGACGCATTGTTTAAAAGCATTCTGGAAACCATTGTGGCCAGGGACTACACCATCTGGGTCCCAACTGACATTTTCCCCTCCCAGCCTCCCAGCCTCACAGGAGCCCCTCACCAGCACAGCCTCAGTCGCCCGACCACCCAGACTCGCCCCGCCTCGTACAAATAGAGTAGCCCCATGTTGTATAAAAGACTTATCAAATGCTACCTGGCCATGACTTTTTTTCTTTAAATGATTAAGTGTTGACATGTTCCCCAATTGTATAAACTTTTCATATCTATGTTTAATATATTTCACATCTTTAGCAAAAGAAAAAGCTAATCAAGTGCAGGTGATAAGTATGTAAGTCAACACCATAGAATTTAGATAAGTGATGTCTCCTTGCGTTGCACGAGTTTATTATAGTTGCGGCATATACCATGCACGTACTCTCATGAAGTGACAAGTGGATGCAGGATGATACAGGTCTTTGTGTGAAAGTGTTCAATGCCCGATCACCGCAGGACCATCGACCCCACAAAGAGCCGCGACAAAGCCACGCTGATAAAAGCAAAAATCACCCTTGCCGACCGCCCACATCGCATGGCCCAAAGCATATTCATGGGCTAGGCTCTCTTTCTGGGTCAAGCTCTATAGTTGGCTCACGGCAGTTGTTACCTCAATTGTACCAACATCGCATGTCACAAAGAGATTTGCAATATCTCAAGTGTATCTCCCCATCTCAACAACTGCTTCTCTAACAACGAGGCTAGGGCACAATCATCACTATAATATCCATTTCCTGAGCCTTCGAAGCTTGACATTTTCCAACCCATTAAAAGGCTAATAGCCTCAACATATTGCAATGGTTGTACTCAGGCAAGTCCAAAAAAAAAAAGAGGAGAAAAGAGAAGAGAAAGAAAGAAAGAAAGAAAAAAGCACAAGAAAAAGAAACAAAAAAGAAAAAAGAAAAGAAAAAAAAAGAAAAAGGAAAAGAAACGAACGAAAAGATAAGAAGCACCCACGATCACAGCACAGCACCTAGGGGTCCTCAAATTAGGTACGTCCAATGACCTTGGTCGACTGGCTCCGTCCCTAGTTCCCTAGCTCTTTAGCATCACCCACAATTGTTCAGGGCACATCAAGGGCAGGACATACCTAGGGAGCTTGTCTCGCCTATGGTTAGACCTGTCACCTTGACCCACTTGCACAATTCCCTCTTGCACTCTACCTTAATACCATTGCAATCAATTGTGGTAAGCATCGCATGATTGGCCATGAAAAGTACACCGTCCTCATCAAGCAAGTCTAATAGCTTCCAGCTACTACTGAAAGTGCGGTGTCCCTGTATTCAATTATGCTACGTCGTGCAGTCACAATGCAAAGGATGTCTCATATACCTTAACGTGTACTTCTTCTCAACATGGACAACTTTGCTACATCCACACATTGTTACGAGAAACGACCCCGCGGTCTTCTAACTACGTAATATCTAAGTATGCACGAGCACTCACATAATATCTACACCGAAGTATATACACAGTTTGGGTCCTCAAGTGCAGGACAATAATCTCAGCTTGTTTAGAGTTCAACCTATCTCCCAAACTAATTGCACTATGTCTTGTGTACAATAGAGAAGACTAGCACTACCCCTAGGGAGAGACCACCTATGAGAGGTTTTCAATTGCAGGTATTGAAGACTCCAACAACAGTGTCATTCGCTCTTCATCGACACCCAACTCTGAATTCTTATCCTTTATCGTCCTACAAGCCCGCCAAGAATCGTCATGTGCCACAAATCCCCAACAAAGAATAGCCCTACCACCAACTCCAACAACCCTACCACCAACCATCTAGGCCACCAACATGCCCCCAAAGACCTTCCTCCACACCACCACCAACACTCCTCCACGACAGCCACCAATGTCCCTGCCACCCAAGTCTTCGGTGCATGCTAAAGCCTGCTACCTCTACGACCGTGAGTGCCATGGGACTAGCACTCATCTAGGAGGGGGGTTATGTTAACCGTTAAACGAACAAGGTGAAAATTCCGAAAAAGCTAAAGTAGAAGACAAAGGCCAAGGCAAAAGTGAAATGGAAGACGAAGGCGCACCAAGAAAAATATGGAAGCACAAGAAATGCAAAAAAGTCCTAAACAAAAGAAAAGGGCGCACAAGAAAAAGCGTGAATCAATACTTTTGTAAAAGAGTGCAAGCGCATCATGGTTTAATTTAAAGAGCACCGAGATCTCACCCGTGTAGTTTGTAAAGGTAGATGGGTGGTAGGAAGGAAGCTAGGAAGATAGAAGGGCAATGGGAAAAAGGGCCTAGGCCACGGTCGGCTATGTAAAAAAGGGGATAAGGGGATGACCGCCCAAAAGGAATTTAGGGTTTTGTATATAAAGTTGAAAAGTGAATGAGAAGCTCATTCTTGTGTGTGGCCAAAAGTGGCTCTCTTCTTCTTCTTCTTGCTTGCTTGATCTTGTGCTTGAGAGAGGGAGTGTGAGAGTGTGAGGGAGTGAGTGTGTGAGGGTGAGGGACCGAGGAGGAGAAGCTCTCCATCTTCTCCTCTCTTCTTCTCTTCTCTTCTCTTCTCTTGTCTTACTCACGACGATGGAGCTTGGAACATGGAGCTTTAGAATGGAGCTTGCTTGAAGCTTGCACTTGGATCGTGGAGCTACCAGAGTGCGCGGGAGAGGAGGTAACTCGATCGGCATGGAGGTAAGCTCACTACACCCATAGATATGGATGGCGCGTCGGCTATGTGAGAGGTAGCCATTAGTGCTCAGCTTGGAACGCTTGAAACAATAAGCGGTCTGTGGGTCTTGGCAGTTGAGCGAGAGCTCCCACTACATTTGTCCAACAAACAAGGAAACTATTGATAAAGAAATAATTTTCACTTGTAGAATGTATAAATAAGTGAGAGCTTGCCCAATCTTCATAAGACAAGGAGTAGTAGCTAGATGTGCAAAACCCAAACCAAACTTCTAAATAATATCTTCAATGAACTTTGTTTGGAGCAGTAATAAAACACAATTTTCTCAATAGCATTGATAATCTATATTCCAAGACATGAGTGTATGTCTCCAAGATCCACCATATCAAATGTAGAACACAAAACCTTCTTTGCCTATTGAAGGAAGTTGAGATTGTTAGAAACAAGTATGGTATCATCCACATATAGAGCAAGAATAATAAAACTATCAATGTAGTGCTTGAAATATAAGTTAGGATCTAAAGAACAAGAGATAAAACCTTGTTTTGTAAGGAAGAGATCAATCTTTTGATACCAAGCTCGTGAAGATTGTTTGAGACCATAGAGTGCCCGATGAAGTCTGCAATCAAGATTTTCCTTATGTTTGACTATAAATCCCTTTGGTTGCTCCATGTATATCTCTTCCTTTAAATCGCCATTAAGAAAAGAAATTCTCGCATTCATTTGGTGAACCTCTAAATCAAACTCAATAACAAAAACTAACAAAACCCGAATACTAGTAATATGAACAAGTGAGAAATTTTATTGATAATCAACTCCTACAATTTGTGAGAAACCTTTGGCAACTAGCCTTGCTTTGAATTTTTCAGATGTTCCATCTACTTTTGTTTTAGTATTATAAGCCCACTTGCATTTAATAGTAGTATGTCTAGGTGGTAACTCAATTAGGACCCATGTACCTTTAGAGAGAAATGATTCATACTTAGCTTCCATAGCCTCCTGCCATTGTTACTTTTGTCCTGATGACATGGAATCACTATGAGAGATAGGGTCTTTACAAATATTGAGAGCATCTCAAGAATATCAACATCATAAACATGATAGGTACCATGCTCATTATCAATTGGAAGATCAACATAAAGATCAATGCCAAAGTCAGCATTAGCAACAATAATAGGTGCAGGTTGTGAATCCTGATTTGAAGAGTCTGTATTATCCTGTGAAGGAGGTTCATCATCATATATAAAAGAAAAAGTAGTGGGTAATGTCTTTGTATCATCAACATCCTCTAGTGACCACATCCTTTTAGCATCCTCCTGAGACCATGTGTTACCCATAAGTTGCTCATTGAAAATAGCATCACGACTTATGATTACTTTCTTTAAGGATGGATCATAAAACTTACATCCCTTAGAAAATTTTGAATATCCAATGAAAATAACTTTCAAACCAGGAGGATCAAGTTTTCTATGAGACTCTTTGGATACATGAATATAAGCAATACAAACAAAGGTTGGAAAATATGAAATAGAAGGAGTTTCACCTATCCAAGTAGTAATCAATATTTTACCAAAAGGAACAGCCACCATAGGAAGATCATTTTTCACAAATACTACTGTTAAGACTACTTCAGTCCAGAAACATCAAGATAAGCCAAAATGAATGAGTATATATCACATGGCATTGAGGATAGTCTTGTTTTTATGTTCAGCAATACCATTCTATTTTGGAGAGTAGGGAATAGTATGTTCATGATGAATACCCTGATTATTACAATAATCATCAAAATCATTGAAAATGTATTCTCCACCATTATCAGTGCAAAGTTTCTTTTATGCGACGACCAGTATGGAGAAAAAGATCCACAAGTATTAGTATGAATAAGATCAAGAAATTCTCTTAAATGAGTTGTGGTGTAAATGGGAAAGGGTTTGCAAAAATACTTTTCAAGTGCACAATATTCACAAATACCCATGTGAGGATGAGCTTTGAATTCCATATCTTAAACAAGGTCCCACTGATAAAGATAGATAAGCTTAGAAAAATCAGAGTAAATAAAGAAATGATGCCATATTTTGTTATTAAGATCGCTAGGAGCTATAACAATATTTGCAATATCTTCATTTAAAGATAACTAAAAAAGATTACCATTTCGAGAAGTGACAACTATGGTTTGGCCATATTTCTCAATGTGACAATTGGTATGGTCAAAATTGTTAGGCCATCTTTCTCAATGTGACAATTGGTATGGTCAAAATTGTTAGGACCTAAAATGGGCCCGACACTAGCTCTATGGCTGGGCCTCTACTACTCACCTCAAACCACCCCACATGACCTTGTGGGTGAGAAGCATCTAAGAACTTTTCATTTGTATAATTTGGAGTCCAATGAATAATTGTTCCCACCACTTCTCAGAGGGAGTCCTTAAACATATTGGTTTTATACACAGAGTAGGCACATACAAAGCGAGAACCCCTCAGCTAATCACTGCGGCTCCACGACGGCTCTCCTACATACCTTGAGGATTGACCCCAAGATGCGCCATGAACATAGAAAACATTCCAAACAAACTCCACTCTTTTGATTGATCGATCCATGAGATAATAGATAAACCTCACCGAATATCCCCCAAAGAACTGAATCTCTAATCCTACAACTTAGGGTACCTCGCACTCTCAATGTAGGTCATCACTCATACAAATAGGTGCTATGCATCCATGATATGATACCATATGGTGTGTGCAATGCAATTGTGTATGACTACCATGCTCAAACAAGTTTATTCATTAGCAATCAACATTGTGAAATTGTAAAGACAATTATTTTCATGCTTTTCTTCTAATATGTGATTGCATCGTTACTTAGTAGTACCAAGCTTTCTCGAACTACTAGACCCCTTTAATTTTAGAAAACAATGAACCCTATATGACATGCATCATAAAACATCAAAATTTAGTGTATTTTACCACTCAACAACCCCCTTCTCCCTACTACCATTTAATGTTATGCATTCGTTTGGTAGGTTTAAGGCATATTGTTCATATATTTTTGTTTTACAAAAGTGATAAAAACCCACTCTAACAAAGAGATAGGGCTGAATTGAGGCTTAACCTCATGCTTCAGCTCTACCATACATTCACAAACATAAATCTTATTTTTCAAATGCGAAAAATCTAATTTTCTCTATTCTTCCTTTTTTTTACTATTTATGTATAAAAATTTACTAATAACTATTGATTTACTAGTTAAGATTTATTTAGCTTACTAAAAATTATTTTCTTATCATGTTTCAACCCATAGTAATAGCATAGGCATGACGAAAACCCAAAAATCGCATAATGCCCCTTAAACTGCATAGTCTCGGGTTTTGCGTGTTTAGCATAAAATTATTATACAACTATCTTTTTGTGATTTCTTCAACATGACTGATCAATCAAAGTATTGGCAATCAAATACAATCATTTTTTTACCATTTCCAATCAAGTTTGATCATAAAACAATGAAATCAATGACTTATAAAACCACGCATTATAACATATGCATTTCAAAATTGGAGGCCAGTTGACACTCTTCCACGACTGCTAACAATCCATCCAACCTTGATTCACATCTCTTTTCACTCCCACATTATAATACGATTGAAATCTTTCCTCTCAGCCCACCCCATTCTCTCATACACTAATCCATAAGAACAAACCACAAGAGGAGAGAGGAGAGAGAAAGACTAAAATCACATTTTTTAACTTAGTGCACCAATTTTTGATTAGTTTGTTGTGATGAAGGGTGAGGAAAATCAAAGATCTCAAGGCAGCATGGAGCATTCCTTCCATCTCCAGCAGCAAAAATCATTTTTTCTCCATCAAATGGAGGTGCGAAAAAAAATAGCCCCCCCCCCACCCCCATGTTTTGTGAAATGGTGTCACGTTCAAATCTAAGCTTAAGCCAAGCTTAAGCTTTAACCACAAAAAATTGGTTCATGCTAGAGGTTTCACACTTTAGCAAAGTGGTTTCTCTTATTTTGGCGGGTTGGCAAACGAGCTCGAATTTGAGATCCATTTGGATGGCTGGCTTTGTGACGTCGAAATCTATCAAGTTGGCCGCCGTCATGCACTTTCCAGCTCCTGAATCACATAGTTTCTTCATAACACAAAACCTTGCGAGGATTAAATGGGGGTTCAAACGGACTCCAATCAACGAACTGAGACTTGAGTTGGATTCTTAGCATCAAACTCCATCTAGGAAAACTCTAGCTCATCAATCTGCAAACTATTTCATTTTTCATGAAAATTTGGTCTTTTATGGCCCCTCAGGCTCTTTTTCGCTTCAAAATGAGCTCTAAAAATCCGCTCTCATTGGCAACCACGGGATAGGGTGACTCAGCCTGTCGAATCCCACAAACCGATCTACACAAACAACAATCATAAAAAGCATCAAGCTGCCACAAAAAATATATTCAACAAAGCACAAGTACAACCCTCACCCTACCCCTTGATAAAATCAAGGTATAAAGATCCTCAAGGAATAGGCCCAGCATTGTCTTACAGTTCGAGAGCGAGTTACTAACCAATTGCTCCAACATGGACTGACTAAAAGAGATCCATCAAAGAGGACATCCTAGGTGGTGGCCTGAACTACGGACCCAACTAAGGACAACTGGACCAAGAACTCCTACTAGATGAGGACTCCTATAGCTTGGTCATCATATAGATTCTTTTAACACATTTTTCTTTTCAAGTTTTCATACTCGAGTGCATAAAAAGAAGGGAGCTGAGCATAGAGTGACTGAAGAAGAAAAGGGCATCGGTCGTGACTCGGTACCCAAGAACCTACCAAGCTCTCGCCAGGCAACACTTAATCATGTTCTTTTTCGCTCATTTTTATTTTCACTCCAACCTTCCTTATTTCTTTATTCTGGCTAGCTGCTATCCCAAGGAAGACAAGGCATCAGGTATCTGACTCGTCCCCCCATGAACCTACCAGGCCTCTACAAGGCAATAATAAACTACTCTTTTTACACACCTCTATTTTGCTATATTTCAAGGATATTCAGAACTTTTTTTTTTTAAACTTGGGCAGACTTCTCTAACTGCCTCACATTAGTAGGGACTCTAAGAATAGTTGCCTAGCATGCTAGTAGAATTGAGTCACTAGGACGGCCTAAAAACAAGTCTTTAATTCCCAAAAATGTCATTACAAGAGGTAGACAACTACTCAAATCTCCCCCAGATATACCTAACCTAACCATAGGACTTCATGCCTTGATTGTCTGTCTCCACAAATGAAAAGAAAATAACCCTCACATATAAATATAACACTATCAGCTTAAGGGAAAACTCAGAACGGTGATGACACCACCTGGAATGGCCACAAGAAGCTCTCGTGCACAGCAAAGGCTCCCTCTAGGCACTTCATCAAACCTGTCTAATGCAGTCACTAAAACAAAAAACCATTAAATGTACCCACGCAAAATAGACACATGGCCCTCTTGGCCTTAAGGAATATAACAGTTCACAACCAACAAAATGGACCTCTTGGCATTATGAGATAAGACACTTCACTACCATTCAGCAGCAAACTACTGAAATAAACCCTTGGTCCTAACATAACTCTATCAAAACACAAAACGGACCAAGGATAAGGGCTCCTCAAGCCCTACACTAAGTGCATCAAGTTATTAGCTAATCCCCGGCTGCATAATCAACAAGGGTGTCTAGTGAATATGACGATTTACGATTGTCTTATGTATCCATGATAGAGTAGGAAGGTACTCAATTGCAACCTGAGTCATAATCCAAACTACCCATCTATAGCCAAAATAGGATATGTCAACAAGAAGAATCCAAATTAGTCCTGGGCTAATGTTAGGAGGTAATTGCAAGAGCTTCCCTGGACCACAATTAAAAAAGACATCTTCAACAAAAGCATAATTGGCCAAGGAATCTGCAAAGCGATTTCACTGTTGAGAAACTAGTTGACAAGTCACCATCTCAAAAATATGCAATATATCTAAGACTGCACAATGATACATTTGTAAGATGGGATCCTGAACACTATAGGTCCCAGTCAACTAATTGATTACTAACTGTGAGTCCCCTTTTTACTAATAATCGGTGGATACCACCACATTGGACTACATTCAATCCCATGATCAAGGCATTATATTCTGCCATATTATTAGTAAAAGAGGGTCCTAAATAGACTCCCATCTTCATAACAACCCTACGTCATGGGTCTTTAATGACCACACCAATGCTTGCATATTTAGTGGGATCTCTAGAAGCTCCATTGAATTATAAAGTATAGATCTAGTCTTCAGTGATAGGCCACACCATATTGATCAGCTCATTCATACTTATGATAATCAAGATCAAGCCAAGAGAGAGGATGTATAATAGGTACAATCCCTCCTTCCTCATTGAATTCAATAGGAACACTAGTTAGAATTCTATGACAATGGTGGCAATAGACCTTAATCTCCCATGTGAAAGATCCATCTTGCCACTTAATAACCTGATAACCTTTACTCTACCAAATCACTTGACCTTGGTGGTAATGTTTCTCTAGATACAGATGCTCAAGGTAGGGAATGATTCGTCCCATCATTCGATCATCTTGGTACCTACTGCACATTAAAGTTGAATCATGAAGGACCTGCACATGCACCAAGCCCAACGTCAGCCCTTACACATAGCAAGGCTTCAACTTATTAAAGTTAACTTTATTCTTAAACTCTACCCCCTGCAAATTTGCTAAAAGTGCTATAGAGTCATTCTTTCCTAAACATACAATTTTGTATGGCCCATCCCATTCGGGTTCCAACTTACCAGGAAATAGCTTAGGATGAGCATCATAATACAACACCAATTGATCCTTCACAAATTTATACTTCTTAGCTTGAAGGTCATGAAGGGCTTTCATTCTCTTCTTCCCTACGTCTTGATGTAATAAATCTTGTGACCCAATCTCATCAAGATATGCAAGAGAAGTATATATTTCCTGCAATGCCTCTGCCTCTCGTGATGAATGATTGAGAGTGAATTGCACAATGGGCAGCTCTATTTCCAATGGAAAAATGCACTCTTTCCCATATACTAGCTTGAATGGGGTGTGGTCTGTAGCTCTCTTGAATGTCACGTTGTAAGCCCACACTGCCACATATAATTTCTTATCCCAATTGCACTTACTTTTTGATATTACCTTGGATAAGATTCCCACTAGTTGTTTATTTGTACTCTCAACTTGAACATTGGCTTGAGGATTATACGAGGTAGTCTTATTGTGCTTAATCTTCAAAGCTTCCGTCAAGGTGACTATAACTTTATTCAAGAAGTGTGTCCCTCGATCAGACACTATCTCCTTGGGTGGACCAAAATAGCAAATAATTTGCTCCATAATGAAACCGATCATTTCCTTAGCATTACCTTCACCGTTACTCGAGCTTCAGACCCCTTTGTAAAGTAGTTCGTTGTTATAATAATATACCACTTACGTGTAGTTGATGAAGGGAATATTTGTAAAATATTACACGGCGCAGCGAACAAAATCTGAGAAAGAGATAGAGAGTACACAACAGATAAGAGGAGAATCAGTAAAATTCTTTAACTCCAAACAACTGATACAAAGATGGCTCTGTCCACCCTTGCGCTTCCAATGAATGAAGCTTAGATGGCGATCTAGACAGAAGATAGGTGAAGAGCTTAAGGCTAGCTGGAACAACAACTCTGACTGGGTGAAAGATGAGTGAATGATGGCTGTGAAGGGGTTTAGCTTTTATAGCCCGCGAAGGTCGTTAGGTCGGCCTGCTGACCGACCTACCATATGAGCCTCCACTAGTCGGCCAGGGAATATTCCAGGGAATATTCACTTTACCATCGCCAGGGGCCGCTTCCGCGGCCCCCGGACCCCACAATAGGGGCCCCTTTTAACTCCCTTACCGCGCAACTCAATGCAATGTGCCTCGAGTTGCTACCAACTTAACCACTCTGTCTAACCCAAAGATTAGACCCACAACAGTCACTTTTTTGCCATCCGGTCACATAGACCTCATCTGATATACAAGTCAGGACTCAACCAATGTCCGGGCTCACATTTGGCTTCTCCTCATAATGGGGGCCTTACAACTTTGAGCACCATGGATCATTGGTAGCACCTAATGAGGGTGGGGCATTGATCATATCTAACACCCCCCCTCAATGTCCACCCATAGGTGAACTATCTCCTCGGCCCAATGCCGAGTCTCTGAAGATGAACTTGAAGCAGATCCTTCGTAAGTGCTTTGGTGAAGATATCTGCTCCATTCTCCTCTGTTGGACAGTAGACCAGTTCCACTATCCCATCCTCCATCAAATCACGCACATAGTGATACTGGATCTCTATATGTTTGGTGCGTGCATGAAACACTGGATTTTTGGCAATGGCGATGCAACTCTGATTGTCACATCTCAGCACAGTTGGTTCTTCATCCTGCACTCCCATATGCCATAGAATCCTTCTCAACCATACGGCCTCACATGCAGCAAAACAAGCTGCCTTGTACTCTGCTTCGGTAGAAGACAATGCCATTGTTGGTTGCTTCTTACTAATCCAAGAAAAATTTCCTGAACCCAAAGAGAAACAATAACCAGAAACTGACTTCCTGGAATCAATGTCTCCTGCCCAATCTGAGTCACAGTTCCCCACAAGAGAAGTTCCGAAACTGTATGTGATACCATAGTTAAGAGTTCTCTTCAAGTATCTGAGCACCCGCATCCCAGCCTTCCAATGACTCTCATGAGGTTTGTTTGAGAACCTGCTCAAAACACCAACAGCAAAACTGATATCTGGTCTGGTGTTACACAAGTAGATCGGACTGCCGACCAACCTCCTATACCTCCCAATGTCTGCTAGTGCTGATGTATCCTCGACGGATAACTTTGCATTCACTTCCATAGGTGTAGCTATCTCCTTGCACTCGGTCATGCCAAATGCCTTCAAGATCTCCCATGCATACTTCTTCTGAGAGATGAAGATCTTTCCTGGCTCTTGCCAGACTTCAATCCCCAAACAATAGTGCAGCAAGCCCAAGTCTGTCATTTCAAACTCTGAACTCAAAGCCTTTCGAGTTTGGTTGATCATATCTTCATAGTCACCTGTAATAAGAAGGTCGTCCACATATAGGACAATCACTACAGACTTTTTACCATCCCTGTAAACATACAAGTTAGCATCTGAGGCACATCTTTTGAAGTTTAGGTTTAAAAAGAACCTATCTATCCGCTGGTACCATGCTCTGGGGGCTTGTTTCAGCCCATACAATGCCTTCTTCAGTTTACACACTTTGTTCTCGGAATGGGGGGCCTCAAACCCTGGTGGCTGAGCCACATACACCTCCTCCTTGAGGTCACCATTTAAGAACGTTGACTTAACATCCATTTGGTACACTGGCCACTTCTTATGGGCAGCCGCTGCAAGTACCGTGCGAATAGTGGTCATTCTGGCAGTTGGGGCAAATGACTCTTGAAAATCAAACCCTTCAACTTGTGAAAATCCTTGGGCAACCAGTCTAGCTTTGTACTTTTCTAAGGTACCATCAGCCTTGTACTTTACCTTCCAGATCCACTTGGTGCCAATAACCTTCCGCTTTGCTGGTCGATCCACTAGCTCCCAAGTGTCATTCTTCATTATGCTGTCATACTCCGCCTGCATAGCAGCCTTCCATGATGGATCTGCAAGTGCTTCTTCTAAGTCAGTTGGCTCCTTTACTTCTCTCATAATCTCAACCATCAAGGCCATATTGACTATGTGAGCAGAAGCCCTCCTTTGCTCCTCTATTCTCTTAGACCTCCTTGGTCCGTCTGCCTTCTCCTCAACAGATGCAGGCATAGGATTATTGTGGTCATAGAGCTGCTTCACCCAACGCGGCAATGGCTTTTCCGGTGGGGTGATGTCAGGTTGGTGAACTTTTTCCTCATCATCTGAAGATGATGCTTCCTCCTCCTTAAGGATAGGGATAGCTCTCGAGACAGGTTCATAGTGGACTACTTCTTCGCTTGATGATAAAGTGGAAGAACTTGCCTTCTCCTCCTCCACTGTATGCGGCTCCTCCTTGAACACCACATCACGGCTCGCGATGATCTTCTTTGCCTCTTGGTCATATAATTTGTAAGCCTTCTGCTCATCACTATAACCCAAGAAGATACATTTTCTGCTTTTTGGTTGTAACTTGTTTCTCTTCTCATCTGGAACATGTGCATAACATTCACATCCAAAAATTCTGAAATGTGAAACAGATGGTTTCTTACCAGTGTAAGCCTCATGAGGTGTTTTTCCCTTGAGAGCCTTTGTGTAGCTCCGATTCAGAATGTAGACTGCAGTATTAACAGCTTCAGCCCAAAAATGGTTAGGCAATCCCTTGCCCTTTAGCATGCATCTTGCCATCTCCACAATGGTACGATTCCTGCGTTCCACAACACCATTCTGCTGAGGTGTGTGAGGCGTCGTCAATTGATGCTTGATCCCTTTGCTCTTGCAAAAGCCTTCAAACTCCTTTGAGTTGAACTCACCACCACCATCTGTTCTAAATTTCTTCACACTTTTCCCTGTTTCATTCTCAACAAGTATTAGCCATTCTTTAAACTTACCAAAAGCTTGAGCCTTATCACGAAGGAAGTACACCCACATCTTCCTACTGTAGTCGTCGACAATCAACATAAAATAAGAAGATCCCCCCAAGGCCTGTGTAGGCATCTTACCACACAAGTCAGCATGCACCAACTCTAGAGGAGCATGTGCTCTATTCTTGCTTTCTTGTGGAAATGCCTTTCTCTGTTGCTTGCCCATCATACAAGCTTCACATGGTTCCTTCAATTCAGTTATTGTAGGTAGGTGAGCAACCATACCTTGCTTTTGCATCTCCTTTAATACTGCAAATCCGATGTGTCCAAACCTTTCATGCCAAAGCTTACTTGTGCCCACTCCAGCGGTGGCTGTAAGAGCACTTAGCTCATACAAGTTGTTCCTTCTTTCTCCTTTGCCAACAATTGTGCCAGCACTATCAATAATTTCTGCACCTGTCTTCTTGAACCTCACTTCATGACCAAGATCAGTTATGGCAGCAACTGATAAGAGATTTCTCCTGATTTCGGGAACATACAACACATTTGAAAGCTTTTTGACTTCACCATTTGCAGCAACAAAAGAAATAGTACTTGTGCCCGCAGCAGGGCATTTAGCATCATTTCCAACCGTCACAGTGATGGATTCTTGTAGAGGCTGCATAGAACTGTATAGACCTTTCTTGTTGGTCATGTGACGGGAGGCCCCACTATCCAACACCCAAGAGTCAGTGGTAGATTCTTCTTGCGCCGAGGAGCACACTTCCTCAATGGTCGCCATGAATAATTCCAACTCTGATTCAGCCGTATTGGCTGTCTCTTTCCCTTTACTTTTAAGGGTACCATTCTTTTCATCTGCCTTCTTGACACGACAATCTGCAATTGCATGTCCTTTCTTCTTACAGTAGAAGCACTCTCCTTGAAACTTCTTCTTGCCGCCCTTCTTCTTTTTGTCACCATCATTTTTGGTGGAGGAAACACCTTTGCCTTTTGCATTGGCAGAGAATGCAGCATCTCCATTGTTGCTTCCTTCTCGAGCTTTCAGCCTCAACTCCTCCTCCATTAATAATGCACAAAACTCCTCAAAAGTCAAAGCTTGAGGTCTCACCTGAGTATTAAGGGCAGTTACTAGTCCATCAAACTTTTGTGGACAAATCCGAAGACACCTCCGAGCTAGCTCTTTGCTAGTCTTTTGTATCCCAGCGCCAGCCATCTGGTGGCGCAGATTCTTAATCCGAGTGATGAATGCTTCAACCGTCTCTCCTTCAGCAAACTTCTCCGCTGCTAGTTGATTCTCCAAGTTTTGAATCCTTGTTTGGTTTCGTGTTTCATATTGACTCCTTAGTACATTCCAAGCCTCTGACGCTTTGGTTGTATGCTGAATCAGAGTCAAAACACTGTCAGAACAGCTTGTAACTAAGGCACACAATGCATTTGCATTCCTTCGTTTCCAAGCTCGTAGAAGATCTGCATTCGGAGGAATCATCACACTAGGATTTGATGGGTCGGGAGTAGGCTGTGGTTCTGCGTCAGTCCCCAGCACAGTCTCCAGAAGCTCATAAGAATCAAGGATAGTTGTAATTTTGAACTTCCACAAGGTGTAGTTTGTACCATCTAACTTGCCTTCGCTGAAGGTTGGTGGACGAATCCTCAGTGTTTGAATAGCCGGTACAGCAGCACCACCTCCTGCACCGCTTCCTGATGCACCAGAACTACTTCCCGGAGTCGACATCGTTTCTCTTTGCTGTTGAAGCCTTTGCCTCTTGCACGCTCTCCGATCTCTAGAGCCCCCTGGGCTCTGATACCATGTAAAATATTACACGGCGCAGTGAACAGAATCTGAGAAAGAGATAGAGAGTACACAACAGATAAGAGGAGAATCAGTAAAATTCTTTAACTCCAAACAACTGATACAAAGATGGCTCTGTCCACCCGTGCGCTTCCAATGAATGAAGCTTAGATGGCGATCTAGACAGAAGATAGGTGAAGAGCTTAAGGCTAGCTGGAACAACAACTCTGACTGGGTGAAAGATGAGTGAATGATGGCTGTGAAGGGGTTTAGCTTTTATAGCCCGCGAAGGTCGTTAGGTCGGCCTGCTGACCGACCTACCATATGAGCCTCCACTAGTCGGCCAGGGAATATTCCAGGGAATATTCACTTTACCATCGCCAGGGGCCGCTTCCGCGGCCCCCGGACCCCACAATAGGGACCCCTTTTAACTCCCTTACCGCGCAACTCAATGCAATGTGCCTCGAGTTGCTACCAGCTTAACCACTCTGTCTAACCCAAAGATTAGACCCACAACAGTCACCTTTTTGCCATCCGGTCACATAGACCTCATCTGATATACAAGTCAGGACTCAACCAATGTCCGGGCTCACATTTGGCTTCTCATCATAATGGGGGCCTTACAACTTTGAGCACCATGGATCATTGGTAGCACCTAATGAGGGTGGGGCATTGATCATATCTAACAATATTGGTTCCACAAAATTCATACCCCATTTTTCAAAGGGTAGCGGAACTAAAATAGGGTTTAGAGGTCGCTTATGATTCTCCCTAGCATCATGTCTTTGACAGACATCACAACGCTTAACATAACTGAAAGCATCCTAGAAAATTGATGGCCACCAATATCTAGCACAGAGAGCTTTCTAGGCAGTACAACAAAATGTCCCCCATAGGTTGAATCATGGCATTCCTTAAGAATGAATGGTTCCTCATCAAGTACTACACAACGGTGATAAATGTCATCTACACCTCTCCAATACAAAAGACACCTGCTATAATCGAAAAGCATAGGGCTTGTTGCTTAATCTTTCTCTTCTCGGACTTGGATAGAGTAGCCCCAAATCCTCTTGTAGATAAATAATGCATTATAGCCACATACCAAAAAGGGATGAAAGCTGTATCAATTTTAAATAGACCTTCAATATCACTTCCTTCAGCCAGAATTTCCTTTGGCTCCCCAAAATCCACAAGACATTCCACAATACTTAAAGCTTTGGTCGCTTAGTCCTAATCTCATAATTGAACTCTTGCAAAGTGATTAACCACTTTGCTAAATGGTTAGGCGGTTGAGACTTGTTCAATAATAGTCTAAGTCCTTCCGCCCTCATAAAAAACACCACCTTTTCATAGAGAATATAATGCCTAAATTTCTTCATCGCAAAGCCCATTCCAAGGCACAATTTCTCCATGTGAGTATAGTTGACTTCATATATCCCTAATTTCCTACTAGCAAAGGCAATTGGATGATACCATTTTTCTTCCCAAATTTGGGCTAAATAGCACCTAATACTATGCATTATGGCTACTGAAAATATATAGAAAGCCTCACCTCTTCTGGGTGCTTTTAGGATTGGTGCTTTCGCTAGTTCTTACTTCACATCCTCAAAGGATACCTAATAGGCTTCATTCCACTGAAGCAGACAGTTAAAAGATAGGAGGTTTGTCAATGGCAATGCTCTTTCTACCAGTGCATTGATAGATCTTTAATAATATCCCACTGATGACATAAATTTGTGTACCTCTTTCGGAGTATGCAGTGGACCATAGCGACTATAACTTTTATTGTTTCAGGGTCAGTCGCAATACCACTTGAACTAACCACATGGCCTAGTATTGGTTGTGAATCATTCAGCATACTAAGCCTCTATTGGCTCATTCAAAGTTACTTGATAGATATCCTTTGTAGTGGACCCCTTGTTGGATTCATCACTCAATGATGACTCACTAGTAGATGGAGCATCTAATGTATCTAACTCTGACGAGGATAAAGGAACTCTCTCACTTTGAGGAGATTCAGGATAGGCATCTACTACTATGTGTCTAGCACCTCTGTCAAAGATCAACTAACCAGCGGGTATATCAACTTGACAGTCTATTTGTAGGATCCATGGCATGCCTCTTGGCTTTTGCATTCTTCTTTGGCAACTCCTTATTCTTCTTGGGGTCGGATTAACCATCTATGATTTTAGAGGTCCGCCTTCCATATCGAGATTAAGGACTTGCGTCCCCTTATCATCTTGCTTAGGGTTTTCCTTGATAGGTTTTACCCTATCTTTATCATCTTCTTTACTCTTTTGATCTCTTGTAACAACCCATAGGTTGGGAGCTTTAGCATCATTGACACAAACAACTTCTATAAGGCTAACTCCACTGCCACTAGGTAGCTCCTCTACCATAGCTTTCCCTCTTTGTAGTATTTGTTTCAGTCCCTCATCTTGCTGGAGATTATTTCCTTACGCTCAATGATTAACCAAACCTAGCTGTTTACTTCCTTGCTGGAGAGAGCTAATCTTACTTCAACAAGTACTAGCTAGGTGGCCATACTTTTTGCATATGTCACATTTAACATTTGGACAATTCGTAGGGAAATGTTGGCCACCACACCAGTTACAACTGAATCTTGAGGGGGCACCCTCTTCAGGGCATCAACTCCCTATCAAATTCTATTGTTTCTTAAGGTAATTGACATCAATGGCTATTTTCCTATATTGTTCGATGATCATGTCAATATAGTATTTCATCATATCCTTAACTTTGCCAAGGATATTCGAGACACTTGACTTATAGTTGCAATCATCCACCTATCATTCCATTGGCCTAACCACCTGATTGGAAATTGGATGTTGATTCCCTAAAACAATGGTATGATTTATCGTTTGACTTTCAACATTTGGTGGAGCCATATGCATGGTCACAATGGGAGGAGCTGGCAACATGGGTACATTTTGAATCATGCTCCCTCTCCCATTGGAAGTACTCATGGGCATCCCTTGACCATCATTCATCAATGCCAAAGTATTTTCAACACCTAGACTCAAATTCCAATTTACCCTAGAGGTATAGGCAGCTTTAATCGCAATTCTACCTCCTCTGCTCTTATAATATCCATATCAATGTCGACAAGAGTAACATTGCTCAATTGCACTTGAATAGTAAAGTCCAGCCCATTCAAAAAGTATTGCAACTAAGCAGCAACTGGAGCAATTGGAATAGAAATATAGGTTTGCAACTTAAGGAATATTTCCTTCAATTTCTTGGCATACCCATAAACATTCTCATGAGGCTCTTGACGTGTTACATTGATAACACATAGCCAATATGGACCTCCTCTTTCAGGGGCAAACTCTCTTTGAAAGGCTGCAAAGAAGAAGTCAATCATAGTTATGGTTCTAGCTTCTTCGCTGTGATATCATACTACATCTCATCCTTTCAGAGTCATATTAAAGAATATCATCGAGTGTTCTTCATCTTGAATTCAACAGTTAAACATTAACCTTTAGAATTCATTGATATGAAGCTCTACGTCTTTCTCTGCTAACCCATTAAAAATGGATAGAGGAAATTCTAAGGCTAGAAAATTCAGTGTCCCTGCTGGGATTGCAATGGGTTGCACCATAGTTACAACTGGATTCACCGAAGGAGTTTAGACAATGGGCACTATTACTCCACTTGAAGTGGGCTAAGTAACTAGAAGGGGGGAAGTACTAGAACTTCCCCCTCCTACAGACTATACGTCAAACTAGGGTTACTAAGACCCCACCCTTGTAGGGATATTGGGCCACTCCTTTGCAGAGAATATCTTCTAATAGTTTCAGTCCACTGTCTGGCCCATTTAGCTCTTGCTTACTTCTGAGGCTTGCCTTGACGATCTTTTGGATTTATCTCACTGCCTTTTGGCATACACTAATAAACTAGTCCATATTGACTGAGTTTCAAAAACCGCCACTTATTAGCAACTCCCAAAAAACCCACCACCTGTCAGAAACTAAAATGGGCCCAACACTAGCTCGATGACTCAACAACCCCCTTCTCCCTACCGTTTAGAGTTATGCATTCATTGGTAAGTTTAAGACATATCATTCATATATTTTTATTTTTTACGAAAGCGATAAAAATCCACTCTAACAAAGAGATAGGGCTGAATTGAGGCTTAACCTCATGCTTCAACTCTACCATACATTCAAAAACATAATTCTTATTTTTCAGATGTGAAAAATCTAATTTTCTTCTTTTTTTATTTTTTACTATTTATTTATAGAAAATTACTAATAAGTATTGATTTACTAGTTAAGATTGATTGAGCTTACTGAAAATGGTTTTCTTATCATGTTTCAACCCATAGGAATAGCATAGGCACGACAAAAACCCAAAAACCCCATAATTTCCCTTAAACTGCATAGTCTCAAGTTTTGCGTGTTTAGCATAAAATTATTATACGACTGTTTTTTTATGATTTCTTCAACATGACTGATCAATCAAAGTATTGGCAATCAAACACAATCATTTCTGACCATTTCTAACCAAATTTTATCATAAAACAATGAAATTGATGTTTAGAATGGGATTAGAGGGTCTTACACGGGGTTAACACGGGAATAGCACATGCGAATACCCGGTTACACAGATGGGGTATTTAAGGTGTACAAGGACCTGGTTAGGGCACCATTTGATGAATATACATCTGTCCTTTCACCTTCTTCGCCTTCTTTCTTGTCCTTCCATGGCTGCCAGCCATTTCTCTCTCCTCTTCTTGTCTTTCTCTCTCTACTCCTAGTCTTTCTCTCTCCTCTCTACAGTCTCTCCCTTCTCTCCTTCTCTCTCCTAGGTCCCCTTCATTACAGTTGGTATCAGAGCTTAGTTTTTAAATCCTTTCTTTTCTCTCTCCTCATTTTCAAAACTAGCCTCCTTTTAGTCAGAAACCTTAGTTACTCAAACACACAGGTACACAGGAAGTACTGTATGCAGAGATGGCAGCCTTTCTTGGAGTCTTAAATGGAGCTTGGATCAAAAAAAAAAATGGAGACAGAAAGACAAAAATGGCAGGTCGTTTTTCAACATTGAGGTAAAAATTCTAGGGTTTTAGTGGAGGACACTGCAGCACTTAGAGGGAGCACTGGAGTGACCAGTGGGCATTCCCAAGAAGAAGACAGGTAGCATTGATCCTTCCTTTCTCTCTCCTCCTTCCTCAACCCTTGCACTAGTTTTATTGGGTCTGAGTCAAAGTAATGGTTCACATCTGTGAGTGATATCTCTGAAGAGTCCAGATTCTGGAATGTAGCATCCGCAGTGGCAAGTTGAGAGGCTTTCTCTGTGGAATATGGGACGACACCCTCCGGCCACTTTACTGGAATTCCAACAACCTCTCCTTGCCCAAGCGCCTCAAGAATGATGCCTTCTTAGACATCGTGGCTGGGAACTCTCATGTCTGTGCTTTGCTGGCCAATGGCACTATCAGTGCAGGCGTCCCACCTTCTCAACCTTTCCTGACGTTGTCAAGCGGAGCCGATTTTGTGTGCGGTTTGAAGGCTTCTGACAAGTTGGTGAAGTGCTGTAGATTGTCAGTATCATTCAGCATCCCGAACGTGTCTTTCTTCTCCATCTATGCAAGAACACACCATGCTTGTGGCTTAACAGTAGCTTTCAATGTCTAGTGCTGGGGAGATGACACATCCCATCAAAGTACACCTCCTGATGGGAGGCAATTTTTATCTCTTGCATTGGTCACAAAGGCCCTGCCTCTCTGGTAGAGTGACGGCCTCAATTCGTACAATCCGAGCCTCATCTCACACAAAAGGTTGTCTCCCAGTATCGCATTTGTCACGCCCTGAGACAGTGCCATCTAGGTAATCAAAAGGATTCAAAGGAGCAAAAATGGAGGAAGGTACACCCAAGTCAGCTGTTGTTGCCATATCTCCACTCCGTTTGAAGTCCACCAAGGATTTGAAATTCTCCCAGGCTTTTACCCACAGCTTTGCTTCATATACACTGATCTGCCCTCCAGATACAACCTCCAAATGCAAGTGATGCATGATCCCTGCAACAACTTGTTGCCCTGCTTTGATAGGCCTCACAAATTTGAGGTCGGAATTCTATTTGTTGTTATGCTTATCTACGGCAAATTTGGCGAGCTCTTCCAACTCCATGTCATTCTGATGCTCGACTGGCTCTTTTGCTCCTACAATGTGTGCCATGGCTGCTTCTTGCGGGATCAGAAGAACGGGGGCAAGGGGTACATTTGACATTTGACCTACCTTGGTAACACTAACAGCCCTTTTAATAACAGGAGAAGCTTACCTATACTTGGATTGGGCCTCAGCTAGAGCAGCTGTGAGTGTGATACTTCTCTGGTATGATTTCCTCACATCAAGGCTGCCCTTCACACTGGATGGCTCACTTAGAAGCCCTTCTCTATCCAAGAAGAGTGAGCTGCGGATTGAGTAGTCTCAAGCGAGAGATGCAAAAACAGACCGAGGCTTCACCCAGCCCTTGCTGACAGCTAATTGCAGAATGGGGCTGCATTTTTCGGACATGCAATTGAGACATATTCATTGATGGAGTGCGAAATTGTCCTTGCTCTGGAAGCTCTGCTTTCCTGGTTTTTCCAGACCGAGCCTCTTCCTCTTTCTTACTCTGTTCATGAGCAACAACATTTGGACTTGATGAATTTTGAACAGAAACCCAAACCAGGCCTTCGATTACATTCGGCCTATCCAAGTTGCATGATTCGAGTACAGGGAAATCCTTATTAAAGTGGTGTGGTAAGTTGGATTTTCTCTTGCCCTTCTTTCAACAGACCTTCTGTTGGCAATAAGCTTGTTGGCAAGGCTTGGCCCCAGTGCAGGACTGGAGTGATCAGTACAATTCCATGAGATAGCTGGGTTGAAAGCGCAACAGATGTGGGTCTTTACTGGGCTCTTTAGTTTCACATTGGCTTGGATGGCTCTTCTTGCCCCCTAAAGGATTCCAAAAGGTTGCAGGTTCTGAGCCTTCTTTTAGAATTTTTGGAGCTGTCCCAGGCTTCAAAAATTCTGCAAATTTTGCAACTAGTTGCTACTCTTCAAATGTGCTTGAGGTTCCATTCCAGAGAAAGAGGAAGCCATTGTTTTGCAATAGAAAGAGGTAGCAGTGAGGCAGTAGTGGTGTGCAATGGCTGAAATTGAGATAACCCAAGTCACTGGCCTTCACTTATGCATTATCATCCTTGGCTATAAACAATAAATTCTCTGGTTATACTGCAAAGGCCTAAAAGGATATTTAATGCCTCATCAGATAGTGTGCCTTGTCAACATAAGGATTTTCCATTTGGCAGAAGCATCACCTTTGGTAGAATCATATAGCAAAAGCAACTGTCAAAGAACTTTCAATAGTAGCGAGCATTAGTGCTCTCTTACAGACTGCATATAGAGCAAGGTAGCAGACTATAGGACTACAGGATTCAACTCAACAAGGCACACTTGGAAGCATAGCTGGCTGAAAAAGAGGTGTTCTGAAGGTTGTTGTTCTGAAAGCTCCTGGATTTGGTGAGAGGAAAAGTCAATATCTTGATGATGTTGCCATTTTGACTGGGGGGACTGTTGGCAGCATAGCAATTGTATTTGGATTATATGTTGCACCAAGCTGCGTGATGTGTCTCATCATGCATCGAATCTGCATGTGCAAGCAAATGGCAATGATGACTGTAACATCAGTGATGCCAATGAGGTAGCTCCTATCTTGGTATTGAGATTTTGGCAATTACTCTGATGTGTTGTCTTGCTTTATATGCTAGAGTAAATGATGATGAAGATGAAGCGGATGATGCAAGAGGAACCATGGCATCGAGATGCAATAGCAAGGGGATCCTGGTCTATTGAGGAGCGGTTAACTGGTTCTGCCATAGGTCTACCTGCAGATTGGCCGTAATGACACAGTGCTAAACACATGGTACAGCTCTATCGGCTTTGATTTTGTTCTAGAGAATAGTTGAAGGGGAATCATTCAACAAAACTTCATCAGACATATCTTCTAAAGACTGCATGTCCACTGCTGCCACTGTCAACTACAACCATAGTCCTGTCACTACTAAGATCATATCTCCCTTTTTGCAAGCAACTGTGTTTGTCTTGCAACTCTTCTATCTTTAAATCTGTAGCAGCTCGACCAAATGCTAAATTCTATTCTTGTTGAAGTACAAGCAGACGCACATCCATTTCCTTGAGTAGCTCCACCTTGGATGCTTTAACTCCATGATCAAGATTATTAGGTGGGCATCTTTTTGACTATTTTAAGCTTCCATCCTTCTCCTCAATTCCAAAGGTTTCCCCATCAGCATTCCGGGGTTAGATCACACAGTGAAGGGAAGCACCCCAGGACCAACTTGGCTTAATGCTAGAGTAGATACAGGATATGGAGAATCATGGGCAGAAGCATGTATGTTGGAGTAGCGGCTGTAATAGCCAGCCTACTTTTGTGCAAAAAGGAATCTCATATATAGGTAGCAATATACTGCCAGATGGATTGGGAATGCATGCAGGGTATTTAGACCATTATGGCTATTAAAATGCTCCAGGATCACCTTGTTATAGCAATATGGTTATGTCAGGTGTGAATGACAACCATGCATCACCTATTGCTGGTAATTTTGGATTTTATGGAATGCATGCAGAGAGCACAGGGCCCCCATATAGGCTTCAATCCATGCATGAATAGTAGCAATCATCTGGTTTTGGGCAGCACCATGCCTATATGTATAATGTTCATGCTTACTCTCATGGGTAACAGTGTGCATATGGAAAAGTCATCAAAAGTACCATAGAGAAAATTATGTTCAACAAGCTTGATGCTGGAATGGTTGATATGATGGTTGCATTGGCACATGCGCTCATGATATTTGATGATACAATGATGGCTGCAGAAATAGTAGATGTTGTTCTAGTTGAGCGGTACTTGTACAACAATTAACACTTAATACCCCTCAGTTGGTACAACAATGTATCGTGGAGGCTCTTGTAAACCTCTATGGCAATATTGTTTTGTGAGAAGACCTAGATCACGTACAACACAAGAACATGTTGATTGATCTAATTGCTAGCACTGATGTAGAAGTTCAAGGGGACTCTATGCAATCATTGATCAAATTGTGCAGGAGTGAGTGTGGACAGCCACCCGGAATGCAGGAGTGGCAAGCAAGTGATTATGACCAACATCATGCCGATACCTATGCTCATGGACTTGCCAATCATCATACTTATGGTCAGCCTAGGATGCAAGGACACTGTTGTAGTCATGTTGGATAGTCATCATGCAATCTTGGGCATCATGTTTATGGGTAACAATATGGCCAAGGTTTTGGTAGTAGCCAACAGCAAATAGATGTATTTGGGCAGCAGCATGAACATTTTTGTGACATGCATTCTCATAGAGATTATGGACAGCATGACCAATGCTGTGGGATCAATGATCAAAGGCAGCATGCTTATGACGGTTATGCGTGTGATGCGCAGCAGGGCTATTATCACCACATGCAGTATGGACAGCATGAATATCATTATGAGTAGCAGCCACATTGGTATGACCATCCATAAGGACAACATGAGCATGGACAGCCATCTGTTGTACGTGGGCAGCATGTCAAAACTATTACTGAGCTGACCAATGGTGATGAGCAGGTGTGTAAATTGCTATCTAAGGCTAAATGCATTAGACACCTTACTAGTGATATGATATGGAAATTGCATGCTGCGAGCTTATGCTATCGATGTGCTAAGCCAATATCTTGTAATCATCAAGCCACATGCAGGGCAAAGACTGCCAAAATACTCTTGGTATTAGAGTATTATGATGCAAAGGATGGAGAAGATCTTGTTGAAGACCATTTTGGTATGGGTCCACAACAAGAACTTCAGTTCAAGAAAGAAGATCATGGGCAGCATGTGGATTTGGATGATCATGACCCCATGCGGGAGCCCCTTCAGTCCACACACCTGCAGTTTGAATGCTTGGATGTCACTAAGAATGCAGGGTCCATGAATATGCATCACATAGGGGCTGACGTAGTAAACTTTTTAGCTTATGCAACCTCGGGTGTTGTTGACAACATCGGGCTTAATCATATGATGCTTATGGTAGACTCAATGCAACAGCTAGTGGTTCTGACCATTCTAGCTTTACTTGTGGATGGTAACCCAATGCATGAAAAGGATAACCACTTTCCATTTGACCTCGGTGGCAGTGCAGAGACCCACGCTTGCATGGATGACCTGTATGCTGGTGATTCTTACCATGCAGGTTATCCATTTGATCCCGGGGGTTAAAGAAAAGCTCTATCTATATCACCACTCCCCCGGTGTAGTCCCCTCACCTTGAGGCGGAAACCTTGGTTGAAGGACAACTTGATTTGGGCATGTTTTGCAGTAGACAACCATCTGTTTTCGAACAATTTTGGGCCTACATTAATTGCACCCATGCATGACCTACCTGGGCTGAAAGTACACTCAACCAACTTTGTTTTGACATGTGGAACGTCTCGTTTGGAGTTACCCATGGCAAGTTATGATTAGTTTTCCACTACAGGCCTGTTTGAGATAGCATGCTATTCGGCATTGTCCAGCCCTTCTTGTTTGGAATTGGTGCCTATCGAGTTACCTTCTCCCCTTATGCTCACACTACATACATGATCATAGGCCACCGTTCCACAAGATTTCCCCCCCCCCCCCAACCCAGCCATACCAATACATCCTCTTTTTGTTTTTGAGGGCAAAAACCTTCTGGGTCGGGATGGAATGTAAAGAATGGGATTAGAGGGTCTTACACGGGATTAACACAGGAATAGCACATGCGAATACCCGGTTACATGGATGGGGTATTTAAGATGTACAAGGACCTAGTTAGGACACCATTTGATGAATATGCATCTGTCCTTTCACCTTCTTCACCTTCTTCCCTGTCCTTCCATGGCTGCCAACCATTTCTCTCTCCTCTTCTTGTCTTTCTCTCTCTACTCATAGTCTTTCTCTCTCCTTCTCTCTCCTCTCTGCAGTCTCTCCCTTCTCTCCTTCTCTCTCCTAGGTCCCCTTCATTACAATTGATGACTTATCAAACCGCACATTATGACGTATGTATTTCAAAATTGGAGGGCCGTTAATACTCTTACATGACTGCTAACAATCCATCCAACCTTGATTTACGTCTCTTTTCACTCCCGCATCATCACACGATCAAAATCTTTCCTCTCAATCCACCCCCTTCTCTCATACACTAATCCATAAGAAAAAACACGAGGAGAGAGGAGAGAGAAAGACTAAATTCAGATTTTTTAACTCAGTGCAGTAATTTTCTATTAGTTTATCATGATGGAGAGCAAGGAAATTAGAGATCTCAAGGCAGCATGGAGCATTCCGTCCATCTCCAGTAGCAAAAATCATTTTTTCTCCATCAAATGGAGGCGCTGAAAAAAATAGTGCCCCCCATCCCCCCCATGTTTTGTGAAATGGTGTGACTTTTCAAATCTAAGCCTAAGCCAAGCTTAAGCTTTAACCACAAAAAAACCGGTTCATGCTAGAGGTTTCACACTTTGGTAAAGTGGTTTTTCTTATTTTGGCGGGGTGCTAAACGAGCTCGGATTTGAGATCCATTTAGATGGTTGGCTTTGTGACATCAAAATCTATGAGGCCACCCTCATGCACTTTTCGGCTCCCGGATCACATAGTTGCTTCATAATGCAAAACCTTGCAAGGATTAAATGGGGGGTCAAACGGACTCGGATCAACAAAGCGAGACTTGCGTTGGGTTCCTAGCATCGAACTCCATCTAGGAAAACTCTAGCTCATCAATCTGCAACTTTTTCATTTTGCATGAAAAAATGGTCTTTTATGGTCTCGCGGGCTCTCTTCTACTTCAAAATGAGCTCTAAAAATCCATTCTCAAAAACCAACAAAGAGATCAAGATCCACAAGTCTGGCAAGTGAAAGAAGATTCCTTTGTAGATCTAGGATACGTAAAACTTCACACAGAATTCTTGTTGAAGAAAAAGTACCAAGATGTAAATCACATATAGCTTTGACTTGATAGGTTGTGTCATCAACAAGAAAAACCAATTTCTTAATAGGAATAGAATGATAGTTATGTAACCATTGGGATTGATTTGTCATGTTTCCCATAACACTGGAATCAATAATAAAAAGAGATCCATGACGAACATGAAGTATCCTTTTTGGAGAGATAAAAGAACTCATACAATTTGCTTCTTCAATAGTGTTATCATTTGTGTAGCAACATATGCTCTATTATAATCTGAATGAAAACACCACTTGAAACATAGATGGGTTGGATGATCACTCTTTTTTTAGTAGTCACAAGGAGAATAATCTCTAGTTAAACATGGTTGTTTACTCTCACTGAACCCCTTAAAATGTTAGTTCTAGGTAAAGCATGGATGTATCCTAGGGCACATGGTCTTGAAAAAAAACATTGTTGTTGACTTTTCCAAAGTTAGAGTGATTATTGATTTACCATCACCAATCAACTACAAGGGAGTTTAGTGCTTCCTCATCCACAGGGGATACTATCAACAATTTATATAGAATTATGCACTCATTACACAACCACTTTACAAGCTAATGATTGTATTTGAGTGGACTGAGGAGTGTCAATGCACTTATGAAAAATTAAAAAAGACTTTGATAGACCGCACCTATTCTACAAGCCCCAAATTGATCTATTACTTTCCATGTGCACATTGATGTATTAAAGTTTGCCATGGAAGCAGTTTTGTGCCAACCTAGAGAGCATAACTTGGATTACCCAATGATCTTTGCAAGTAGACAACTCACTAACACGGAAATAAAATACTCCACAACAAAGAGGGATGGGCTAGCAATGGTGTTTGTTGTTAAGAAATTTCGGCATTACCTTCTAGCTATACCCTTTACTTTCTTTGTTGGTCATCTAGCATTGCTTTATCTTGTGAATAAACCTTGCACAACAAGATGCTTTGCTCGATGGTTACTTCTTCTATTAGATTTTGATTTCTCTGTGGTAGTACGCAAGGGCAAACAACATTACATGGCAAACCATATGTCTCACATAACCACAAGAGAAGCAGTTGGACAAGGCATTGTAGATGACCTATCCGTCGCACATTTGTTTAGGATGTCCAATAAAAGATATTTATTTACACAAAATATTACACCTTATTGGGCAAACGACATAGTCTACACCCTAGAACATGGATTACTTGAATATCCAATTGAGAAGGCTAGGCTAAAATGTCTCATTCTAAAGATTCAACCCTATCAATTGATTACCAACCAAATCTACCGATTAGGACATGATGGATTGTTGAGGAGATGTGTTTGTGAGCATGAGATGCATGATGTGCTTGTAGAAAATCTCATGGCATAATTTCTTGAAGACACTACAACACGTGATGCAAGTAAGTTTGTGAAACACTGTGATGAGTGCCAACAAACCAAAGTCCCTCTTCATAAGGATAAGATGGAGTTGACTCTAGTGATAGTACATCAACAATTTGAAAAATGGGAAATTGATTTCATTGGTCCAATCAGCCCTATAGCACAATACTCATAAGGGAGGTACATAATCATAGCCATAGACTATCTCACCAAGTGGGTTGAAGCTCTGGCAACTCAAAAGGACAATGCTAGGACCACTGCCTAATTTCTTTAAGAGCAAGTGATCTCATGGTTTGGATGTCCCATAGAATTAGTAAGTGATCAAGGCATGCACTTTATCAATGAAGTGATTTCCCACTTGTTATCCACCTTCTTGATAATCCATCAAAACTCCTCACCATATTACCCTGAAGCCAACAATCAAGCTAAAGCCACAAATAAGATCCTAGTGACTATCTTAACCAAGGTGGTCTCTGCCCCATCAGTGACTGGGACAATAAGCTAATGGCAGCATTATGGGCTTACAGCATAGCCTACAAAATGGCCATAGGATAGACACCATTAAAGCCAACCTATGGAACTAAAGCAATCTTACCAATTGAGTTCTTCATTCCAAGCTTGAGAATAGTGATCCAAGAGAGATGAGATCGCAAGGAAGCATGGACAAATCGCCTAATAGAGCTAGAATGCCTATCTAAAACCTGGCTCATTGTAACTCATACCCTAATCTGTGAGAAGGAATGACGCAAGAGTTGGTTTGAAAATCATATCAAACAATGTGGCTTTGAATGAGGAGACTTAATTTTTACTCTATAAAGGATCAAAAATACAAGATGAAGTTGAGGGGGTTGGGAGCTTTCAAAGTTTGTAACATTAGTAGAACAGATAATGTGGAGCTTGAAACCCTAGAAGGAGAGGGTATAGGATTTTTCAATGGCAATCACATCAAGAAGTACTACCCTCCATCACACCCACTATGTAATATTTCTGCTGAAAATATTATGAGCCGCGTGAGTCTCATCCAATGACAATGTTGACATTGAAAATACGGACGGTGCAAGTGTATACGATGTATCATGATTGGCAGAAACTAGATCAAAGTAAGAGAAACTGCATATCTTCATGTGAACCTCCTCTTGGGAGGAGGTCAAGAGGAAATTGATTTAATTTAAGGCAATATTTTTTTAAAATTATCCGTTCTTTCCCCCAGCCGAAGGCCGTGCTGGAGGAGAGGGGTATGGCGCTGATGATTAAGTCTACGACGTGGGGGGGGATAGGCCATGCATCAGGCCACGTGGGGGGGGAGGTCCCTCTCCCTACCCTATAAAAACCCCCTGTGTGGGGGGAGTGAGAAAAGAAAGGCCGAGACACTGCCAGGCCAAGGGAGAGAGGCTAAGAAGGGTCGTAAAGCTGTCGTTGTGTGCCGCGCCATGAGGTAGGAAGAAGCTATCGTGGCTACGCCGTGAGGAAGAGCTTCCACATAGGAGGATCCACCGCCACCATTAATCCGCCGCCTGCCGCCAATAAGCCGTCGTCAAGAATCATCTTCTTTTTCTCCACGTGTAGTAAGCACGGCTACAGAAGCTTCCAAGAAGCTTCTTGGAAGCTTCTAAGGGAGCTCCCTAAGTCCCCTTTCCTATTGCGATTTCCACGAAAGTTCATTTTAAACCCTGGGTTCCTTTAAAACCCCCTTTTATTTGCCCTTCTCAAGCGGTCTCTTATACCCCCGGGAGTTAGGTTTTTCCCCGCCTTGCATCCCCTATAAAGCCCACCTAGCCCGGGTTTTTAAGGCCTTTTCATAGCATTTCCACAAGGCTCGTTAACCCTCGTTTCCTTTTAAATCCTCCCTTTGCATTCCACAAAGCCATTTTTAACCCCTTCCATGGATTTTCCCCCCACACAAGCTCCTTAAAGGCTCCCATGACATTCCCACTCAAGCCGTATTAGCAAGTTTTAAACCTTTTTTTTCATTAGTTCTCCTCAAGTTCACTCTAACTGCCGGATTCAAAAACTATCTTTCCTATTGCAACTCCCACAAGCCTATAAGGTCTTCTAAAACCCGATTCTGAAAGACGGTGCAATCAGTCAAGGAAGCCGAATCTCAAAGGGAGTTTTGCGTGCAAAGGAGACAAGCTAAGATCATAAGTTTGCAGCCAAGGCAAGAAGGTCGAATTCACGATGGCCCCTAAAAAGACACAAGGCGCAACCGTAGGAGGATCATCTCCTAACATCCATGTGGACATTTCACCGAATCCACAAGTCCAAGTTTTCTTTCTATTTTTGATTTACGTTGAAATATTGTAATTATGCATGGTTAATTCACGAAAGTAAGATGCACTTTTACGATTGAAAAACATTGGCTATCTTGGGGAAAATAGCTCATGATTGAAGAATTCAGTCATTGGTATTTTTCAATGAAACGAACAAAAAAAGAGCATAAGATCTCTATGCATTCTTAGCAAGTGGTTATTATGCATTTCAAAGTAACGAATTTAGATCAACTAATGACCTTCTTTACAAGTCAAAATTATTGTAGTACACTTCGATTATGCATGGAAAGAATAAATTGCATGTCACATTATTAGACATCTTTTCTTTGCAATGATTCATTAAAGAAGATTGCTAATAACCGTAGGAATTTGCAAGGCATAGAAATGATTCTAGGGCTGCATGAAGTAGATTAATCTCTAGGAAATTGATATAAATCTCACTCAATTACATAAGTAGTTAGGAAAGGTTGTGTAAATTCAACATGCGAATAATTCATTCAGAAATGAAACTAGAAAAAGGCTGCATGGTTCGTTTTAAACATGAAACCCTAAAGCTTAGTAACATGAATCTTGATTGCATGTTATAGAAGGATCAATAGGAATTATGCCATAACTTAACATACGCTTTGATTTTAACCAGAAAAGTTAGGGATTGTAAATCTAATCATACGTAGGCAATAAATTGTGTGCTTACGAGAATGGTATCGTAATGCAACTAGTTTTTCCCCTATTTGATCAAGATAATATCTTCATGAATAGACAAGTAAATTGGTTTACCCTAAATACCTAAAACTGCAAAGGAATCGCTTAGGAAGGGTTAAATCGATGCAACATATCCCAAAGTGCTAACTAGGGTTTAGCACGTTGAGGACGTGACCTAGTCGCACTTATTGCCAAGTTCAAACTCTCATATCCCTAAAGACCTGCCCACATTCACGGAATGTAGGGACAATAGTACATATTTGCAAGAAACGATTTAGGGTTTCTACCCTAAGGATCGCTCGCTAAAAAGATGAAACTCGGTTTGAATTTGGAACCCTAAGACCGACAATGTCGGCCTAGTGCAATCAAGAACGGATTGTTATGAAGACACCCTAACCCTGTTTCCTATCTAATCATGATTCTGTGATTAGAAGATGCCGTTTGATGGGTAAAATAGTCCCATCGATTAGATGCGACACTTGTGCAACATGTTGCAGAGTCACATGATCTTGATTTGATCACAAGGGAATGGCCAAATTCCTTGGAATGAGATTGGCAGATTCTTGCACAAGTTTATCTTGCAAGAGGATGAGTAGTCATCCTGACATAGCACCTTTCTTGGGAAAAGAACCAAGATAAGGGGATTAGAAGCAAAAGACCAACCAGTAAATTGGAAAACATAATTACTGCTAATAGACCTTAAGGTATTGGTTAAGTTGGGTTAATAGGGTATGGCCCTAACCCAAGGATATAAGGGTTAACAAACAAACCCTTGGGAATCTTGCCAAGTCGCAATTGATCCCGGATTGAATGATGGATGCATTCAGAGAGAAGTATCACTCTTTAGCTGTTGGCCAAATAACGACCACTGGGAAATGATTGTGCTTGTAACACTTTTAAAGAGCACTGTTTGTTTTGTTTGCTTAAGGAATTAAAGGATGAAAAGATATCTAATGCTTCAGGTTGAAGGCCTAAAGGGAAAGGCATCCTGAAGATTCATCACCCGAAACCATACTAATATCCAGTTTCCGTAAATAAATGTAATACAACATTATTCTCCCAAAACTAAATTTAAACAGTTGCTCTATCATCTCTAGAAATGTTGTACTCCAAAAGGGCTATGCCCATATGAATGCAATAAGACTTCTTTTTATCAATGTATGTTTTGTCGATGAGAATTGATAAAAAGTTAAGTGGCTAGGATTCTTGGTTGATAGATGAATTGGGTATGAAATATAAATCATAATGATTAGCGATTTATAACGTTAAGAAACCTTTAGCCAGGCACAACCCCAGATACATATTCCCAGTTTGCCTCCTACATCAAGTAGTGTCGTAATCGAGGAGAAGAAGTTTATTCTCAAGTAGATTAAGTCGCCTGAATTTGACGGGAAAGGCAGGTCTGTCCAAGCAGATGCTGAAATTTGGATTGAATCCATGGAGGATTACTTTGAAGCAGCCAGTACTACACCCGCCAACCAGGCTATGCTCACCAAGCTGAAGCTCACCGGCAAAGCCAGGCTTTGGTGGAAGCAATGGTGCATAGATCAAGGGATTGCAGAAGGATCCGTTACATAAGAGAGGCTAAAGAAAGCCGTGCAAGGAAGATACTTACCACCTACATATCGCACGCAGAAAATGAATGAGTTCTATGAGCTGAAACAACTGGGACTCACTCTTGATATATACTACTCTAAATTCGTCTCAGTTCTTAAGTATGCGCCACAGATGGACATGACACAGCAGGTGTCAAAATTTTGTGCTGGTTTAAATCCACCAATGAATACCCATCTCGAATCTATGTGCCCATCAGATCTTCAAGACTCGCTCATTCAAGCTGCGCCTATAATTCAAGAGGTGCAGGCTAGACCAAGAGGTAACAAAAATTGGTCTTATAATGACCCGAACAGAGGAGTATATAGGCCTCAAATGAAGAGATTTCAAGGTCAGAATCGGGGACAAAGAAAGAAAGCAAGGACTAATAATATCAACAACTTTGTCCCTACCCAAAGTAAGGCTGAAACCTCCGTTGTTTCCACTGCAACAAGCCTAGTCATTTCAAGAGGCAATGTCCCAAGCTTGGAGGAGAACATCTTCAAGCACCCTTCCAAGGAACTGGCCATGGCCAAGGAACCGCTACTCGAGGCAGAGGAAGAACCGCCTGCATTGCCAACAGGGAAATGTGCAAAGAAGAAGATCCGACCATGGAAGCAGAATTTCAAAGGGTGACAGTCCATGCCACTCTTCACAAGAAAGGCCCGAATCACCAATTCTCGATGATTCAGACACCGTCAGACTAGCAAGGTAAAGATTTCAAAACCTTGATTGATTGTGGTAGTACACATTCCTTTATCTCACTAGCTTATGCAAGAAGATTAAGAATAGACATAGTAGAAGCACCTACCTTGCTTGTGGAATTAGCAAATGGTCGTGAGGTCACTTGTACGAGGCAAACTGCTAAGGTGGAATTCTTTCTGGGAGGAAAGATGACTTCGGTCAAATTGAGAGTCATGAACTTAGGTATCCATGAGTGTCTACTCGGAATGGATTGGCTTAAACCTAATGACGCCCACATTCATTGTGGAATGGCCAAATTTCCTTTCGCAACTCTGAAGGGGAATTGGTCACAACTCAAGGAGAGGCTGGAAAGCCAAAAATATAATTGGCCAAAGCATATCAGATTATAAAGGGAGTTAGAAAGGGACTACCTGTCTACTTGATTAAGCTTAATAAGTTAGATCAGAAGCAGGAGTCTAGTGAAGGACCTTCATGGCTAAAGGAATATGTGGACGTATTTCCTGAAGAGTTGACAGAACTCCCGCCTCAAAGAGAAGTGGATCATGAGATCAAGCTAGTGCTAGGAGCTGTGCCAATTGCAAAGAGACCTTATAGAATGTCCATCCCAGAAGTAATTGGGCTAAAGGAACAACTCAAGCAACTGCTAGACCAGGGGTACATCCATCCTAGCAGTTCACCATGGGGAGCTCCAGTACTGTTCCAGAAAAAGAAAGATGGAACGCTTCGATTGTGTATTGATTACAGAGGGTTGAATCAATCAACTATCAAGAACAAGTACCCTATTCCTAGAATAGATGAGCTTCTTGATCGTCTTCAGGGTGCGAAGATCTTCTCCAAGATCGACCTCAGGTCTGGTTACTATCAGATAAGGATCAAGGAAGAAGATATCCCAAAGACGGCCTTCAACACAAAATGTGGACACTTTGAGTTTCTAGTTACGTCATTCAGGCTTACGAATGCACCTGCCACCTTCAACAAGTTAATGAAGGATATCTTTAGGCCATATCTTGATGATTTCGTGCTCGTCTTCTTCGACAACACTTTATTCTATTCCAAATAGGAGGAAAATCATGAACCCCAACTTTGGATTGTCCTTGAGACAATGAGAGCGCATAAGCTCTATGCTAAGATGAAGAAGTATGCATTCTTCAAGCGTCAAATTGAATATATGGGATTCGTCTTATCAGCGAAAGGAATCTCAGTGGATTCGGCCAAAGTCAGAGATGTGCTAGAATGTCCAATACCAACAACTGTCAAAGAAATACATAGTTTTTTTGGATTGATAGGATGGTATAGGGTCTTCATCAAAAAATATGCTTTGATTGCAGCACCTCTGATGGACTTACTGAAGAAGCAAACATCCATTGCATGGTCAACTGCCGAACAAACCAGCTTTGATAAATTGAAGCAAAGTTTGGTATCAGCACCTATCCTAAAATTTCCAGACCTCAGTAAGGAGTTTGAAGTTGTAACTGATGCTAGCACACTTTCCTTAGGATGTGTGCTCATGCAGGAAGGTCATCATGTAGCATACTCTTCAAGGAAACTGAAGAGCCATGAGAAGAATTATGCTACCCATGATCTAGAACTGTTAGTTGTCATCCATGCCCTAAAGCTTTGGAGACACTACCTGTTGGGTAACAAGTTTACACTAGTGACTGATCATAAGAGTCTCAAGTGGATCTTTACCCAGAACAAGCTCAACATGAGGCAACATCGGTGGATTGAAGTGCTGGAGGAGTATGACTTTGAAATCAAGTACCGACCTGGAAAGGAAAATGTAGTTGCCGATGCACTTAGTCGCAAGGCATTCCTTAATTCTCTAATCTTGCAAAATCCATCAATAGCTAGATCTCTAGCCACAAAGGTGTCCATGCCAAACAACCCAATACTTGAGCTAGCTAGAGAAGAAGCATGCCATGATCCATCCTATCAAAAGATGCTAAGGGAAATCTCTATCAAGGACGAAGACCAAAAGCTACAGGCTAAATATCATGAATTCTCTATCAATAGTGGACTTGCCTACTATAGAACGAGATTGTGCATACCGGTAAGCCAGTCACTTAAGCAAAAGATATTGTGGGAAGCTCATGATTCCCCTTTCTCAAGACATCCTGGCTATGCCAAGACTCTCAATGCAGTTAGGAAGAGCTACTATTGGGAAAGGCTTAAAGGTAACATTCTCAAATATGTCGCTGAGTGTTTGTCTTATCAATGTATCAAAGCCAAACATGTCAAAATGCCAGGAAAGTTACAACCACTCGACATTCCCCAAATGAAATGGGAATTCATCAGTATGGACTTTGTTGTTGGCCTACCCCAAGTTCACGGAGGATACAACTCCATCCTGGTTGTGGTTGACATGCTTACTAAGGTTGCACACCTTATTCCAGTAAAGACAAACTATAAAGCCTCAGACATTGCAAGTTTGTTTATCAAAGAGATATTCAAGCCACATGGGCTACCCAGCAGAATCATTAGTGATTGTGATTCTCTCTTCACATCACACTTCTGGAGAGCTATCTTTGAAGCCATTGGGACTCAACTATGTTTTAGTACAGCTTACCATCCCCAAACTGATGGCCAAACAAAGCGAGATCATCAAGTCATTGAGGATATGCTAAGGGCACACTGTTGTCGTGAGCCAAAAAGGTGGATTCAATACTTACCCTTGGTTGAATTTGCCTACAATGCTTCTTACCAACAAAGCATTCAGATGACCCCTTTTCAAGCATTGTATGGTCATGACTGTCGAAGTCCCCTAAACTTCTCAGATCCAACCTTGAGGGTTAAAGCTTCAAGGCAGATGTTGGAAGAGATGGATGACCAAGTAAAGTCAATAAGACAGGACATCCAAGCCGCCAAGGATAGATAGAAGGCATATGCAGATTTGAAGCATCAAGATAGAATCTTCGAGGAAGGAGACATGGTCTTCATTCGCGTACGCTTAAAGAAGAGTTCCCTATCCTTAGGAGAGTGCAAGAAGCTAAGTCCAAGGTATTGTGGACCACACAAAATCCTCAAGTGCCTAGGACCTAATGCTTATAGACTGCAACTCCTTGAGAACCTAAAGGTTCATAATGTATTCCATATCAGCTTATTGAAGAAGCATGTACCAAATCCTAGTCATGTACTTGATAACCAACAAGTTGTAATGCCTAGTCAAGGAGTCCTTGAACTACGGCCTGACAGGATCTTAGATGTTAGGGAGAGACAACTAAGATCCAGAACCTTGAGAGAATGCCTCGTCTAGTGGAAATATTATCCTGAGGAGGATGCCACTTGGATAGATGAAAGCACTCTCAACCATCAATATCCCCAGTTTATCTCGAGATGAGGACATCTCGATTCCTCCAAGGGGGAGAGAATGTAATATTTCTGCTGTAAATATTATGAGCCGTGTGAGTCTCATGCAATGACAATGTCGACATTGAAAATATGGATGGTGCAAGTGTATACGACGTATCATGATTGGCAGAAACTAGATCAAAGTAAGAGAAACTGCATATCTTCATGTGAACCTCCTCTTGGGAGGAGGTCAGGAGGAAATTGATTTAATTTATGGCAAAAAAATTTAATTATCCCTTCTTTCCCCCAGTCGAAGGCCATGCTGAAGGACAGGGTTATGGTGCTGATGATTAAGTTTACGATGTGGGGGGGAGATAGACCATGCATCAGGCCACGGGGGGGTGGGGGGGGGGGGGGGGGGGGGTGAGGTCCCTCTCCCTACCCTATAAAAACCCCCTGTGGGGGGGGATTAAGAAAAGAAAGTCCGGGACACTGCCAAGCCAAGGGAGAGAGAGGCTGAGAAGGGTCGTAAAGTTGTTGTTGTGTGCTGCGCCGTGAGGGAGAAAGAAGCTATCTTGGCTACGCCATGAGAAAAAGCTGCCACAAAAGGATCCGCCGCTTGCCACCAATAAGCGATCGTCAAGAATCGTCTTCTCTTCCTCCACGTGTAGTAAGCACGACTATAGAAGCTTCCAAGAAGCTTCTTGGAAGCTTCTAAGGGAGCTCCCTAAGTCCCCTTTCCTATTGCAATTTCCACGAAAGTTCATTTTAAACCTCGAGTTCCTTTAAAACCCCCTTTTATTCGCCCTTCTCAAGCGGTCTCTTATACCCCCGGGAATTAGGTTTCCCCCCCCCCCCCCCTTGCATCCCCTATAAAGCCCACCTAGCCCGGGTTTTTAAGGCCTTTTCATAGCATTTCCACAAGGCTTGTTAACCCTCATTTCCTTTTAAATCCTCCCTTTGCATTCCACAAAGCCATTTTTAACCCCTTCCGTGGATTTCCCCCCCACACAAGCTCCTTAAAGGCTCCCATGACATTCCCACTCAAGCTGTATTAGCAAGTTTTAAACCTTTTTTTTCATTGGTTCTCCTCAAGTTCACTCTAACTTCCGGATTCAAAAACTATCTTTCCTATTGCATGTCCTACAAGCCTATAAGGTCTTCTAAATCCCAATTCCGAAAGACGGTGCAATCGATCAAAGAAGCTGAATCTCAAAGGGGGTTTCATGTGCAAAGGAGACAGGCCAAGATCATAAGTCTGCAGCCAAGGCAAGAAGGTCGAATTCACGATGGCCCCTAAAAAGACACAAGGCGCAACCGCAGGAGGATCATCTCCTAACATCCATGTGGAAATTTCACCGAATCCACAAGTCCAGGTTTTCTTTCTATTTTTTATTTATGTCGGAATATCGTAATTATGCATGGTTAATTCACGAAAGTAAGATGCACTTTTACGATTGAAAAACATTGGCTATCTTGGTGAAAATAGCTCATGATTGAAGAATTCAGTCATTGGTATTTTTCAATGAAACGAACAAAAAAAGAGCATAAGATCTCTATGCATTCTTAGCAAGTGGTTATTATGCATTGCAAAGTAACGAATTTAGATCAACTAATGACCTTCTTTACAAGTCAAAATTATTGTAGTACACTTCGATTATGCATGGAAAGAATAAATCGCATGTCGCATTATTAGACATCTTTTCTTCGTAATGATTCATTAAAGAAGGTTGCTAATAACCATAGGAATTTGCAAGGCATGGAAATTATTCTAGGGCTGCATGAAGTAGATTAATCTCTAGGAAATTGACATAAATCTCACTCAATTACGTAAGTAGTTACGAAAGGTTGTGTAAATTCAACATGCGAATAATTCATTCAGAAATGAAACTAGAAAAAGGCTGCATGGTTCGTTTTAAACATAAAACCCTAAAGCTTAGTAACATGAATCTTGATTGCATGTTATAGAAGGATCAACAGGAATTATGCCATAACTTAACATACGCTTTGATTTTAACCAGAAAAGTTAGGTATTGCAAATCTAATCATACGTAGGCAATAAATTGTGTGCTTACGAGAATGGTATCGTAATGCAATTAGTTTTTTCCCTATTTGATCAAGAGAATATCTTCATGACTAGACAAGTAAATTGGTTTACCCTAAACACCTAAAACTGCGAAGGAATCGCTTAGGAAGGGTTAAATCGATGCAACATATCCCAAAGTGCTAACTAGGGCTTAGCACATTGAGGACGTGACCTAGTCGCACTTATTGCCAAGTTCAAACTCTCGTATCCCTAAAGACCTACCCACATTCACGGAATGTAGGGACAATAGGACATATTTGCAAGAAATGATCTAGGGTTTCTACCCTAAGGATCGCTCACTAAAAAGATAAAACTCGATTTGAATTTAGAACCTTAGGACCGACAATGTCGACCTAGTGCAATCTGGAACGGATTGTTATGAAGACACCCTAACCTTGTTTCCTATCTAATCATGATTCTGTGATTAGAAGATGTCGTTTGATGGGTAAAATAGTCCCATGGATTAGATGCAACACTTGTGCAACATGTTGTAGAGTTGCATGATCTTGTGATTTGATCACAAGGGAATGGCCAAATTCCTCGGAATGAGATTGGCAGATTCTTGCGCAAGTTTATCTTGCAAGATGATGAGTAGTCATCCTGACATAGCACCTTTCTTGGAAAAAGAACCAAGATAATGGGATTAGAAGCAAAAGACCAATCAGTAAATTGGAATAACATATTTACTGCTAATAGAACTTAAGGTATTGGTTAAGTTGGGTTAATAGGGTACGGCCCTAACCCAAGGACACAAGGGTTAACAAACAAACCCTTGGGAATCTTGCCAAGTCGCAATTGATCCCGGATTGAATGCTGGATGCATTCAGAGAGAAGTATTCACTCTTTAGCAGTTGGCCAAATAACGACCACTGGGAAATGATTGTGCTTGTAACACTTTTAAAGAGCATTGTTTGGGTTTTTTGCTCAAGGAATTAAAGGATGAAAAGATATCTAATGCTTCAGATTGAAGGCCTGAAGGGAGAGGCAGCCTCAGTTATCCCTGACTATCTGCCTGACCCTAACCAAGGGGGTTGTTAACCGCGCCGGGAAGATGGACCGAACCTGCCGCGAGAGGTCTCTCCGTTGAACGCTACTTGGAGCAGGAGGATGCTTGGGTGCCAGGGGGGGCTCTAGCCGTAAATCCCTCGCCTTCCGGGCCCTGCACAAGAGACCAACGTGACTCGGGATTGGATCTCGAGGCCCACATACTAGTCTATGGGCGGAATATTGGATTAGTAATCCCTCTGGATTGCTGGATAGCCTTCAGGCGGATTATGGATAAGCCTATGGGCTGGACTTTATAAAATGTATTCCAAAGATAAATATGATAACCTGTTGATAAGGAACTTGTTTAACACTGTTTTTCTATGTCAAGTGCTATGATTACATGAAGGAACCAGTACCTAATGGGCTAATTAAGGAAGCTACTTGATACATGTTCAACTAAATGTGTTAGGTAATTAGACAACTAAAACAACTGAGGAAAGTGCGGTGGATGTGGCCATGGGTCTGTCCTACGAATGGGTGGTCCCGGTTGGCCGGGAACTTTTCTCAATCATGATGGACAGCAAGAAGATCGTCTCAAAGAAAATGAATAGCAATAGCGCTGACCTAGAATCTAGGTTATAATAATCCCTGTTTACGCTATTTTAGGGAAACAGAATGGGGCTATGCCTTATGGCAGAGAGGTCGAGCCTTGCATCCCTCTCGTTTCCCATTCTCCTTGAGCCAAGTGCAGCATGAATCCGCTTTGGCCCTGGTGTTCTGCATAAAGTAGTTCGCTCGAGGTCCGATGCTAGTTGCCGTTTAGGAAATGGCCATTAGGGGAAACTCTGATTTAGGTCGCTCCTAAGTGGGAACGGCCAGAATACTTCCGCTACGTGGCGAACGTGGACAGCCCTAGATCGCAAACCCCGTAACATTCCATGGGAGTGCCGGGCGGAGCTTTCTAGATCTCTTTCCGATGGACTGCTAAGAGGTGTCCTGAAGGGAACAGGTGGACACATTACACACTGCATGAGCCTCCAATGATAACACCATCTATGAACATTAGAGTGGCAACTATCACAGTCATAGAGGATGATGATGAAGAAACAATAGTACTAGCCTACCTGCATATAATGGTAACCACCCAAGAGATACATACTTTTGTTGTATTAATCAATGAGGGAGCTGACAACAACATCCTCACATATGATCATTAGACCCTCATTGGTCAGTCCCAAGTGCAACCAAACTCAACCCATTTGGGGGACAATCCTATCCACTACTAGGAAAGTATACGGTAATGGTTTCTATTGAGACTAAGAGGCTCCCAATCATCTTTTATGTATTTCCTAACAAAAAAATTATTGGAAAAGAATCACTTTTGGGTCATGCTTTCAAGAAATAGACTCACTGCAATGTTGATTGTGGTTCCAAACTCATACCAAATAAGAAAGAAGGTAATGCTGACATTTCTTAATACCAAACACCATAGCTAGCCCTTCCCTTTCTATTGTGGAGTAGTTCCTTTCTATCTTAGTGAGTTGTCTCTGCTTGCAAAGTCATTGGGTAATCCAACTCTCCAGGCTGGCACAGAACTGCTCCCATGGCGAACTTTGATGCATCAATGTGCACATGGAAAGTAATGGACCAATCTGGGGCTCGTAAGACAAGTGCAGTCATTAAAGCATTTTTTAATTCTTCATAAGCACATTGGCACTCCTCAATCCACTCAAATACAATCAACAACTTGTAAACTGATCGTGTAATGAGTGTGTAATTCAATACAAACCATTCATAGTACCCCATGTGGCCAAGGAAGCACTAAACTCGCTTGTAGTTGGTTGGTGGTGGTAAATCAACAATCACTCTAACTTTGGAAAAGTTGATAATAATGTCAGTTTTCAAGACCACATATCCTACGATACATCCATGGTTTACCCAAAACTAACATTTTAAGGGGTTTAGTGAGAAACCGTATTGTCTACACCATTCAAAGACTATGCAGAGTTTGTCTAGGTGCTCCTACCACAACTAGAATGAACACATAGATCATCAATGAATACTTCCAACCACTTTCTAAGCATGTTCTTGAAAATAGCACACATGAAACATTGGAAGGGAGCAAGTGCATTAGTCAGTGCAAATGGCATGACTATGTAGGCAAAAACACCACTTTATGTTGTGAATGTTGTTTTATGCATTTCATTTGGGTGCACTGCACATGGTTATAGCCAGAGAAGCCATCCAAGAAACTATAGGCTTCCTTCCCTACCACTCTCTCAAGCATGTGCTACATGTACAGTAATGGATAATTGTCTCTCTTTATCACTATTGACCTTTTTGTAATTCATGCACACTCAAATCTTTCCATTTTTCTTTAACATAATTACTATCAGTGATACCCAATCTGTATGTTCAATCTCATAAATGAATCTAGCACTCAATAGCTTGTCTATTTCCTCCTTCAGAGCATGAATATGCTTTGGACTCACTGTGTACAGTCTTTGTTTGACTAGTGTTGCATTGGGGGTCATAGGAAATTTATAATTCACAATATTTGGATCCATTTCTTTCAATTCTTCTAGAGACCAAGTGAATACATCTGCATAGTCTCGTAAGAGATTAATGAGATTAGCCTCCTCTTTCTCAAAGAAGTTGTCAGTTATGTACAGGGTCGAGACTTGTCCCCTTCCCTGGACAAGTTGACTTCCTTAACTTTAGCACGTCCTTCAATGGCACAAACCTGTCCTACTCATTTGGCTTCTACTAACACCACTATGCCATCACCATTCTTATACTTAGCAAAGCATTTGGGTGAGTCATATGGTTTCTCTTATCATTCAGCTTCTGAGAACTTTGACAGTTTCCTTCTCTCTTCCTCGAGTATCTTGCACCTGAGATGGACCGAGAGATCCCCTTTGGTGTGTTTGGTCTTAGGTGCTCATGGGATTTCTGGATCACTCTCACAACTGACTTCTGAATCAAAATTGAACTCACAACCTTCATTGGAAGGATTTTCCTCTAGTGGTCATAGCTCGAAGACTGGTTCCACTCTAAGAAGTAGTGTGGCACCTAATTGAACTAAATCAAGCTTACTCATAGTCCACTCTACGTCCAGGTGCTCTAAGCATGTATGATCACAATTTACCTTGATGACTCCTCTTTCCACTCTAAAAGCATTGACCTCCTTGGGGTTTTAGAGTCTACTCTTATATGCTCAATCACTCATCCATCTGTGCCATGCTTTATGGTCTTGTCTTTTCTTCCTCACTTTCCTCACCATTGGAATAGAAATCTTCATACACTCATCATCCAAATCCTCACACTCAAACCGTTCATCATTCCCACAATTCCTATTCATAGGACTTTTCTCATATGCAACAATGAGGACCTAGTTGTACAACAGATTTAGGTCATGCACCTTAGTCCATTGCCACTTTGAATTCTCTGTGAGATCCTTAAGAGGTTTAAACTTTGCAACTAGGTTACTAACTAGCTCCCTCATTAGGTACTCAATAATTCTTTGGACTTCAATTTTATTAGTTGGTACATGGTAGGTGATAGGCATTGATCGACTGATGGAACTCTTGGCCATCATGCAGAGAGGTATTGATGATGTAGCATCATTCTTGGTGGGTAACTCAAAAGCTGTGACTCCATTGGTTTACTAGCTATTTCTACAACTTCCCTATAGCCATCCTCATCATCTAATAATGGCAAGTCGATGGTTGCCAATATATGCATCCAATCACACCCATCTTCAAGGCAAGGAATATACTTAGTCAAGGGTCTATATTTGCACTTTCCTTGTGAGTCACCCATTAGTACTGCAAAGATAGCATCAAGGTCAACTAGTGAGGTTTTCCATGTTTTCATCTCTACTCAAATAGCTTCTATTCTATTGCCCAATAATATCAAGGCATTACCATCATCCTCTATCACTCAAGCATTTCTCATCCATGGCCTACCTAGCATAATATTGTAGTCCACTCCCTTCATGATTATGAAGTTAATCGAGAATTGGATTCTTGCTATCTTTAGAGGCCAATCTTTTAGCACTCTAAATGGTTTGACTTTCATTCCATCTTGCTTTTGTGTCCACAATTCCTTTCCATGTGGCATCACCTAATGCAATGTTTCTATGCCCTCCCAAATGGCATTCACTTGTAGAGATTTAGACAATGGGTTCAAGGTTAGGCTTGGTATATGTGTCTCTACACCATGGTCCGACAAGTTGGTCTCTTCATATCCATCAGGTCTTTCTATCCACAACTTCAACACTTTCCATAGCATCATAGGGTTTTGCCTAAGTGATTATCCTAATGGCAAGGTTACAAGAGTTTATATAAGAATAGTGAGCAAATTGACAACCTTTTTCTTTTCCTCTAGCGCAAGGGCTTTCTACCAATGCTCTTGGGGGTAGTTCATCTATCTGTGGCATCTAGAATCTGCTTGTGTGGTGCTACATGGGGTGTTGATGTGCCTCTTGATCTCAAGTGCATAGAGGAGACTAGTGGACTTACACTAGTTAGCTCATTAATCTCATCCTCCTCCATGACACACTCTGCATCTTGCAAGTGTGCTTGAGCTTCTTTCACCCACTCTTTGACTCTGTCCACAACTTCTAATCGGTGTTTTGGATTAGGCTATTCTCCAACCTTAGCACTTCCCTTTTCCACTGTCTTAGGAGCAGATGTTTCTACTTCTGCGTCCTCAACATGTTTTGCCTATGTTAGTGCGGCGACACTATCAGTTTTGAGTGTTATGTTGGCATCCAATCTTGGTTGCTATATTTATGCTAGCATCTGCCATGTTGGTAGTCTCTTGACCCACTAAAGTGTCAATGAGGGTGATTAGGTAGGATAAGGGCATGTCTCTAATTATGGTTCGTTCCTTTCTTCACTTGGTTGATCAAGTGGTATGAGGTTGTTCACTTCTCAATGTTGGGTTTCTTGGTTTATTTCCATGTTCCTGGGGGTTTTGCAAGTCCTACTAGTGGGTTCGTTTCTTAGCTTAATTTTCCTTTAGTGTGTTCCTTGTTAAATAAATCACTTTGCAAGTTTACGCTTACTCACACAGTTGGATGGTGCAATGCAAGGTGAGTTGTGCACAAATCAGGCTTTTAATTTTTCTTATGCACCTAAGTGCTTACAATACAATGTGCAATCTTCAATGAAATCATTCACACACACACCTTGCCAATTAGTTTTGTATGGTTGTAGCTCTTTTACGTGAGTTGCAATCATACTTAGCAATCAATTTTGATCCTCTATGGGGTCTTGATGGGTCCAGTGTTAGTCAACTCTATGGTCACACTTACAAGTCTCGAATCTAGGTAGGGTTACCCGGTAATTAGCTCACATCCTTTGGTATGTTTGGGGGAACTGGATGGTCCCTAAAAATGTGTTTTAGTTCAAGTTGTCTGCAAATTTGGACACCCAAGTTGCAAATCTATATCCATCTGAGTCCTAGCTTAGCAATTTGAGTGGTGAATTTGGCTTGTCCGAGTAGTCAAGTCTGACTTGGATAGGGGTGCCTATTCGAGTCTAAGAGGGTGCGTCCAAGTGGACAATTCAGCCATCCAAGGGGTTGTCTAAGTGAGAGCTGTCCAAGTGGACTTTTAGGTGTCTAAGTGGGACCATGTGAGGGGGACTGTCCGAGGAGCCTAGGGCACCATCCGAGTGGCAAAAAAACACATCAAATGATAGAAATTGATGAAAAATGACTTGGTAAATCACATGTGTATCCACATATGATCCTCTCCTTATTCTTCAATCAAGGAATGTTTTGAGCATGCATGGAATCATCGAGAGTGATGATACAATGTATTTCATCTACTGTTGCTCTCCTGACTTACTACTCTCTCTAGACCTACTATCTCTTTCTCAATATCTCACATGCTCAAATGAGCTCTTTCCCCCCTTTCTCTTCTTTTAGTGCTCTCTTTTGTTTTCCCTTACTCTCTATTTTCCTTCTAAGGTATTCAAAATATATTTTCTTTTCTTTCCTTGCTTCCTAATTGTTACAAAAACTTATATTTTCTTTCTTTTTTCTTATTTCCTCAACCTTAAGGCATTCTACTAATTAAAAACACCATGACAATGATCTAACTAATATTTCTAAATCTTTCAAAACCTAAATTATCCAAGAAAGGAGATCGAATACCTTCCAACTCCCTTGCTTCGTACCTACATCAAGTGTTGTTTTGGAGATGAATTCCTACCTCATCGCTCAATTTGGAGTTCTCAAGCACTCAAGCTTGAATCCATTGGTTCTCGCAACAAAATCAAAATGTCATTGCTATCACTAGAAACCATAGAGACCCTACGGACCGCTTATCAAGTCAAGTGTTTTAAGCAATTGGCAATCCACTAAGAAAGAAGAGGTGGTAGAATGAATGTGCCATAACCAAGGATGGACTATGTGGGTGTAGTCTAGTTATAGAATCAATAGTGTATCATCATGTCCATCACATGACACATGAGTAAATAATATCGTGCCACATCACCAACACATGCAGTGAATGCTAGCTCATGTAGAGCTCAACATTTCAACACTCCCCCTCAAGCTCAACATGAGCTCATGATCTCCAAGCATAGTCTTGAAGTGTTAAACCAAGTCAATATCACCTGCTAAAATCTACTCTCAAATGAAATGATAGTGGACCTCTATGTGTTTGGTCCATGCATAATACATTGGGTTCCCTGTCAATTGGATGCTACTAAGGTTATCATAGTAGATGATAACCTTCTTATTCACTTGCATTCCCAAATTACCAAGTAGCTTGCATAACCAAGCTACCTCACATGATGCAATTGCAACACCTCTATACTAGACAAGGCAATTGTAGGTTTTTTCTTACTAGTTCAAGTAATAGCAACACTCCCAAAGAAAAACATAAAACCAATGGTAGATCTCTTGTTTGAAATACTATCATCCCAATCTACATCTTTGTAGCCATGAAAATCTGATGGTACACCTGTATTGTAGAATAATTTATAGTCCAATGTAGACTTGACATAGCATAATGTGCACCATACTACATCCAAATGTGACTTCTGTGGGGAAAGCTAAATAAAGTGACTCTCCAAGCCAACTGTGTAGTTCAGATCTAGCCTAGTGATCTTCAAATAGATAAAATTGCTCACAATATTTTGATACATAGTGATATCCTCAATGAAGTCACTCTCATGTACACTAAGCTTAGCATTAACATCCAAATACTCCTTCAACATATTTGATGCATATTGTCTTTGTGACAACAATATACCCTCTAGAGTCCTAATTAATGTTTCTATGCCGAGAAAATAGTGCAACTCTCCCAAATCCTTCATCTCAAATTCATCCTTGAGAAGACCTCTCACATTATCAAGCTCTATCTTAATATCACCTGCAATGATCAAATGATCCACATATATAGTAATGACCACAATACTTGCATCACTGTCACATACATAGAGTGAGTGATTAGCCAATTCTTTGCAAAATTCAATGTTGATAAGGTATTCTACAATCTTGTCATGCCATACCTTAGGTGCTTGGCTCAGCCAAAGCCTATATGTATAATCGAGATGATTCTCATTCACATAACCAAGTGGCTGCTCCACATAACTTCCTCTTGCAACTCTCCTTGCAAGAAGGCATTCTTAACATCCATTTGATGCATGATCTAACCTTTTGATGAAAGGGAGCGACGGATCGAAGGTTGGACTCGAGAGCTATGGCGGGAGAGCAAGAGCAAGAAAGGGAGAGACTAGAAATGGGAACTCCAATAATCACAATTTGTGACCAAGCCTTCCTTTATTCAAATTGTCACTAAAAGAATAAAGAATAAAGTGATGGTGACAGCCGCCCGCCTGCAATCTGCAGTGGCAGTGACTGTCAGTGTAGTAATACATGGGCGGCTAGGCAGATGCGCCTTTACCCCCAATAACCTCCCACTTAAAGGAGAATTTGCCCCAGTGAGGAGTGAAAAGAAAAAGAAAAAAGACAGTACAACATGTACACATGTACGACAGGATGAGGAAAGACGTCATCTCATCCCAGGCCCATCAACCTCCTAAGGAAGGCAAAGCGCTATGTAGAGAGGCTTTTCGTGAATAGATCTGCAGGATTATGGTCAATCGAGATCTTGACAAGATCAACAGACTTGTCCTCAATGACCCCACGTATGAAGTGATACCTCACCTCAATGTGTTTTGTCTTCGCATGGAAGATCGGATTCTTGGCTAATTGAATAGCACTCATAGAATCCAAATGCAGTGCAGGGATAGCATCAATACCAGGGTCAGCAACTAAATGACCCAACCAAATGGCCTCCTTGCAAGCCTCAGTGGCTGCAACATACTCGGCCTCTGTAGTAGAAAGGGCCGTGCATTTCTACACCCTGGACATCCAAGAAACAGCACCTCCAGCATAGGTGAATACATAGCCGGAAGTGGACTTCCTACTATCTACATGTCCTACATAATCAGAGTCAGTGTACCCCATGACTCCTGTATCTTGGATGCCATAGCATATTCACATATCTGTAGTGCCCTTCAGGTACCTCATTATACCCTTCACGACATCCCAATGCTTCTTGCCAAGTGTAGCCATATAGCGTGCTGCAACACCAACTCCAAAGGCAATATCTGGACGAGTGGCTATCATGGCATACATAAGATTGCCCACTGTAGATGCATAGGGAATCTTGGCAATCTCGGCCCTCTGTTCATCTGTCTGCAGGACAATCAGCCTGTGATACCTTCACATAAGAAGGCAATGGACAGCCAATAGGCTTTACATCCTGTATGCAAAAGTGCTCAAGGACTTTATGAATGTACTCCCTCTGTGACAAGTAGAGGAGTCCCTGATACCTGTCGCATCTAATGTGCATACCAAGTATGTGAGCGGCCTGTCCCAGATCTTTCATCTCAAAGCTCTTCTTGAGCTGAGCCTTAAGAGCATCTAGCTCATCATGAGCTTTCCCTGCTATCAGCATATCATCCACATAGAGTACCAAAATCAATAAAGAACCATCACGGGCTTTCTTCGTGTAAAGACACGGATCCATAGCACTCCAGCTGTAGCCCTGTGACTGCATAAAGGCATCAAACTTATGACACCACTCCCTAGGTGCCTGTTTCAAGCCATAAAGACTTTTCTTCAATTTGCACACTAGGTGCTGCCTGCTAGGTTCTGCAAAGCCCTTAGACTGCTCCATATAAATCTCATCATGCAAGTCCCCATGTAAGAAAGCTGTCTTGATATCCATCTAGTATAAATCAAAGTCAAGCTGAGAAACCAAAGCCAAGACTAAGCACAGGGTGGTCATCTTAACCACAGGAGAAAAGACCTCGTCAAAGTCCGCATGTTGCTACCAATCTAGCCTTGTATGCCGGCTTGGGGTGTCCAGGGGTACTTTTTAGCTTATACACCCACTTGCATGGCAAAGCCTTCTTGCCCGTAGGCAAGGAAACTAAATCCCAAGTGTCATTCTTATGCAGGGAGTCTATCTCAGACTGCATAGCCCTCTCCCAAGAGTGACTGTCACCCCTGCGCATAGCCTCATCATAGGTGAAAGGCTCTCCTGCATCTGTAACCAAGACATAATGCATCGAGGGTTGAAATCTATCAAGTAGACGTCTGTCTCTAGTAGACCGTCTCACGTTAGGCTCTGCTACCTGCCCAACTTCCTGTCCAACACCCTGACCATGAGCATCTGCTGTGCAGCTGTAGGCTGTCCAACTGGCTGTGTGGGAGCTCTCGGCTCCTCCTGAAATATGAGCCTACGGATCTCAACAACTCTCTCAAGCTGCCTATGCATTTTGTCTTCATGGAAGACTACATCATGAGTACGAATGACTTTCCGCGCCTACGGATCCTAGAGACGATAACCCATCTTGCGTGTATCCCCATAACCAAGGAAAATGCATTTGACACTCTTGGGATCCAGCTTACTTCTCTTGTCCATGGGCACATGGAAAAATTCCTCACATCCAAAGACACGGAGATACACATAAGAGGGAGGTTTTCTAGTCCATACCTCCTCTGCAACCTGGAAATCTAAACCACTAGAGGGTAATCTATTTATAACATGCACAGTTGTACTAACTGCCTTAGCCCAAAAGCTTTGTGGTAGGCCTGCATGGCTAAGCATACTATGTACACGCTCCTGGATGGTTCTATTCATCCGCTTAGCCAAACCATTCTGGGGGGGGCGGTCAACTGACGCTTAATACCCATCTCATCACATAACTGCTCAAAATCATGTGAGACATACTCACCCCCATTATCTGTCCTTAGGCATTTTAGCCTATACCCAGACTGGTTCTCAACCAATGCAAGCCATCTCTGAAACAAAGTCAAGACATCTGATTTCAGCTTAATGGGATAAGCCCAAACTTTCCATGAAAAATCATCTATGAACGTAACAAAATACTTTGCACCACCCATAGACTGATAAGGCATGGGCCCACAGACATCCGAATGTACCAATTCCAAGGGCTCACTCATGCATGGCCTACCAGACTTCTTATGCATAGACCTAGTCTGCCTGGCATAAAGACAATGCTCATATGAATCAAAACATGCATAATTAAGGGGCGATAAGTACTGCAAACCAGAAAGCATTTTCATTCCCTTCAAAGGCATATGGCCCAAATGGGCATGCCAAAGAGATACATGTGGGATAGAACCCACAGACAAAACATGATCAAGGAAAGAATCTAATACAATCAAGGGGTAGAGACTACCAGCCTTGGCACCTCTCTCAATCACAAGTCTGCCCACAAGTGATCTTCCATGCAGAGTCTCCAAAACATACATGATATCATACATTATAAAGCTGTCCATCTGACATGAGACTGCATGTCAAAGTAGGTACATGACGTACATCCTGCATAACAAAATTGCTGCCAGAAGGAAAATGCAACCTAACATCACCAATGCCCACAATATCAAGAGAGCTGTCATCACCCAAGCGCACAGAATCCGAAACAGTACTGTATGAATGAAACCACTCTCGACAAGGTGTCACATGAAAGGACGCACCTGAGTCCAAGAGCCAACAATGTGCATACATAGAGTGTATCTCTATCATCTGCGAAGCACTAGAAGAAGCTGCTAGGATATAATCATCATTATCAACATTCTCAGGCTGCATAACATTGATCTCTTCAATTTTAACACTGCACTTTGTAGGTATTATGCTATTGAGATCAAAAGACTTATCCTACACTTTGTCTTTCCCCTTATCTTTGCACCTTTCATTGCACAATTCATGGCATTGTGGCCTAATATGGCCCTTTTTCCCACAATGGTGATGACAAGTAACATCTGCATTCCTGCCAAGGGATTTGCTACGTGACTTTCCACGAGTCTTGGACCAAGATTTTTGAGAATCCCGTCCACGGCCACTACCACTACCATGCTTTCCATATCCATCATTCCTGCCTCTAACTGTCATAGCATGAGACACATGAGAGGCATCCAAATTCTTACGGTTAACCTCTTCCTGCAAAAGAGCACTCTCAACATCAGATAATTTCAAGGTAGCAATAGAGGCACATAATGCAGTGTGGAATACATCCCATGACTCATTAAGAGTACCAAGCAAGAAAAGAGGAGTGACATCCTCTACAAAAGTGATGTCCTGCAAAGTCAAGTTCTTGAGTATAGCATGGAACTGGCTCAAGTGAGCAAACATAGTCACATTCTCCTTCATGCGCAGATCCATAAGCTGCTTCTGCCAATACATCTGACTCGCTGGATTTTTCTTGTCATAGATATTTTTTATCTTTTCCCACAGCTGCCATGCACTTTAGTCTTCCTCAAAGACATTATAGTGAACCTGTTCTGTGAGAGAAAATACAATAGTGGACTTGCATAACTCATCAAACTCAATCCATTCCTCATCTGGCATAGTTGTAGACGGATGCCTGCTTAACCTCAAAGGTTTGATCTGCGATTTCTGCACCAACACCTGCCAAATCTGGCTCTTCCAATAAGAGTAATTAGTACCATCAAGCTTAGTGATATTGAAAATAGCATGATCAATGGACGAACTTGCCATAATGCAGGTTGGAAGACTGTAGACAGTTCAAAACTGCTTGCTGTTTACTACAGAAAATGACAAAAAAATCACCAAAATCAAGGAAAAATGGCAAAGAAAGTGGAACCAAAGCTGATGCCCACTAAGTACTAGTGAAAGTACATCATTTCAGAGGGTTTCAACATGAAAAATCCATGTTAGTCCATACATATATGCTTGCTGTAATAAATTTCAGATTTCAGTAAAAGAGAGCTAACAATGCCAAAATCGGATCCCAAGGCAATCAGATACTGCCAAGACCAAAGCCGGCATCATGTAGGCATAGTATAAGCATATGATAGTCGATAAGCATGAATCCAACACCCAAGTATATCATACAAACATATGCCAGTGAGTAGGCAGACCCCCCAAGCAACGGGGCAAAGTGTTCCTGCCACTACCAAAACTTGACACAAGTAGGTGTCAGTTCACAAAGATACGGATCCAAAACTGAGACTTAGCTCATAAGCATACAGTGAACCAAGACATATGATGTATCATCCCAAAAGGTAAGAAGTCCCAAAGTCTCAAGTGTCTGTAACTGCTCAATAGTATGTAACGGCTCAATGCATAAAAGTACCACCTGCTCAATGTTTGATAAGCATTCAAGAATGCTCCCACTGGCACAAAAGCCGTATGTACGAGCTCAAGAGCTCAAGCCAAGCCAAGACACAATGCCAATGACATAAGTCCAAGACAATACATCAATAGTACATCATGAGCATGTAGGCGGTACAACATCCGTATGTAGCATCCATAAGCATGTAAGACATCAAGTACATCCCAAGATACAACTCTGGCAAGCCAATAAATAGCTCAAGTAAGCTCTGAGAATCCAAGGTCAAGCCAAGACCGAGCTCCAGTAGCAATAGGCTCCAAACAATGTAACTAGCAAGTAGTAATGTAGTAAGCTTTGAGAATCCAAGGTCAAGCCAAGACCGAGCTCCAGTAGCAATAGGCTCCAAACAATGTAACTAGCATGTAGTAATGGCATAGGCTAAGCATGTCAAGACTGGTTAGACATAAGCAACATACATGCCATAAGTACATCCAAGACAAAGCATCCAAATGCTTTGCAAAGCGAAAGCTCAACCAACGATCCCGAATCAGAACCAAGCTCTATGTCGAGCCCCAAGTGTCAATACATCACCATATATGTCCGAAACATAGCCTGAAAAGCATAGGCATAAGTATACATGAGTAAAATGACTTCAGCCCAACTGTGTACAATACTGATTTACTATTCAAAACTGAGAATTTTAGCACCAAAATCAGCTCCAAATGGTTGCCAAAAAATAGACATACATTCCCCTAACATCTGGGCATCAAACGAGATCAATCGGGCATTAAATGACAATGCCAAACAAGCTGTAGCATCAAATGTCAGTGTAACACTTTCATAAACTGCCTGTGGACTGTTATGACAATCCCAAAACAATGTTGAATCAGTCCAAATGCTATGTCAACACATTAACCATCAAAACCAAGCATCAAAGCATGTTCATATGCCTGAAATGGAGCCTTTGCAAGTGCCAATGGAGGGGGAGAGCTGTTGTTGTGACTGTCAATGCTGAAGACACATATGGGAGGGCTGCGTGATTCTGCCAACTATAAATGCTGGTATTGGGGTTGCAAAAAATGGTGGCCAAGCTTCGGAGGGGTCCGATTAAAGCCAAGGAAGGCCTCAAACAAGCTCCAACAAGTCTTGTTCAAAGGCAAGTGAGATATGAAGCAAGGGAGCTTCAATGGTGGCTGCCCCAATCTTGTTTACAGCCTATGAGACCTAAGAACTGAAGTAAATCTTGAATAAAATGATCAAATACCTCTAATGTAATGCCCTGAAGGTGCCCAACAATGCCAGGAAGGTGCTCGGGAAGCCGCGGAGTGACAGGAACTCAAAGGAGTCGAATATGGTTGCCGGGAAGGAGACCCAATGTAAGTAGGGAGTCGATGGGATGCTGAGAATGCCACAAACCAAGCTCAAGAGTCAGAAAGCATAGCTCTGATACTAGTTGAAAGGGAGCGACGGATCGAAGGTTGGACTCGAGAGCTATGGCGGGAGAGCAAGAGCAAGAAAGGGAGAGACTAGAAATGGGAACTCCCACAGTCACAATGTGTGACTGGGCCTTCCTTTATTCAAACTGTCACTAAAAGAATAAAGAATAAAGTGACTGTGACGGGCGCCCGCCACCTGTAGTATGCAGTGGCGGTGACTGTCACTGTAGTAATACACGAGCGGCTAGGTAGAGGTGCCTTTACCCCCAACATTTGATGTAACCACTACTATGATAGTCCTTGTAGTGGCCATTTTAGCCATTGGAGTAAAGGTCTCCTCATAATTAGTACCATGAGTTGTGCATATTGTTTGGCAACCAATCATGCCTTATAGTACTCAATAGATCCGTCACTTGACCTTGTAAACCCATTTGCAACCAATAGCTCTCTTGTCTTCAAGTAAGGATACTAACTTCCATGTATCATTATCCATAAGTGCAGTCATTTCTTCATTTGTAGCATGATCCTAATACACATTATCCACTACATCCTCAGAATGAGTGGATTCCACATCTTGCACAATCTTAACCATGTACGCATAGTGATGAGCTACATAGCTATCATATGTCAACCATTGCATTGGCTTTTTCACTGTACTTAACCTACATGGACCTAGATCACTACCAAGTGCTTTAGCATCCTCTTGTGCCTTTCACACACTAGGTATTTTAATAGATGGAGTCCCAATTCCTCATTCAAGTTTAGCTCAGAGCCATCTGAATCATCATCAACATGAGAGAAACTTGATGATACATCTATCACAATAAGCAAGTCCCGAACTTTCTCTTCATCTTTTCTTGATATCTGGGATGTACTTGGTATCAATAGAACCATGACTAGGAGTCTCTTGTGGTCTACTTAATATCTATAACTGTTGACTTGTTTTCTGCATAGCCACACTTTCATGCTCATCAACGCTAACTATATTTTGCACATTACTATACCAGCCACTCATTTCATTAAAATCAACATCCTAGCTAATTGTCAGCTCACATATAACATGGTTATAACATCTACATCCCTTCTCTGCTCAAAAGAATATCTAATAAATACACATTTTTTTACTTTGGGATCCAATTTTCCGTGCAACTTATAAGGAATATGCATATCAACAATACATCCAAATACTTTCACATGGGATAAATTTGACTTTCTACCCATAAACGTCTCTTCAAGTGTCATTCCATGTACAATAGCAGTACATCCAAATACTTTCACATGGGATAAATTTGACTTTCTACCCATAAACTTCTCTTCAAGTGTCATTCCATGTACAATAGCAGTGGGTGTTCTATTTATAATGTATACAGCAATAGCAATAGCTTCATCCCAATGGTAATGAGGCAAGTTTCTTTCTGACATTAGTGTATGAGCTACCTCTATAGCATGCATATTTTTCTACTCAACAACTCCATTTTGTTACAGAGTATATCTATATATATACTGCCTCTATTTAGCATTCTTTTTGTAAAAAATCAAAAAAATCATTGGAGAGATATCTTCCTCCTCCATCCAACCATAGCTATTTAATATATAGCCATGTCTCCTTCTCAACCAAAGCCTTAAAGCTTCTAAAGTGAGTGAACACCTTACTTTTCTCATGTATAAAGTAAACCCAGACTTGGCAAAAATATGATCTCATCAATGAAGGAAATATAATACCTATAACCACTCAAAGTTACAGTCTTTGTAGGATCCCACACATCAGAATGTATCAATTCAAGTGGCTTCTTACATACATTCAAGTGGAAACATGTACCTTGCTTGCTTTCCAAATTGACATGCTTCACATACTTTATGCATCTCATCAACCTTAAACTTGGGAAAGCCATCCACAATCTATTTTAACTACATATCTTTCAATGGATGCACATTCACATTATCAATTCTCTTATGTCAATTTTCAATATCAACCACAATACCTAAACCTTGCACAAATATAGTAGCATCCATTTTAGGTAGACTCACATCAAGAGTAAAAAATATGCTAGCACTTTTCCCTTTTGCAATCAACATACAATTATTTTTTAGATCTATATATAACAACCATCATATATGAATGGAGCCTGGAATCCTTGTTCTACCATCTGGCCAACAGAAACCAAGATTTTTGTAATATTTGCTACATACAACACATTAGCCAAGTACTTATATTTTCCATCTTGCATAGTCAAAGGAACATTTTCAACATGAGTAATGGGGTGAGTTGTATCATCCCCTATCTCTTCATAGCCCAGAGACTCTGGACTATGCATCTCTCTAAACTACTCTCCATGAGAAGTCGTGTGGTTAGAGGCACCTAACTCTATATACCATACATCATTCTTTGATGAACCATCTATAATCATAATACTCATAAAGTGATGCATAACAAAAAACTAGTCATGTCTATCATCATTATTTCTACTACTAGATGCGAAATGACCTTGTTACTTTTTTCATTTCTAATTTTGATCTTCTTTTTAAAGTAATTTTTAGAAATGTGACCTTTTTTACCACAATGTTAGTAATCTTTGTTATAATCAAAATTACATTGCATATTAGAATCTCCAACTTGCTCTCTTTGGCTCCCCCTTCCTCAGGACTTTCCTCCTCTATTTTGCTATGCATCATAACCTTGACCCCACAACCACGACCTTGGCCTTTGCCATCATGACCTTTACCTCTACTAGTAGAGTAAAACACCTATTCTTAGAGCCATCTTTTCTTTGAGAAAAAGAGGAACCCAATCCAAGGTTCTTCTCCTCAAGTATTAGTATAGATATCAAGTCTACAAAATCAGGGATATCATCCCTCATATTCATAGATGATTTGAAGCTCTTGTATTCATCTCCAAGTCCATCTGAGTATGTATGCATAACATGATCATCATCAACTACCACACTGATAGATCCAAGAGCTTCCACAATACTCGTAATCTTTAAGGCATAATCATTAATGGATAGGTTCTCTTTTCACTTAGTTCAACTCTAACTTGAGTTGTAGCTTTCTGGCCTTTGTATTTACTTCAAATAGCCTTGCCAAATTTTTCCATGCAATAGTGAGGTTTCAGATTCTTGCAAATAGCCCATCATGCTACCTATGACATTGACAGACATCCAATATATGACTTTACTCTATGTCTACTCCCAATCTTTCTTAGCCTTTACATATTACGTAGTAGCATTTTGTGTAGGAACTTCAAGTGCTACTCCCATGTCTCTTTCAATGTAATTCTAAACATCTTTGTTCTTCAAGAAAAATTTCACCCTGAATTTTCATGTAGGATAATTGTTCTTATCAAGCTTCTCACTAATAATCTAGTTGAAGTTGTCAAACATTTTAATAAAAACAAAAACCTTACAAAAAAATGCAATCTACAAGCAAGTTGATACCATGTACACCATAGCCAAACATGCAGCCTTTTTTATTAATTGCATAATAATCACTGCAATTTGTAATATATATGTAAAATATTTTTTATCTGTAACCCTATAAATACCTGAAACCTTATAAATTCAAAATGTGTAACATGTGCACATGTAAACAATAGATATAGCCAAAACTGTGGTGTACCTAAAAACTATTATCAAGACCACTTTGCAGGTCCAAAATAGAGGCTAAAATGACCTTAGATGCCAAAAATCATAGTCGCAAGCTCTAAATGGATTGTCTACTATATATACACTATTCTTTTTTCTCAACAAGTTTCACTACGATTGAAGACTACAGCCCTACCAAAGTCTCTAAAGCCTCCTATGACTATAACCTAAGGCAAATCGACCAAGATGGAAGAACTTCTTACCCATTGCTTTTTTGTTTGGTTTCTTACTCGAATGTCTTTATCCCAACCTTCAATCAAGCTCCATGTAGCTGTGGGATGGGTTTGATACCATAAAAACTAATAAGAGGGCATGCACAAAAGCATTAGAGACTTGAGAACACAGAGAGATAGGGCTGAAATATTCTTTTTCTTCCACACAAAAGAACTAAGTCTAAAATATGATAAAAGACTAATATAAAAGTACCATTATGTATGTAGACACAATCATTAACTGTGAACCTACTAGGAAAGAAGATATGATGCAATGAATGTGCCATAACCAAGGATATTCTACATGGGTATAGTCCCGAGCTATAGAATCATTGGCATATCCTCATGTGGATCACCTAACACACCAATTAATGGTATTGTACAATATCACCAAGGAATATAGTGGATTCTAGCTCATCTAGAGCTTGACATCTCAACAATCTCACCAACATAGTTGGCAAAAGAGGCATAGATGACCAAAGAAATCAAGGATTGACTATTGTTAACTCTAGCTTGAGATGGAAGCAAAAGAAGTGGAATGCGGACGAAATGGAAGAAGTAGGATGGAGAACAAGCAAAGATGCAAGGGCGGCCTCTAAAATCAAGTTAAAAGAAAAAGTGCATTTTTTAGTAAAATGCAACCCAAAACTTTTGTAAAAGAGAACCTGGCTCCCTCCTGTACAAATTGTAAAAGGGTAGACGGGCATAGGCTAAAGAAGTAGGCCAAGTAGAAGGGAAGGGGAAAGAGGACCTTGCCACAATGGACCGTCATATAGAAAAAGGGGATGGGTTCCCATGGGATTTAGGGCATGTATTTGTGCTGATTCAGATGGCTCTGAGCAGAGCTTGGATGAGGAGTTTGGGATTACATCTATTAAAACACTTGGTGTGCCAAAGGCATAAGAGGATGGTTAAGCACTTGGTAGTGATCCAAGTCCATGCACGTCAAGTGGAGTTAGAAAGTCCATGTAGCAACAATTGACATATGATAGCTTTCTAGCTCATCACTATGCATACATGGCTAAGGTTGTGCAAGATGTGGAACCCACTTATTTGGAGGATGCAGTGGGTAATAAGTATTGGGATCATGCCATGGATGAATAAATGGCTACACTTATGGATAATGACACATGGGAGTTAATGCCCTTACCTGAAGGGAAATAAAGCTATTAGTTGCAAATGGGTTTACAAGGTCAAAGCATAAGTGAGATGGATCTATTGAGTGCTATAAGGTATGGTTGGTTGCCAAAGGATATGCATAGACTCATGGTACTGATTATGAGGAGATCTTTGCTTAAATGGATAAAATGTCCACTACAAGAGCTATCATAGCAATGGTTGCATCAAAAGGGTGGATCATGCATCAAATGGATGTTAAGAATGCCTTCTTGAAAGGGGAGTTACAAGAAGAAGTTATGTGGAGCAACTACCTAGTTATGTGAATGAGAATCAACCAGATTATGCATGCAAGCTTCATGAGGCCTTGTATGTCCTGAAGCAAGCACCTAGGGCATGGCATGATAGGATTGCAGAATACCTTGTCAGCATTGGATTTTGTAGAGCACAGGATGATCACTCACTCTATGTATGTGAGAGTGATGCAAGTATTGTAGTCATTACTATATATGTGGATGATTTGATCATTATGAGTGATACTAAGAAAGAGATTGACAATGTGAAGGATCTTTTCAAGGCTAAATTTGAGATGAAGAATTTGGGAGAGCTATGGTATTTTTTTGGTATAGAGATAATTAGAGGTCCTGAGGGTATATGGTTGTCACAAAGATAGTATCCATTGGATATGTTGAAGAAGTAGGGTATGGCTGATTGCAAGCCTATTTTTATACCTTTAAATATTAGTGCTAAGCTTAGTACACATGAGGGTGACTTGATTGAGGATGTCACTATGTATCAAAAGATTGTGGGAAGCCTATTTAATGATCATTAGGCCAGACAACATAAACTACACAACTCGTTTGGAGAGTCAATTTATGCAGCCTTCATGAAAGCCACATTTGCATGTAGTGTGGTATAGATTGTGCTATGTCAAGTACACATTGGGCTATGCCTTATTTTATGGTACAAGTGTACCATTAAAATTGTATGGTCACACAGATGTAGATTGGGCATGTAGTATTTATGACATGAGATCTACCATTGATTTTATGTTTTCCTTTGGGAGTGTTGTTGTCACTTGGAACACCAAGAAACAGCTGACAATTTCCTTGTCTAGTACGAAGACAAAGCATTAAGGTGCTGCAATTGCAACATGTGAGATAGCTTGGTTATGCAAGCTACTTGGTGATTTGGGGATGCAAGTGGATAACAAGGTTATCATATATTGTGATAACCTTAGTAGCATTCAATCGGCTAGGAACCCAGTGTATCATGTGCAGACCAGACACATAAAGGTCCATTACCATTTCATTCGAGATTAGGTTCTCGTTGGTGATATTTACTCGGTTTATGTCAACACAGAGGAACAAGCAACTCACATTTTCACCAAGGCCTTGGGAGTTGAAAAAGATTTGATGCTTCAAGATTATGATTGGAGTCCATGAGCTCATGTTGAGCTCGAGGAGGAGTGTTGAGATGTCAAGATGTACATGAGCTGGCATCCACTACATGCCTTGGTGATGTTGCATGATATTATTCATTGGCATGTTAAGTGACCAATGTGAGGATACACCAGTGATTCTACAACTAGACTGCACCCATGTAGTCCATCCTTGGTTATTGCACATTTTTTGTGCCACCTCTTCTTTGCTAGTGGGTTCACACTTAATGTTGTGGTAATTTTATATTAGTCTTTTATCATGTTATAGTCTTAGTTCTTTTTTGTGGAAGAAGAAGAAGATTTCAACTCTATCTTTTTGTGTGCTCAAGTCTCCATTGCTTTTGTGTGTGTGTGCTCTTGGGTACTTCACCTCTCTCTTCTCTTATTTGTTTTCATCAAAATGGACTCCTATTTTTTAATCCTTTGAACTTCCACTTGCATGTCAGTTTGCTCATGTTTTGGTCTATAACTATAATGAACTATTCCTCACACCTAGGCAAAACCCCAATTTTTCTTCAAATGTATGCCACAAAGAATGACATGAAAAGATAGACGTATTTGCAAGAAATACTTACACAATATATGTTTTTGAATTAGGAATGACTTAGTTGATTTTGTGAGCTTTTCTCCATATGATACATCCTCGAAGGCATCACTTTATTTTGGATTTATCATGTCACATAAGTGAATAGATTACATTTTTTAATTAGCATGAATTACATGTGCATTGGGAATGCCTTTATGCATATTCTTCTAGAAGAGAGTTGGTTGAGTTTTAAGAAAAATTATAAATATAGAGGTCCTTTAGTAAAAAGGGAAATTTATGCATCCAATTGGTCCACTAATTACCCAAAAATCTATACAAAGGATTTGTTATAGGGGCTTGAACACATATATATAGGATTTTTCTTAATCATGACTAGCCAAAGATGCATCCACATAGTCTTGATCTTTCTCAAACCCATAACCAAATGTAATGGATTGATGCACATATGGAAATGTACACAAATAAAAACCGTCAAGGTAAGTAAGCATTAGGACACATGCCCTACATATCTCTAGGATATATGCCATATTGTGTGTATCCAAAGCTCAAATGTCTAACATTGAAAATAGTAGCATAATCACCCCTTTCAACCTTTTGCAATAGCTTTGTGCAAAAATTGATCAGTGCCATTAAGAATATCTTGGACTCAATCTTGGACATCCAAGAAATGCCATTTCATTGAATCCTTGGAAAAATGGGAAGTGTGGTGAGCCCTATCAATCTTACATTTGAAACCCTTTCATATAATGCTAAATGAATAGCTCTCAAGGAACATAATCTAAGTTCTAATATTCAAAAAATGTCTATCTTATATGCTTAAGTTATGATGGATATTCTAATATTACCTTAAATACTTATCAATATGGTAAGTTTTGAGTCTTTTTTTACATATTTCACTCCTCACATCCAAAACTTATCATACTAAAACCAATGGAAAGCTCTTGATAAGTACACCACAAATATCTAAAGTTCAACAATTTTGGATTTGGTTGGTAAAACTTTTACCATTATGGGCTTTATAAATTGAGGATGATGTGGCATTTAGGACCCAAGCTTGAGACCAAAAGAAGCCAAATGACAATTTTGCTATTTTCTTTCCAAGATAAGTACATCTTTCGCTAGTTAAATAATAAAATTTCTAATACACAAGTAATGGACATGCATTAAAAGTACTTGTGTTTGTTGTTTAGGAGTTTGAGAATAAAATAGAGAGGCTATCAATGTACTTATGATAGGTGGAAAACATTTGACTATATGTACAAGTACCTATACCAAGTATGTGTAATGTACACACATACTCATAGTATTTCATATTTTTTGTACAAGTATCTATGTCAGATATGTGCAATGTGCACACATACTCATAGTATTTCTATGTCATGAGGTTATAAACTACCTATGTTAGGTGCATGAAGCCACTATATGTGAAGAATCTATTCTAAGTTCTGTCTAGTTACCTTACAAGAATCCAAAATAGACACTCCAAAACCATTATCTAATACAAGGACTTCAAGCACATGACATAGGTATTTTATAACATGTCGATAAAAATATAAGTATGAATCTAAAGAAAAAGGTACTTACATAAAGTCAAACATTTTCCAAGTGCCTATTGTAGATATATTGAGAGTACCTATTGCAACTTTAGTACTATATAGCAAAGTTCATTTCAAAAGGCCCACCATAAGAAAGTTCTTTTGTTGGATACTAATAAAATTTAAAGCATGTATATTTAGATACTTCAAAAACCTATGTAGGGGAATTATAAACAAGATACTCACAAATTGTCTTATTTAAGTGTATATGAAGTACTTGGGTGGGAACTTGTACACTTTGATTATACATATTAAGTAAGCATTTACATCACAGAACTATGAAGTTCAAGTTATTGGCTTAATGTAGTGTATATGTGTGCAATCACAATGTGTGAAGTAAATATATGGTAGCATAGGCACATGCGCCTTTACCTCCAAGAATCTCCCACTTAAAGTGAATGTGCCTCTAATGAGGAGAGAACAAGAAAACAGTGACAATGTACAAATATACACAAAGTACAATAAGATGAGAAATTGACATCATCTCATCCTACACCCATCATCTTCCTAAGCAAGACAAAACATTTTGCTGAGAGACTTTTACTAAGAAAATCTGTAATATTCTTACTAGTCGAGATCTTGGTAAGATCAATAGACTTGTCCTCTACCACCTCCCTAATGAAGTAATAGCACATCTCAATGTGCTTTGTCTTTACATGGAAGACTAGATTCTTGGCCAATTGAATACCACTCACAGAATTTGAATGCACTATAGGAGTAGTAATAATACCAAGATTTATCGCCAGATGACCTAGCCATAGGATCTCCTTTTGCAAGCCTCAGTGGCTACAATATACTCTGCCTCAATATAGGAGATAAGGCCATGCATTTCTACATCCTAGATATCCAAGAACCAACACCTCCCCTAAAAGAAAAGACATACCCAAAGGTGGACTTCTTACTATCTCCATGTCCTATATAGTCGAAGTCAATATAAACCACAATTGTAGTATCCTAACCACCATAAAAAATGTTCATATCTGTAATGCCTTTTAGGAACCTCATGATACCCTTTACAGCATCTCAATGTTTCCTTCTAGGTGCAACAATATAGCATGCCACAACTACCACTACAAATGCTATGTCTAGATGAGTGGCTTTCATGGCATACATCAAACTCCCCATGGAACATTCATAAGGGATCTTAGCCATCTTGGCCTACTTCTCATCAGATTGCGGAAAATCTACCTAACTAACCTTAATATGGGAAGGTAAAGGACATCCAATAGGCTTAACATCTTGCATATGCAAGTATTAAAGGACCTTATCTGTGTGTGTAGTCTTTATATGACAAGTAAAGGAGGCTGGAGCCCCTTAGAGCGATCATGTGTGATGCACATGCCAAGAATATGTGAGATCTATCCCATATCCTTCATCTCAAATCTTGAGGGAGGGGAGAGAAGAGAGAGAGGAGCTTCCCTGTCGTGCTGCCCGCCATCGCCGCCTTGCTGCTGTGAAAAATGCCACGCCGTTGCCGCCTGCTGCTGCTGCTGTGCCACTCCACAGCCACCATCATCATAATTATCATTCTCATCTCCATCCTCGTCGATATCTCCTCCTTCCCAATCATTTCCACCACCCTTCCACGTCATCTCCGGTGTTCAGAGGCTTGAAAGCTTCCATAAAAGTTCATGTTTACCACAGCATAGAGGAATGGAAAATGGAGTAGGAGTGCGGAAAAAACGGAAGCCTGGAAATTTGAATGATTAAACGACGGTGTCACCTCAAAAAAAGAAAAGAGTAAAAGCGCGCTATTAAATGTGAAGGCACTCTCGAATCTTTGTAAAAAGAGCGCTGAGCTCACTCCTATGCAAATTGTATGCATTAGTGGGAATGGGATAAGTTGGAACGGTGGGAAATAGGAAAAGAGGGCCTAGGCTAATGGCCGGCCATGTAAAAAAGTGTGGATGACCGCCCAAAAGGTAGGGCATGTATATAAAGTTCAAAAGTGAATGAGAAGCTCATTCTTGGGTGTGGCTAAAGCTTCTTCTTCTTATACAAAGGAGGCTAGACAAAGACAAGTGGTGGAAGGCAAGTGAAAGGCCCCCATACACGCAATACCATTAGACATGGCTACCATAGCCACCCCAACACAAGGATCCATAGAAGTAGTGTTTAATGAGAGTAACATGATGGCATGGGTGTAATACTTATTGGAAAAATTGCATGAGTTGGCACTAACAGCATCAAAAGTGGCCATAATGGTAGGAGCCAAGAGACTACAGCTTTGATTGGGACTTCCAAGTGTTGCAAGTATTTCCCATTAGATATATGTGTGATTTCACTACTCCTCCTTAGGGATGACATTGGTTTTAATTATCAATGGTGCTATGGGCTTTGGTGAAGCCACAATGCTCTTACTAAAGGTTGTGACTATCCTAATATTGCCTATGGCAAGGTGGATGCACCAAGAGTCTTAGTCAACATTGTAGTGAGTCTATTTGTTGAAAGTGCGACCTAAGAGTGATTCCTTGCCAATAGCTTTTTTGTTATGTAGTACGTAAAAGATGATTGGGAGGCTCTCAATCTCAATAGAAACCATTACTCTGCACTTCCCTAGTAGTGGATAGGATTGCCCCCCAAATGGACTAAGTTTGGCATTAGTTAGTTGCACTTGGGGCTAACCAACCCAATGATCATATGTGAGGATGTTGTTGTCAGCTCCCTCATTTATTAATGCATCAAAGTTATGTGCCTTTTGGACATTTATTGTTGTGCACAAGAAGGCTATTGCTATTGTTTCTTCGTCCTCATCCTCCGTGCTTGTGATTGTTGCCACTCTAACGTTTCTGGGTAGTGTTATCATTGGAGGCTCATGTAATGGGTGTGATGGAGGGTAGTACTTCTTGATGTGATTGCCGTTGAAAAAGTTGATACCCTCTCCTTCTAGGGTTTCAAGCTCCACATTTCCTATTCTACTAATGTTGCGGACTTTGAAAAGGTCCCAACCCCGTGAACTTTATCTTTTGTTTGTGGTCCTTTACAAAGTACAATAACACTAAGTCTCCTTGTTCAAAGTCACTTTGTTTGACATGCTTGTCAAACCAACTCTTGCGTCATGCTTTTTCACATATTAGGGCATAGGTTGCAATGAGCCGAGTTTCAGATAAGTGTCTAGTTTGACGAAGCAATTTGTCCATGCTTTGTTGCCATCCCATCTCTCTTGGATCACTATCCTCAAGCTTGGAATGAAGAACTCTATTGGTAAGATTGCTTCAATTCCATAGGTTAACTTGAATTGTGTTTGGTTTTATAGGATATCATGTAAGCCCACAATGGGGCCATTAGCTTATTTTCCGAATCATTTCTGCGAGAGGTGAAGAGCACCTTCGTTAGGATAGTCACTAGGATTTTGTGGCTTCAGCTTGACCATCAGCTTGAGGATAATATGGTGAGGATTTTTTATGGATTATCAAGAAAGTGGATAACAAGTGAGCAATCACTTCATTGATGAAGTGCATGTATGGATCACTAACTAACTCTATGGGACATCTGAACCATGAAATCATTTGCTTTCAAAGAAATTTGGTAGTGGACCTAGTGTCGTTTTTTTGAGTTACCCGAGCTTCAGCCCATTTGGTGAGATAGTTTGTGTGGCTATAATTACGCTCCTCACTTGTGAGTATTGTGCTATAGGGTTGATTAGACTGATAAAATCAATGCCCCATTTTTTAGTTGGTTGGCATGCTATTACTAGGGTCAATTCCATCTTATCCTTACAAATAGGGACCTTGGTTCATTGGCACTCATCACAGTCCTTCACAACCTTAGGTGCACCATGGAATAGAGTAGGCCACAAAAATTGGGACTGGAACACCTTACATGATGTGGTGTCCCCATTGAAATATCCTCCAACAATTCCATCATGAGCTTCCACAAGCACATTATACATCTCATGCTCACAGATACATCTCCTCAACAATCCATCCTGTCCTAATTGGTAGAGTTGGCCAATGGATAGGGTTGAATCCTCAAAATGAGACACTTTAGCCTAGCCTTCTCAATTGGACGTTTAGGCAATCCATGTTTAAGGATGTCGAATATGTCATCTGCCTAATAAGGTGTAAGATTTTCTCTAAACAAATCTCTTTCGATGGACATTCTAAACAAACACACGTTGGGTAGGTCATCTACAATGCCCTGTCCAGTCGCTCCTCCTGTGGTTATGTGAGACATATGGTCCAGCCATGGAATGTTTTTTTCCCTTGCATACAACCACAGAGAAGCCAATTTCTAATAGCAAAAGTTGCAATGCATCCTATTGCACAAGGTTTGTTCACAAGATAAAGCAATGCTTGATGATCAACAAAGAAAGTAAAGGGTGTAGCTATAAGGTAATGTCAAAATTTCTTAATAGCAAACACCATAGCTAGCCCTTCCCTTTCTATTGTGGAGTAGTTCATTTCCATGTCGGTGAGTTGTCTACTTGCAAAGCTCACTAGGTAATCCAATTTATGCTCTCTAGGTTGGCACAAAAATACTCACATGGTGAACTTCAATGCATCAATGTGCACATGGAAGGTAATGGACCGATCTGGGGCTCGTAGAATAGGTACAGTTGTCAAAGCCTTTTTCAATTCTTCATAAGTGTATTGGCACTCCTCAATCTACTCAAACACAATCAACAACTTATAACGAGGTTGTGCAATGAGTGCATAATTCAACATAGACTATCGATAGTACCCCATGTGGCCGAGGAAGCACTGAACTCCCTTGTAGTTGGTTGGTGGTGGTAAATCGACAACCACTCTAACGTTGGAAAAGTCAGTAGCAATGGTGTTTTTTGAGATCATGTGCCCTAGGATACATCCATGCTTTACCCAGAACTAGCATTTTAAGGGGTTCAATGAGAGTCTATATTGCATACACCATTCAAAGACTATGTGGAGTTTTCCTAGGTGCTCCTCCCAATTGGAATGAACACACAGATCATTAACGAATACTTCCAGCCACTTTCTAAGCATGTCCTTGAAAATAGCACACATAAGATACTAAAAGGTAGAAGCTGCATTAGTTAGTCCAAATGGCATGACTATGTAGGCAAACACACCCCATTTTGTTGCAAATGTTTTTTTATTCCTATCATCTGGGTGCACTCGCACTTGATTATAGCCGAAAAAGCCATTAAGGAAATTATAGACTTCCTTTTCTTTGCCACTCTCTCAAGCATGTGCTTGGTGTACGGTAATGGATCATTGTCTCTCTTTGTTGTTGCATTGATCTTTTTGTCATTCACACACACTTGAATATTCCCATTCTTCTTTAAGATGATTATTGTGGATGATACCTAGTCAATGTGCTCAATCTCATAAATGAATCTAGCATTAAACAACTTATCTATTTCCTCCTTCACAATATGAGAATGCTTTGGATTCATTGCATATAGTCTTCGTTTGATTGGTGTTGCATTGAGGGTCATAGGAATATTGTGAGTAATAATACTTAGGTCAATTCTTTTCAACTCTTCTAAGGACCAAGTGAATACATCTACATACTCTCGCAAGAGATTAATGAGATTGTGCTCCTCTTTCTTAGTTAAGTCATTGGCTATATACATGGGTCAAGGCTTGCCCCCTTCCCTTTCCAAGTTGGCTTCTTTAACTTTAGTAAGTCCTTCTATGGGTTCACTAACCTATCTTGGTCATTCAACACCTACCATCACCACTATGTGGTCACCCTTCTTATATGTAGTGAAGCGTTTGGGTAGATCATGTGGTTTCTTTTGTCGTTCAGTTTCAAAGGACTTGGATTGTTTTCTTCTTTTTCCTTTGAGCCTCTTGCACCTCAAATGGACCAAGAGGTCAGCTTTGGTCCATTTAGTCTTAGGTGGTCATGGGATTTCTCAATCACTTTAAATCTGACTTCTAACTCAAAGTTGAACTCACAGCCTTCACTGGAAGATGGAGTTTCCCCTAGTGGTCATAGCTTCGAGATTGATTCCATTCTAAGTAGTGGTGTAGCACATGATTACATTACTCCAGTCTGCTCATGGTCCACTACATCTAGGTGCTCCAACCATGCACAATTACAATTCACCTTAAAGACTCATTTTTCCACTCTAAAGGTACTGGCCTCTCGAGGTTTAGAGTCTGCTTGTATCTGCACAATCACTCATCTCTCTGTATCGTATTCTACGGTTTTGGCTTCTTTCTCACTTTCCTCACCACTAGAGCTATAGTCTTCATACTCATCATTCGAATTCTCATACTCAAGAAGCTGTTCATCATTCCCATGGATCCAATTTGAAGGATGTTTCTCATTTGCAATGAGGGCCCAATTGTATAATAGATTTAGGTCATGCACCTTTAGTCCATTGCCACTCCAAATTCTCCATGAGATCCTTAAGAGGCTCAAAGTTTGCAATTGGGTTACCGGCTATCTCTCTCATTAGGTATTCAAGAATTCCATGGAGTTCTAGTTTATTAGTCGGTACATGGTAGGTGATAGATGATGGTCGGCTAGTGTAACTCCTAGCCATCATGTAGAGAGGTACTAATGATGTGGCATCATTCTTTAGTAACTCAAAACCTATGTCTCTGTTGGGTTTGCTAGCTGCTTCTACAGCTTGTTAATAGTCATCCTCATCGTTTGAGAATGGCAAGTCACTGGTTTCCATACATGCATCCAATCACACTCATCCTCAAGGCAAGGAATATGCTTAGTTAAGAGTCCATGTTTGCGCTTTCCTTGTGAATCACCCTTTAGCATTGCAAAGATATCATCAAGGTCAACTGGTGAGTTTTTCCAAGTGTCCATCACTACTCGAAGAACTTTTGTCCTATTGCCCAAGAATATCATGCCATTACCCCAATCCTCTATCACTTGGGCATTTCTCATCCATGGCTTGCCTAATAGAATATCATAGTCCATCCCCTTCATGACTATGAAGTTAACTGAGAATTGAACTCTTTCTATCTTTAGAGGCCACTCTTTTAGCACCCCGAATGGTCTGACTTTCATTCCATTTGCTAGTGTAGCATTGAACTGTACAGTTTCCACTGGTGAGTTTCCCTAAGCTTGAAGAACAGCATGGCTAAGCACACTAACTCCTACTCATGTATCCACAATTTCTTTCCGTGCAGCATCACCTAACGCAACAATAGGTAAGACTACGTGCATTTCCATACCCTCCCAAAAGGCATTCACTTGTAGGGATCTAGATAATGGGTTCAAGGTTAAGCTTGGTATATGTGTCTCTACATCAAGGTCCGGCAAGCCGGTTGCTTTGTGTCTATCAAGTCTTTCCATCCATTGCTTCAACACTTGCCATAGCATGGGGTTTTACCTAAGCAATTCTCCTAATGGCAAGGTTACATGATTTAATGTTAGTTTGCCAAACTTTTCCTTTTTCCCTAATTCAAGGCCTTTTTCTACCAAAGCTCTTGGTGGATGGTTTGTCTATTTGTGGCATTTGGGTTCTGCTTGTGTGGTGCTACATGGGGTATTGATGTGCCTCTTAATCTTAGGTGCATAGGAGAGACTGGTGGACTCACACTACAAAGCTCATTAATCTCATCCTCCATGACAAGATCTGCATCCTATAGGTGCGCTTGAGCTTCTCTCACCCACTCTTTGACTTTGTCCACAACTTCTAATTGGTGTTTTGGGTCAGGGTATTCTCCAACCTTGGCACCTCCCTTTGCCATCTTAGGAGAGGAGGTTTCTACCTCTACATTCGTAACCTGTTTCCCTTTGGTCCATGTGGTGGCACTATCGTTTCGAGTGTTATCTTGGTGTCTACCCTCTTTCTTCTCCTTCTCCGCCTCTTTTTTCCTCAGATGTTGCATCTAAGTTGCTAGGTCTAGGTATGAGATACCCGCTTGCTTCATTTGGACTTGGGTCATGACGTTGAGTGGGATTGGTGTGGCTTCATCATCAGGTGTTTCAACACTAAAGAGTCCAAGAAATACTGATGGCACAATTTTTGTACTAGTGGAGGGTTTTCTTCTAGGACAATCAGCATACACATGCGTAACTCCACACTCTTGACATCTCAGGTCAGCCTTATCCCTATTTGCTTGCTCCTTTTTAGGGAAACGAGATGAAATGTGCCCAGGATGTCCATTTACTTCCCCTTTAGTGTGTTCCTTGTTAATGAAATTACTTCACCAATTTATGCCTACTCACTTACTCGAATGGTGTGATGTAGGGTGGGGTGTGCACAAACAGGATTTCCACTTTTCTCATGCACCTTTGTGCATACAATGCAATGTGCAACCTTCAATGAAATCATTCACACATCCACTAGGCAGTCAAATAATGTCTCTATGAGGTAGCACATTGCAAGTGATGGATTGATTTGGTCAATTCTTAGGCCTGTTAGGGAAAAAGTCCAGTGTTGGTCAACTCTATGTTCATACTTGCAAATTTGGGATCCAACTAGGGTCACTCAATATTCAATTCAACTCACAGCCTTTGATATCTTTGGGGGGGTCTAGATAGCCCCTAAGAAAGTATTTTGGGTTAGGTAATCTCCCAACTCAGACATCCAAGTTGCAGGTCCTTGACCATCTGAGTCCCAGATTCGGCCATTTGATTAGTGAGTTTGGCTTGTCTGAATGGTCAAGTCTAACTCGGATAGGGGTGCCCATCCGAGTCCAAAAAAAATTGTTCGAGTGGGCAATTCAACCGTGTGAGGCCATCCAAGTGGTGAATGTCTGAGTGGACCAAAGTGACTCAATCGTCCGAGTCTAAGTGGGACAATCCGAGTCCAAGTGGGGGGATGTTCAAGTGGACCAAAGTGACTTGGTCGTTTGAGTCCGAGTGGGGGGATGTTTGAGTGGACCAAAGTGACTTGACTGTCCGAGGTCCGCTTAGGATTTGATCATCCAAAGCTTAAGGATGACATCTGAGCAGTGAAAAAGACACACCCAATGACAAAAATTAATAGTAATGATTCACTTAATCACACATATGCCTAACTACGATCCTATCCTCATTCATCAGTCAGCAAGGAGGGTTCTAAGCTTACTTGGAACCACTGAGGGTGAGAACACACGAATTTCTAGTGCTCCTTTGACATGCTGCTCTCTCTCTCTCTCTACTCAAATGAGCTCTTCTCCCCCTTTTCTTTCCTTTTAATTCTGTTTTTCTTTCTTCCCTTACTATCTGTTTCCCTTCCTAGATATTCAAAATCTCTTTTCTTTCCTATCTCTACTCCCTTGTTTCCTAGTTGTTACAAAGGCTTACCTTTTCCTTCTTTTTTCCTTATTCCCCAAACCGTAATGCATCCTACCAATGAAAAACAACATACCACTGATCTAACTAATGCTCCTAAATCTTCCAACACCTAAACTATCAAGTAGAGGAGATCAAGCATCCTCCAATTCCCTCGCTTCCTACCTAAACCAAGCACTATTTCAGAGACAAACTCCTACTATGTCACAATTTGGAGTTCCCAAGCACTCAACTTGAATCTATTGGTCTCGACAATGGAACCAAAATGTTGTGCTATCACAACCGTCGAGACCCTACAAACCACTTATCAAGTCAAGTGTTTCAAGTGAGTGGCAATGGCTACCTCTCACATAGCCATGTATGCTCTCGCACAATGATGTAGTGAGCTTACCATTGAATCTGATAATTGTAGTCCTCTTCCTTGAATCCTTCAATGGCTCCACCAAGCTCCATCTCCAAGCTCCAAGATCCAACCTCCATAGTTGTGCACACAAGAAAAGAGAAGAGAAGCAAGAGGAGAAGAAGAGCTTCTCCACAGTCCCTCACTCTCACAAACTCACACTCTCCCTCTCTCATACTCCCTCTCATGCACAAGAAGAAAGCAAGAGCAAGAACAAGGAGAGAGCTAGTTTGCACAAACACCAAGAATGAGCTTATCCATTCACTTTTTGACTTTTATACGTGCCCTTCTCCCCTTGGGCACCAAACCCTTTTCCATGACTAGCCATTTGGGCTTGACCCTCTTTTCCACGTTATTTCCTATTCTTATGGATCCTTTACATGTGCCTTTTCATTTACAACTTTGCATTAGAGGGAGCTTGGTGCTCTTTTACAAGGGCAAAAATGTGCTTTATTTATTGTGTGTCTTGTTCTTGATTTTAATATTTTTCCCACACTTCTTGGTCTTCTTTTTCCAACAAGTTATCTTTTCATTCTCTCTCATAATTCTCTTTGTGCCTTGTGTCATTTTGCACCTTTGCACCCTGTGTCATTCCGAGGGTTAACATCCCAAATGCACTAAAGTTTTGGACTAACCTTGGGTGGGAAGTTTTGCCTCGACACTATGCAAGAATCCCACAAGACCAAGCATGATATTCTACAATTCTTGATGGAGGCCCTCTATATTTTTCCAGCTCCTTTAACATTTCTACTAAGGTGACCTTTCTCTTTTTCTTAAAGGATAGTCTCACCCCAATTGAATGGCCATTCTTCTTACTCAACTACATTTTGAGATTATGTGGGTACCATCCTAGATAGACTAAAGTTTGCATAAAGCTTGGCCAACATCTCACTTTCCTCTTCCCTCTCCTAGGCATTGAGGAGATGCCATGTTCCTTGGAGCATATAGCTCTTGAGGAGCATGCCACTTCTTATGGTGGTTAGGGTGCAAATGCCATTGTAACAAAGCAGTTGGCACAAAAAGGTGTAGCAATAACTTTGATGATAGAAAGTGTGCCTTTAGGTGATGCTAGAACCGCAAGTGCAACTTTGATTGCAATAGGGTAGTTCCTTTTGTAATGGGGGCAATCTTGATTCCTATGGAAGTGCTATGGTTGAAGTTGAAGATCAACTTTCTACTCATGATTCTACTCTGTTCAACCTCTAGCCCCTCAATTTGGATTCCCTTGGACCACTAGCTCTCCCACAGGTTCGATTTTATGGATAAAATAGATTTGAAGACACATCTAGATCTCTTGGAGAGTACGAGTCAAGATACTAAGTAGCCTAGGGGTTCTTCATGCCAAAATCCAAGGTTCAAGTAGATACCGCTTCAGGCAGAACCATGGCTACCAATTACTCTCACTTGACTGACTCCTCCTAGTCCCTAAGTCACATTTCTAGAGGAGTTTAGCATGGAATATGACCATTGTTTCCTAGCATATCTTGTGGAAGACCTCAGGTGATAGGTGGCCATCCAATAGGAGCTAGCAGTAGTAGTTGGTAGCTACTCAAAAGGAAAACACTAATATGTGGGAGCATATAGTAGTAAATTGATCTCCTTAGCATGCCAACAATGTCTCCTGGCTTGCTAGATTGAAAAACTAGATTTTGCAGATCAGATTCAGGATTAGTAGCATTATGCATAGGTTGAGGCAAGCATGATGTAGGCTTAGGTGGAAGGCTTGGAAGTTGAAGGTAATTCTATTTTTATATACCTAAAGCTATTGGAGGCAATTGATGTTACAGGAGGGTATAGATGAGTGTGTAGACTTTGTTTGATGACTTTGTGTTGCTATACAAAATCTATATGCTCAATTGCCTCCTCTCCTTGCTAAGAATGAGGACCTAGATCTTGATGCCCGATCACAAATGACAAGCTCTTTTTTTTATGAGTCCAACAATTTCTTTGGAGTCCTACGAGAGTAGTCTTACTCCTACATTACCAAGTCCAAATTAGTGAGCTTTATTTTTATGGCGTGGCGGATTCCGTTTTAGATAGTCCGCGATGGAGGGGTGCCATTCATACCATGCTAGCTTTGATGTGGAGATGAAGTATCTGTTGAAGCATATCCCCAAGTGAGTGCATGATACTCTTGACACTAAAATGTGGACTACTTCCCTGGCCCTTTCATCCTCTACTTCTTGTGATTTGGTCCTAGTCTCAAAGGGGTCCAAATATCATCTTGACGAGGATTCTAGAAAAGGAAAGAAGAAGACCAAGCAAAGGAAGATCATGATGCTTAGGAGAAGTCCACTAACGATGATGAGCTAGAGATCTAGCAATGATTGAAGTAGTAGGTACAATAGGAGCATTGACTAACTAAAGTAGAGACCATCACCACTTAGTATCTCTTGCATATTAATACTTTAGAGGAGTAGCACAATAAACTTTTTTAGTGCTTGCATCATATAGTTGTTTGATAGCCCTTATTTGCACTAATACACAAACTGAGCTATAGATGGAAGTGCGGGAAGCGATGTGCTTTATTAAGGCTTTGGTATCAAAACTAGTCTTCTACAATACTTTTGATCTGTCTTTGTGGAATCGGGTTGATTCATGGATGTAACATCAACATTTGAATTATCTTTCATTTTCGTCACTCATATCTCATCCTCGTGGTCCATCTCCAATTTGGATTTGGTTTCCCATCATATTTCAAGTTGTTCCTGACCTTGTTCCTAGGGTGTATCTTTTGGCAATGATTGCTTCATAGAAACTTGCTCTAGATGATTCCAACGATTTGGACAAAGACTCATCTTCTTGGCATTCTCATTTCCTTAGTGATCGTGACGAAGGTTAGATCTTCAAAATCTAGAAATATTTCATGAAAATAAACAAAAGTGGAAAAATTCTTTTGATTCTTATCATTCAACCAACATTGTAAAAACCAAATCATCATTCTTTGTTAAATGTACCAATTGAACCCAATGCATAGTTCCATGCCTTTTGTTTTTTTATATGTTAATGCTTGAGGAACATCAAAGACACCTAACCTTGAACTTCTATGGTTAGTAGTTGATTTTCTCCAACTTCTTTATGTCCATTTAGTTGTTCTCACCCATTCATGTGCAATGATACATAAAACCTTTAAATTTGAGTTATGTAGATACAAATAAACTTTGCATACCATAGAAATCCTTCACCTATATACATATACATATGCAAATTACAGTTCCATAGTCTACAATAGCCAATAATGTCCAAAGCCTACAACATTTATAGAAATGGTTGAAACATGTAATTTTGTAGAACCTACAAAAATGGCACGTGAAATCTTACAAGTGCAAAATATAGATCGAAGTAGCCTCAAATGGGGAAAATACCAATGGAAAAGCACTTCTGAGCCAATCTATAGACCTTAGCACCCTCTTTGTGCTCACTAAATTTCATCTCAATCTAACATAGTGACCAAACATGTTCTTGTAGCTTTGCTCAAACAAGAAACCTGGAAAAAAAAAAGTAAGCTATCACACATGTGCTTGCGGCAAGTAAGGATATACAAGTAGTTAGGTACGTATATGTGTACATGAATGGTAACATATTAAATAGGAGGTTTACCAATGACTTTATGTTTTCACTTGGGTATAGCACTTACTTGGAGGTCTACCAATGGCTTTATGTTTGCACTTTGGGAGTGCAACACACTTCCTTGGAGTAGCAAGAAATAACCTACTATTGCTTTCTCAACTATAGTGTTTGAGTAAAAAAGTGCTCTTATGGCAATATGTGAGGTGCTATGGCTAAGATATTGGCTAATTTGGATATTCAAGTACTTGGTTTAGTTGTCACTTGTTGTGACACCATGAGCAGCATACAAATTGGCTAGGATGGTAAAAAGTTATCGATATAGGTCTAGCCTATAGGTTAGATAGAACAATGAAGTTGGTAGCAACTTGAGGTACATTGTATCAAGTTGAGCTGTGTGGGCATTATCATAGACCCCTAGGTTGCTTCTAGCATTGGTCCCACTACTAGTGGTCTAAGGATGGTGCCCCCATATTGATGTTAAAAGGGAATATCCCCTAATTGACTAGTGAAGGTTAATAACATGATAATTTGGTTTGTTCGATCAAATACCTTTGTGGGCTATAAAAAAGAAGTCCCTCTCAAAACCCATTTATTCACCTAGTAAGAGTTAATCCAACAAAATTTAAGGTTTTCACCAAGAATCTGACTGGATTGCCATCTAAGCTTCATTGTGGAAGTGTATGGGTGGACAAAAGCCATCATTATAACGCATTGTTTGCATATATATCAATTCTTCTTTGATGTGAACTTTGAAGTGTATTCTATATTCTTTGCTTAGATATTGTTCGCTATGCCTTGTAATTTTACATTCATCACACACAAGTTGCTTTGGTGACCTATTTGCTAGAGTGAGCAATTGCCTCTTTGCCTCTTGCAGCTCCCCAAGCCAGCCTAATTTACACTACAAGTGGATGACAAATTCGCAAGTTGGCCAAGTGGCAATTACAGAGTCCATGAAGCTGGGCACTCCCAATATTGTAAGTTGCAGGTGAGGCCAAAATGCAAACAAAGGATCGTCTCTCAATCTAAATCAAGGTGACAACTGTAGTCTTTCAATCTAAGGTGAAGCTACACCAAATTGCAAACACAAGATCGACTCTCGATCTATGCCAAGTTGACGACTCGAGACACTTGTGTGTCAACTTGGAAGCCTAGACAAAATGGATCTGCTAATGGAAGCACTAGATGTGGGATCGGACGATCGCGTGCTTACCGGGCCTTAGCCTTTTATGGATATGGAAGTGTGTATGATGAGAGGGTCAGCGACAGAGAGAGACCCAGACAAGTTGCAAACGTGCAAGAAATGGGCCGACACAAAAGCAAATCAATGTTAAATTAGGTCATAAAGCAGCATCCGCACTGTTTGAGCTTTGAATTAAGACGAAGGAAGGCCGTACGTGAGGAGCCTGGTTCAAAGCATCCACATGCATGAACTGGGTCTTATTGATTTGATGGCGACAGGGGGGGAACGATGCATACGGCTGGAGAGGGGGGAAGAACCTGGGGGGTGGGGGAGAGGACGCACAGAGACAGAGACACACAGACACAGAGAGAGAGAGAGAGAGAGAGAGAGAGAGAGGCCGGCTTTTCTCCAAGAGATCGCGACACAGGAGCACGGCAGGTGAGTAGTATCCACCTAGCCCATGGCTTGTCATCGGTCAAGCTCAAAAGCAGGCCGTATTTTTCCGGAACAGACGAGAGAGGGAAAGGAAGACGCAACGAAGGATCCTCTTGCTGAATCCTGGTGCATGGTCTTCCTTCGTGTTTAACAGGTCCTCTCTCTCTCTCTCTCTCTCTCTCTACCCACTATCAGTTCTCTCGGGCTGTGCTGCTTTTCTGCTTCCCGTCTTGCCTCCATTGCCCTTGAACCGAAGTATTCCATGAGAAGTAATTCCTGTCAACCCCTGCGCTTACTCTTCTCTCCATAACTTGTCTTTGGGGGTATGTATGGGGTGCATATCGAGTCAATGTGTTACTTCTCTATCCTCTTCGTGCGACGAGAAATTAATTGGGCATGCTCATGTCCGTATCTTCTCAAATTTTCTTTTCAAGATGTCTACTTCCTATTCCTAACATCAACCTCTCTTTCTGGAATTTCAAGATGTCTAATTGCTGCTCTTTCTCATCACTTACTGACAGAAACCTGCAGGCTCGACCTAAGATGTGTAGTGAGGATGTCAAAACTCAACAGTGGATGCTTGCACAAGACTCCCCGCAACGGGCTGAGTGGATCGGGGACGATGATGATTTTCTTCAGCAGACACCTGATGATAATCATTATGCTGCTTCTGGCACTAGTGATAACATTAAACCTAATGGAAAGGTTCCGTCTGTCCCGGGAATTCAGGATCTTGATGCAAGCAGCAGTCTTATCGATTCACTTCCGGATGAACTTCTTTCCCAAATATTTCGATTTCTGCCAGGAGAGCGTCACAGAGCGGTGTGTGCAGCTGTTTCAAGGCGATGGCTTATGCTTCAAAGCCACATGGAGAGGCAGGATTTCTATGCATCCTCCATTGATAGTGATATACGAGAATGTGTTGATGAAATCAACAGTGTGGACTCACGGTTACAAGCTGGAACAGAATGGGCAAATGATGACAGAAGAGTGGAAAGACCGCCACAGTGGGCCATTGGAGATCTTTCCCGATGCTTAGAAGGAAAGAAAGCAACAGATACAAGGCTAGCTGCTATAGCTGTTGGGACAAGAGCTAGAGGGGGGCTTGGTAAGCTTTCCATAAGAAATGGGTCAAAGAAGGGTTTTACTAATGTTGGACTCTCTGCCATTGGGCTATGTTGTCCAGCCCTCCGAGCTTTGTCATTATGGGACTGTCCCAGTGTCAGTGACCAAGGTTTAGCTGCCATAGGTAAAGGATGCCGCTTGCTGGAGAAGGTCGATCTCTACCGGTGTCCTTTGGTTGGGGACATTGGGTTGCAGTCTATTGCAAAATATTGCTCCTTAGTGTCGTTTATGAGCTTGGATGAATGTGGACTGGTTGGAAATAGGTCATTATGTGCACTCAGTGAGGGTTGTCCCAATCTTTTGACTTTGAGTGTGCGTAATTGTCCATTGATTAGTGATGATGGATTTGTGGCAGTTGTGCAGAAACTGAGGAAGATAAAAAGAATGAAGCTAGAAGGGCTTAGAGTAAGTGACAGAAGCTTGGCATGTATTGGCATGTGCTCAAAGGCGTTGATCTCTCTGACACTTGACAGCCTTGATCTGGTAACAGAAGAAGGCTTTTTGCTTTTTAGCAAAGCTACAGGCATGCAGTGCTTGAGGCGTTTACATGTTTCTAACTGTAAGAAGTTTATGGATGGTGCATTGGCTGCGGTTGGAGAGAATTGTCAGAGGCTAAAGCACATGTCTCTTGTCAAATGTGACAGAATAAGCGACCAGGGACTCTCAAGTTTTGTGAGGAATATTGCAAATTTAGAAGTTTTGCAGCTAGAAATGTGCAATCAAATCTCTGGAAATGGTTTAATTGCAGTGTTTACTAGCAAGAAGGGAGCTCTAAGGGAAGTGCAAGTGAAGAAGTGTGATGGGATTGGTAATTGGTATGGATTTCCTTCATGTCTCGACAATAATGCATCTTTGAGGTCTATATGCCTTGCTTACTCTCAAGGCATAGGTGACAATTTTCTGGCTGCTATGGGTCGTTTATGTCAGCAGCTTACAGTGCTAGATCTCACGGGTCTCAGAGATATCACAGATGATGGCTTGATGGCATTTTTGTCTAATGGTAATCGACAGCTAGCTAGCATTAATATCACTGGATGTGTGAATCTCACAGATCAAGCAGTGGATGTGATTTCCGAGTCCTGTGGTGAGTCATTGAGATGCTTTATTTTAGATGGATGCAGGCTTGTTACAGATAAGGGTATCAAGGCTGTTGCAAAACATTGTGTTGCATTGGAAGACCTTGATGTGTCTAAGTGCAGTATCACTAATGAGGGTGTTAGGGCACTCCTTTCTGAAACAGGTCAGACATTAAGCTCTTTGAGTTTGTCTGGCTGTGGGGCCATCACAGATGAGCTTTTCTCTCTTATTGAAGAACATTGTCAGGGGCTTGTTGATTTAAACCTGAAGCATTGTGATGGTCTGACCCAAAGAGGTCTGGATTGCTTTGAGTCTCGTCTATGGAGGTGTCATGTGGTCAGTATGTAAAGTTCCCATTTTTCAGGTGTGATGATTAGTACAGGTAATGGATGGCATCCTCGACACAAAGAATAAATGAGTCTCTCTGATATGCTGCAGCCTTATCAAATGCCACTTAGCATCACTTCTGGAGGTTTTTGAGCCAGCAGTGGCTAACGTGTTATTGTTGTAGCATAAAAGCAAAGGCTTACACAGCTCAAGTACTTTTAGAATCTCAGCATTGCAGTTATACAACTACCTTTTGGCTTCATCAAGCCAGGCGTTGTGTTACGATCAGCTATTTTTTCAGGAGTTGCTGTTTTTGCAGGTGTCTAGATGGATATTCCTGTTTTTGGGCCTCCTCTGCCTACTATTGAGTAGCTGAGGACCTTGGCAACTTCTAGGGATTTAATAGTTGGTCAGCTTGCTTTAGCTCTACTAGTTTTTAGAGAGTCTGGTTGGCAGGGGCTTACTGCTGATTGGAACACGTGTCATCCATTTAGTCTGGTGATATATGATAGTGGTTTTTGGGACTTGGTGGTGACAATATGCTGTAAAAACTTCTATAGGAGTAGTTTTTCCAAGCCCCAATGTAAAGCTGTAGCATGTCATATTCATATGAAGGGTTTTTTCTACCTGAACATCAATGTGGTCTATGAAATTAAGTTTTGGTATGGAATGTATGCAAATTGAATTGTAATTCCAAATGTTTGCAATGGTGGATATTTGAGAGTAGTACACTAAAATCCTATGTCACTTGCTTTAAAGATTTCATGTGATAATAGACAAGGGCCATGTCACATGTAGGCTAATTTTAGGTTAGGGTAGTCTCCATAATACACTTGTATATCAACTGGAATGCAAATTCAACATGTATATTGTGTGTGTATATCCAAATATTTTTTGCATTGAAATTCTCTTTTTGGTCAGTCCTTTATCCAAAAGGCATCACATTTCCCTTATTGAGCCAAAGTCATTAATGTTTGATACAAATAAGTCTTTAAATATTTAGTAATGACTCTGAAGTGTCATGTGGCATTATACTATATGCTTGTACTATCTAGAGTTGCATGAGTTGCAATGTTTGTTGGTTACTATTGGATAGCTTCAATAACCTAATGAATGGAAAATGGGAGAAGCTTGGTAAGACCAAGTTATCATGTGGAATCAATCTTATTGCTTTCATTCCTCTTCTAGCAATTTGCATTTGATACCTTGAACAATGTCATAATCTCTTCTCAATGTCCATTACATAAATAGTAACAACAAATAAATACAAGAATGTTCATGCCATCACTAGTTGGGTACTACTAAACTTGATGGGGCTTGCACAAGTTTATTAGTTAAGAGAATAAAATATTTAGTAATCTCAAAGATGAGTCTAGACGACTTTCTTTAAAAACTTTGGTTCACCTTGGTTCATAGCATTGAGGGAATGAAGATTTCACACAAATTACGGCACATTTCTTAGATATGCTCGTGAAAGTTGTAAGACATTGGTGTTTCTTGAGTTGGTTATGGCAATCTACATAATTTTTTAAAACTAGGTTCATTGAGGACGCATCAAAATATTTTTTGCATGGAAATTCTCTTTTTGGTCTGTCCTTTATCCAAAAGGCATCACGTTTCCCTTATTGAGCCAAAGTCATTAATGTTTGATACACAGGTCTTTAAATATTTAGCAATGTTTGAGTGGCAATGAGGTTTGGAGTAATGATGTTATGATATTTGAGTCATGTTTGGTGGATTTATAGTTTAGTTTCTAAATTCTTTTAGTGTACATTTAATAGAATGGTTGGAATCATTACTCTTGCATGCTATTTTCCTCTTGTTTATCTCCTTTTATTCATGCTTTTAACTAAATTTTCACATTTAACTTATAACATTATGTATTGTGTTTATTTCCACATGTTGGAAAGATCATATTGCATGTTAACATGATATACATATTCCTAATTACCCACTCTTTATGATAGGACCCTAGTCAATTTTGGGCTCTTATGTTGAGAAGACAATAACACAATGTGTTACTTGGAAAAGAAAGTTTGTAGTGAGGAAACACGTCAATGGTAGTATAGATAACCCATAATTTCATTTATGGAATATGCAATTGTAACATAAGTGGAGGGTAGCCTACAAGGAAGCTAGAACATGTACTATTAGTGATGATTCCATCTTATGAACCTTATGTGGTGATAAGAGGTTGAGATTCTTGTTTCAGCCTCTTAAACAAATTTTATGACGCTATACTTGATTTGTGACTATGCATTAATACATTCCCAATCACTTCTATCTAGCAACAAGTTTTATACTATTGTTCTTTGCATATTTCTTTTTCTAAATCCAAAATGAATATGAATAATACTATTTAATTTGAAAGTAAAACTACATAGATCAATGTTAAAAGTTGTTTCTTTGTGTATTTATTGAATAAGAAATTAAATTTGTGTAGTGGGGAAATAACTATTTCTTGACAAAGTCTTCAAAGAAGAGGCTTACCAAAGTAAATCTCAATAAAGGAGTAGTGTAATGGGTATGTTCCTTACTTACCTCATAGCAATATCAAGATGTCTCTCTCTGAGAGAGAGAGAGAGAGAGAGAGAGAGAGAGTAGGGGTATTGTTTCTTAGAGTGGCTTCATCTACCAATGTAGCATTTTCTTAAAAATAGTCCTTCCATTGTACAAGATCGTCTCATAAGATTTTAGATCTTAGAGGCTTTTCCCTTGTGTCAAAGATATTCTTTGGTTGCAGTTCAAGGATTCTTTGGGTAAGAAACACGATTTGTTCATTGATGTCTAGTACATGATGAACTTGCGCAGCTTCTTTGCGTCCAATGCCTTCGTGAATATGTCAGCTACTTGATCCTCTGTGCTGACATAAACTAGATCAATAAGACCTAGTAAAACCCTCTCTTGTACATAGTGATAATGCACCTCAATGTGCTTTGTTCTAGCATGATAGACTAGGTTATTTGCCAAGTGTATACTACTCATGTTGTCACAATAAATGACAACTGGCCCATCTGTAGGCTGATGCATATCATAAAGTAGCTTATGCAACCAAGCTACCTCACATGCAGCCATTGCTGCACCCTTGTACTCAGCCTCTGTGCTCGACAAGGCAACTATAGGCTGTTTCTTGCTGCTCCAAGTGACTGCAGCACTCCCAAAAGAGAACACATATCCATTGGTAGATCGTCTATCAGAAATACTAACAGCCCAATCAGCATCAGTGTATCCATGTAACTGTATCTGAACCCCAGTCTCATAAAATAGTCCATACTACAATGTGGACTTTACATACCTGAGTATGCATCTAGCCGCATCCAAATGTGGTTTCCTTGGAGCCTGCATAAATTGACTTACCAATCCAACAGCATAGCTCAAATCTGGCCTGGTAATAGTCATATAAATCAAACTTCCTACTATGCGTCTGTACATAGTAGGGTCTTCGAGAAGCTCACCTGCATCTGCGCTCAGCTTCACATTCTGCTCCAAAGGAACTGAAATAGGCTTACAGCCTGTCATCCCATATTTGGACAGCATGTCCAATCCATACTGCCTCTCCAAGAGCCATATCCCACTTGGTGATCTAATCACCTCAATGCCCAAGAAATAACGCAGCTCTCCCAAATCCTTCATCTCAAACTGCTGCTTCAATAGCATTTTCACATGAAGGATATCTTCATCACTATCACCTGTCATAATCAAGTCATCAACATAAATGACAAGTAGCATAATACATTTCTCTGTTTTTCTCACATAAAGTGAGAAATCTGCCTTGGAAATCTGAAAGCCAATAGTGACAAGATACTGTCCTATCTTGTTAGACCATGCTCTAGGTGCTTGCTTCAAACCATACAAGGCTTTCTTCAACCTGCAAACAAACTCAGGATGAACAGCATGCACATAACCTGGTGGCTGCTCCATATATACCTCTTTATGCAAATCACCATGCAAGAAGGCATTCTTTACATCCATCTGATGTAAAGACCATTCCTTTGATGCAGCCATAGCAATGACTGCTCTTACGGTTGCCATCCTTGCAACCGGACTGAATGTTTCTTCATAATCAATGCCATATGTTTGTGCATATCCCTTGACTACTAATCTTGCCTTGTATCTGTTCACAGAACCATCTGCATTGTGCTTCACCTTATAAACCCACTTACAACCAATTGCATTCTTATCTTTAGGCAAAGGTACCAATTCCCATGTAGTATTTGCTTCCAAGGTATCCATTTCTTCATCCATGACTTTCTCCCATTTTTCTTTTCCCATGACTTGCTCAAAAGAAGTGGGTTCTGGTTCGTGTATCACTTTGACCATATAGGCATAGTGAATGACTGTAAATCCATCATATTTCAGCCTATCCACAGGATACCTAGCTCTGGTAGACCTGCGCAAAGTAGGTTCACTCCCAGGTGCTCTCAAAACATCCCTTGTCTTCCTTCCCAAAACAGAAAAATGAAAGCAACACTGGTCCTCTTATTGCCAGAACACCGCGAACTTGGTTTGCTTTCTTGAGCTCCTCACCACGAACAAGGCTCTGATACCAGGTCAAGATTGTGGGAGAGAAGGAAGGAGTCTCACTTGTAGCTTTCTAGCTTGAACAATGGGGGAATACACACACAGGTGGAGGCTGAAAACAGTTTTCCTCTTCTTAGTTGTGTAAGCCAAAAAGAACTCAAGTACATAGAAATAGAAGAACCCTATATATGGGTCTCAAACCAAACTCAACTAACTAAGGTGGCATACTAACTAAGCCACAAACTAGAGTAGATAAGGATAGCTGTCATCTAGCTATTATTCATGGGCGGTGTACCAACCGCATCTGCAACTAACAAGTCGGTGACATAAATGCACAACGGTCACCCTGGCATACCACGAGTGGAGCTCGATATCTCAACAGGCGCAAGGCCAAAAGAGCCAAGGGGAAGCAACCTCAGCCGACAACTTGCTTATGGATCAAATTGCTATTGACATGCTTCACATTCATATGTTATTGATCACATTTCAATTTAAAATTGTACTTAGCTTGAATTAGATGCAAAGTATTCACTTCCAATCTTTCGTGCACTAACCATTGTGGGTTTAAGTCATTTGTGCATGCCATGTGTAAGGGGCGGTTTAGGGTTAAGGGGTGTGGGATTAGGGTTTCAGGGCTATAAAATATAAGGTATGAAAAATCCTAACAATATAAATGACTGTTAGTTTTGAGTATCTTTGTGCCCCCCCCTCTCTCTCTCTCTCTCATATCTCTTTGTGTATTCCCCTATTGGGTGGGGGATGGTAAACCCTTCCCCCACAATAGAACAATAGCAAAATCATGGTGGACAATAATAATCTCTAATTCTTTGTAGAATTCCATACGGTTAGTCCCAAAAACATCATGTTCTACTACCAATATATATATATTATATATATATATATATATATATATAAACTTACATGCCATGCGAATATGAAAGACAACCTTACACCTACAATGCATAGAGTAAGGTTTAATAGTGTAGTCCATTTAGGACTTAGCACTTGGCATAGCCATGTAAATTGGCTTTGTGAAAGCAAAGACTTGAATCCATTGATTTTCTTGATCCTTAATTATATAAAATCAAGGATAGAGTAATTATCTAGACCCCACTAGAGCGTTGCACCCCAAAATGAGCCACACCAAGTAGTCACAAGTAGAGCCTAGATGCAATACTAGGAGTACTTATAACCCACTTGTGTAGTTGCCTAGCCAATGCATTACATAAAAAAAAGGGAAACTAACATGCTATACATATTACTACTGTAAGTAGAGCCTAGATGCAATACTAGGAGTACTTATAACCCTCTTGTGTAGTTGCCTAGCCAATGCATTACATAAACAAAAATGGAAAGTAACATGCTATACACATTACTACTATAAGTTTGGTAGTATATATGATTGAACCAATTAGGGTTAAATAAATCTCTATATGAAAATGAGGTATCCCAAACAACAAGCAAGGTGAAATGAGCAAGGAAAAGAATGAGTGATGTCACACTAGCGCCAAAAAATCATTTGAAGGATAAGTATTCTCATCATATTGGAAGAAATTGAGATACACATTCCGATAGAAAATAATGCAGTCTGAGATATATTAAATATAAAAGGAAAGTTGAAATATATACAACTGTAGGCATAGCCTCAAAATCTTGACAAAATTCAGCCACATTTGGCCATGTTATTACTGACTATTTTAAAGACATGTCTTTTTCCTTTCAAGACCTTGAAGATGGCTAGACTATCACTCCTAGCCATATTATAGATATCAGTACTTGCAATTTTTATTTCCTTCCCCATTATCACTCTGTTCCTATTAGACCACACATGTTTGAACAACACTACCCTGATCACATTCATAATTATTTCCACCCACAACTTTCAAAGAGACCTAAATCGTAGATAAAAAGTCAAAAGAATGTTCCACTGCTATCTAAGTGAGACTTGCGTGATACTAAAAGGAAATTATTGGTTTCAATCATTCAAATGTTATAATCCTAAAATGAAATCTCTAGCAAAATTAGCCAAAACAAGTATAGTAACATGATCATCTACACAATATCCTAATGTTACTACACATCAAAATGGGCTAGATGCTCACTACTCACCATAGGGACAAATGCTCACCCACCATCTATTACATATTTACCTACTTGTTGTTTGTCAACTACTTCCTCCATCTGCCTCTTCTTTACCCAAAGAATAAGTAAAATGCACCCAACAATAGGGTTTTGCACACAAGATTGAAAAGGAGAAAAAGTTCAAGAAAATATGTCCTGAGTTCTTTCTTTCCCCCTCCAATGTTAATGACATCCACAACACAACATCGACATAAATGTTTTTGTTGCCTTTTATGCTCTCATCATCCAATAAAAATTATCTTCTATGATGAAGCTCCTTAGTTCTCTGGTTGCAATGTGGAACTTGAGCCATATTTCTCTTACTATAGTCTCCACGTACTCTAGCAAAACACTATAGACAAATATAGAACAAGAGTATTCACATCACACTAAGGCCATTCAAATAGACATCAATCAATGAGCAAACAATGCTAGAAAAAAAGGCCAAAGGGCATTAATTGCTATCTAAATAAGACTTGAGTGATACCAAAGAGAGATACTTGGTTTCAACCATATTACTGTAGCTCTAAAACAATATTCATTCCGAAATAAGCCAAAATATACAGATAACAAAAAGATCCCAGACCATAACTAAATATCCTTATGAATAGTACCACACATCAAAGCATGCTAGATGCTCACTAGTCATCATATGTAGAGACGCCTACCAAAACATTTATTGCATTATCACCTACTAGGGAGTTGCTAGCCACCTCTTCATCAATATGTCTCTTCTTTGACCGAAGAAGCTGAAAAACATGAGATGAGATCAATGCCTCATCAACATCCACCAAAACACATAGGCGTCCTGTCTGGAGGTAGCCATTAGGCAATGGATAGTGCCACATTTGAAACTGAAGGTGATTCCTTCATGATGATAAAGAAGATCTAAGTAGCATGCTACAAAAGTGTTTCTTCTCTACATGCCCCCCCCTCAAATCCTCCCCATTTCTATCTCACGCTTTGCTATTAGGAGGCAAGTGATGGTAGACAATAGAGTCCAAGGGTTTGAGTCGAAGTGCCTCAAATAAAATATGATTAGCATCGGAATACAAGAGGACTTGCATCCATGCCTCCAAACAAAAAAAAACCATGGAATAGGAACACTACATTGCAATAAGAAAATCGATAATCCATTTTTTGAGATATCAAGCTCAACATGAGCTAACACTCATGTACTTGGATGACCATTTCCACATTCATAACATTGACATGGTTAATACCTGCATCCGCACCTACCTGAGTTATGGGATATTTGAGTCATCTTTCTAGTTAGCATATTCACACTATGGATGCCCTTGTATATAATGTATAATTGATGCTAGAAGGCATATTCCACGATGGATTCTGTGAGACCATCATGGATTCCTTGTGCGAGAAGTTAACAGGGATGGCTGTCCTTTTCGGGAGTCAGATTAATGTAATGTGCACGTGGTGATTCCATAGCGGGTGATTCTGCAAAATACATATTTAAATTAATGGACATTTATGAGTTTAGAGTGCACTCGTATTAAAGTAAGGTTAGGACAGAGTTCCAACCTATTTATTTATTTTGTAGCTGAAGACTGCTAGGTATTCACTTTTGTCAGTTTAATTTTATTTTCTTCTAACAATTGTGAATGCTTTAGTTGATGTGTAGAGTAGACAGTGGTGACGTTGGAAAGCACCAGGCGATGGCGTGTATTCAGATTATCGCATGTATTCAGATTATCACGTGTATTCAGATTACCTAGAAGAAATTATCATTTTTGATGGGCGTGTACCTTATCATTAAAGACGTGGTGCTAATATTTATTTAGGCACGTTTATTTATTAAAGCGCTTGACAGACATTTATTATTTTGTATGCGTATAGGCACTCGGTTTAAATATTTCATTATTGGACATTGTATTTGGGCATAGCCAGACTTTTGGGATGCCCAACCTCTTTATTCTTTATTTGGAAAAAAGCAAACACAAAAGCCAAAAACATGCTAATTGTAAATTGGGCTATTTTTGAGTTTGGAGATTAATAAATTTATAAATACATGCCTTGTGAAGCGCTCACACAAGGCATGGGGGAGATTGTACCCAATTGGTCTTCTTGCTTCATGTCATGCAAACCTTTCTTTTTCCTTTGTGAGCCTTTGTAGAGTTCTTTGTTCTTGGGGACCTTGCAGTATTCATTACGTGCACATACAACATCCAATTTGCGCACCAGTGGTATCAGAGTGAAGCTGAGATCAAGAGCTTTCGATCGCTTACCATCTCGTACGAAGGCGAAGCTCCTGGAATGAAAGGGCTCTACAGGTAGTCTCGTGATGAATCGTCAATACCAGCGTGTTCCTGGCGGTGAAGAACCCCTTGCTGTGCTGTCAGATTGCGAAGGACCACTCTCTGGAGGCGGAGAACCACTCGAGAAGCTTCTTCATAAATATATTTTTTTCTCAAAGAAACAGATAATAAATTTTCATTAAGTTGAGATTACGAAGCTTAATAAAAATTAAGAGAAAATCTTAAGCCTCAAATTCAATCGTCAACGGTGGGAGTATGAACTAAACGGCGTCGAATCTAACGTCGACATCCTCTTGTCCTGTGCGTTGCCAAAAAAAAGAGTTAAAGCTTTTATTCAAAAGCTTAAAGTTAATCTTACTAAAGCTTAAAAACTTTACTCTTAAATCTCCTTCTCAGTGGGCGTTCACACCAAACTCTTCTTGAACTACTCTCGAAAGCTTCAGTAAGCCTCTGTTCACACCTGCATCTTGACAGAGACAATTTCCAGCAAGCAGATTGTCACACACAAACTATACAGAGGACGTATTTGCTTGAAAGCAGACCTCCATCAATTTCCGTGCCCACAAAAAAAGTAAGATCAATAAACAAAGCAAGTTCGTGGTGGTCTTATTCACACATGACTAGAGGACAAGCAATGGATCCTCAATCAAATCTAGGTTACGCTTTTCAATTTTACGCAACTTTTGTTTAGTATTCTATACTAGCATGTCATTATTTACATGAGATCTTAGTTAGTAAATTAAATGAAATTTTATTTACGATAATTTGTTCTAAAAGTTGATATATTATATATATGTGTATATAAGTAAATATATAAACATACATGTCTTTTTGATGCAATACCATGCTAACTATTTTACATATGCTTTGTTAATGATAAATTTACACACACACACACACACACACACACACACTCACACACACACACACACACACACACAAATTTTCTTTTGTAAATTTAGTAATCTTTATCTTAAATTTATATGTAGACATCTATTATTTATATATACATTTTATTCATTATAGATAATTATTATTTATTTAATGTTCTTAAATTTTAGCATTACTATATATATAAAATAGAATTGTTGATATCTTATGCCTACCTGTTACTAAGCCCTAATATTATATTAAGTTCAAGAATCTATATTCCATTTTTTAAAAAAATTGCCTAAAATTTATTAGTTTTTGTTAAATATTTAATAGAATAATAGATTTATATATATTTATATTAATGTCATGTTATTGTTGACATGTAATTAGATTTTGTTTTAGCACCATAGTTAGTAGTCAAATATATTTAAAAATATGCTCATAAATTACAATTAGATAAATTAGTTAGATGAAATTGTGATATTTTGAGAAAATGATTTAGATATATATTTTTAAAAGATATTTTATGCTTACGTAATTGCGTGGTAAAACCTTACCTAGGTATTCTTACATTTTTTTTCGTATTATTTCTACTTTAAGAACATTGGTTGAAGATTTTTGCTGGCCACAAATGGAATCTGATGTTTCTAACTTTGTTTATGAGTGTTTAATTTGTCAACAAGTCAAGCGACACCATGGTAAGCAATATGGTTTGTTAATGCCTTTACCAATTACTGAACGACCATGGGAACATATTTCAATGGATTTTATAACTAGTTTGCCTAATACACAAGCTAATCATGATATGATTTGGACTATAGTAGATTGATTTAGCAAACAAGCATATTTTCTTCCATGCAAGAAATCATTAACTGCATCTCAAGCAGCACAATTGTTTTTGAAGATTGTTTTCTCTAACCATGGTTTGCCAAAAGTTATTATTTCAGATCGTGATTCTAGATTTTGCAATAATTTTTGGACTACTTTGTTTGCTAATTTGGGTACTAAGATTGATTTCTCATTTGCATTTCATCCTGAAAACAATGGACAAACAAAAGCATTCTAGATTTCAAAATCACAAACATGGGATATACACTTGCATCTACTTCAATTTACATACAATAGTACACCACACATAGCTACACAAAAAGCACCTTTTGAAATCATTTATGGACATAGATTGCCTACACTTGTTACATCATTGTCGAACAAAGTTAAAGTTGCTGATGATATTACCAATACACATGCTACTATTTTTGATGAAGTTAAAGATATGATTGCGAAAGCCCAACAATTATACACTAAACAAGCTAATAAGAAAAGAAAAGCCATGAGTTTCAAAGTTGATGATTATGTTTGGTTACGCATTGAAAAGAGAAGATTGCAAAGTGTTGAGAAACACCTTGTTGTTAAGTCAGCACCTAGATTTTACGGACCTTTCAAAATAATTCACAAGATCAATGACAATGTATTCAAATTAGAATTACCCCAACATTGGAAAATTCATAATACTTTTCATATCAGTTTGCTAGGATCTTTTAGAGGCCAATTACATGTCCATCCTGTCTATAAAAAGCCAGCTCCTTTGTTAGAAGAAAAAACTGAAATTCTTGAACCTGAAACTATTTTAGATACTGACTTTATCACCACTAGAAATAATCGTAGATATTCTAGATATTTGGTTAAATTTAAAAATCATCCAGTTGAAGAGGCCCAATGGATGTACGCCCGTGACCTAAGTGCTTATACCTCACTGCTCGCTCCAGATTGAGCTAATAGCAATTGAGGATAATTGCTATCCCACCTTGGGGGTATGATGCCAGGAGGCATATTCCACGGTGGATTCCGTGAGATCACGGTGGATTTTGTGAGGTTTTGCGGTGAATTCCATAAAATTATATTTATTTGCCAAGGCTCGTACACAAGGTGGATTCCTTGTGCAAGAAGTTGACAAGGATGCCTATCCTTTTTGGGTGTCAGATTAATGTAATGTGTACGTGGGTGATTCCACAAAATAAATATTTAAATTAATGGACATTTATGAGTTTAGAATGCACTCGTATTAAATTAAGGTTAGGAGAGAGTTCCAACCTATTTATTTATTTTGTAGCTGAAGATTGCTAGGTGTTCACTTTTGTCGGTTTAATTTTATTTTTTTCTAACAATTGTGAATGCTTCAGTTGATGTGTAGAGTAGGCAGTGGTGGCGTTGGGAAGCATCGGGCATGGCATGTATTCAGATTATCACGTGTATTCAGATTGTCATGTGTATTCAGATTACCTAGAAGAAGCTATCATTTTTGATGGGCACACGCCTTATCATTAAAGGCATGGTGCTAATATTTATTTAGGCGCGTTTATTTATTAAAGCGCTTGATAGACATTTATTATTTTGTATGCGCATAGGCACTCGGTTTAAATATTTTATTATTAGACATTGTATTTGGACATAGCCGAACTTTTGGGGCATCTAACTGCTTTATTCTTTATTTTGGCAAAAGCAAACACAAAAACCAAAATCATGCTAATTGTAAATTGGGTTATTTTTGAGTTTGGAGATTAATAAATTTATAAATACATGCCTTGTGAAGCGCTCACACAAGGCATGGGGGGAGATTGTACCCAATTGGTCTTCTTGCTTCATGAGTAGCTCTTTGTTCTTGGGGACCTTCCGGCGTTCACTACGTGCGCATATATCATCCGATTTGCCCACCAATAATGTACTCTCTCATTATTCTTGGTAGACTAATATAGTGAAAAAGAAGAAGGAGAAGGAGAAGGAGAAGAAGACCAAGGGTTTGCAGCTTCCTATCTTGTGTGCATTCTCTATGTGTTTGTGTCTTCCAAGAGATCACACACACACACACACACACAACTTTTTATGGTATCAAAGCAGTGTTCAAGTGAGGAGCCTTGATACATAAGCACAAGACTCTACAAGGAAGCCTTGCTATGGAGATCTCTCTCATATGATCTCTAATTGATGAGTCATCTTCACAAGCTTAAAGTGCTCAAGGGAGTGTTAAAGACCTTTGATTTGAGATTGTGTGGTTGGATTTTGATTTCAAGTGAGTGCCAGCTCCTCTGCTTGGGGATTAGTTGCTATTCATGTGCGAATCTGGTAGGGTTTACAAACTCTCCAAACCTCATCATTTTTGTAAGAAAATACCATGCTTGAGCATGTCGAGGCATTTAAGGAATGGAACTAGGGTGCTCAAAAAGATTATCTTTCCATCAATGTTTCGAATAATATGATTGGGCATTTTGAGGATGTAAACAATCCTCAAAAGCATGGAATAACATGGTCAAATTGTTTGGTATACATACTAAAGCTAGAAAGTTGCAGTTGAAGTCTGAGTTAAACAATGTCATGTGTGGCAATCTATTTATTAATGATTATATATTGAAGATTTAAGAGCATTGTTGAAGCTCTTGGATCTATTGAAGTGTAGGTTGATAATGATGATATAGTGGTGGCATGTTTAGATGGCTTGGTTAAGGAGTGCAACCAATTCCAAATCTCCATCAATATAAGAGATACCATCTTTGATTTTGTAAACCTAATATCTATATTGATATTAGAAGACAAAAACTTGGGACTTGTTGCATCTTTATTACAAAGCAAGAATAGTATAGAGTTGGTGCTCTACTCTAACATAAGTAAAGGTAGAGGCTGTAGTGGTGGTCGTTATGGGAAAAATCAAAGGCAATCTCATGACTCATAGGAGCAGTCACATACAGGTGGTAGAGGCCAGTCTCAAGGGCAAGGAGAGCCATAGAGAATATGGTAGACAATATGTAGGTTATGACAATAGAGAATGCTATAATTGTGGTCATAAATGTCATATCTCATATGATTGTCTAAAAAAGAGAAGAGGTGAAAATAATAGAAACAGGAGAAGACAACATAACAATTATGCATCTATCAATAATCTGGTTGATAATGAGAAGTTATTTGTTATGCAAAACATGATGAATGCAGTAAATGTGGGTGCATTAACAATAATGACTAATGATTTATAGTACGTGGATTTAGGTGCCTTTAACCATATGACATCTCAAGTAGAATGGTTCAAAGAAATGAACAATCTTGAAATGCCTAGTTTTGTGAAAATAGGTAACAACACAATGCATCTTATTGCTCATATTGAGAGTGTCTCATTGTCTATGTAGGATGGAAAAGTTAAGTGTTTGGTCAATGTGTTGCGTGTGCTTAACATCACAAAGAACCTTTTTTTTGTTGGGCAAATGGTTGAGCAAGGATTGCAAGAAAATTCCAATCAAGATGGCTGCTTTGTAGAAGTTTCCAGGAATGAATGTAAACTAGTTGCAAAAGCAAGCATCTGAGAAGGATGTTTACCTTAGATGTAAATGCACTCGAGTTGAAGGTTGGTATGGTTGCACAAGGTACAAGAGTTGTGGCCAGCATTGACATTTGGCATAAACATATTTGCCATGTAATGTGCAATAGTTGAAGAATATGCAGTCATGAGAAACTATGATTGGCTTAAGTTCAAAGTGGTTGATATACAGAAAGTTTGTGAAACATGCTAACTTGGAAAAAAACAAGGCATGTATATTATGTGGGGTCCTACAAATACTGCATGAATAGCTAGATGTAAGTATTATGTAATCTTTATTAATGGTTATACAAGGAAGTATGTGTGTATTTCATGAAGGAGAAAAGTGAGGTGTTCTCTCACTTTCAAGGTTTTAAAAATCTAGTTGAGAAACGGATAGGTGTGGATATTGAGTACCTGAGGACAGATGGAGGGAGAGAGTATCTTTCCAAAAAATACATTAATTTTTTGAAATGCATGAAATTCAAAGGTACTTTACCTGTAGTAATGCTCCACAATAGAATGTTGTCGTTGATAGAAAGAATAAGGATATTGTCGAAATTGCAAGAGTCTTAATGGGGCTGAAAAGAATATGCCTCATTATTATTGGGTTGAAGCCATCTCTACAGCTATGCATATTATGAACAAGACTCCCATTACTACAGTGCATGATGTGACACCATATGATAAGTTTATATTGATATTTATGCAATCACACTCCTAAGATAGCCTCTTTGTATGGACTAGTAGGGCAAGGGACATGCAACAACCTAGGAGAAACTACTGCCTAAATCCCATAGGCAAAGTGAGAAGAGGGGAACCATCCTATAACTATAAAAGTATGAACTTGACATTGAGTTATACGATGGATGTTATTGTACTCTCAACTTTCAGTCTTGTCTCTCTACTCAAGATTTGTTTATGAGTCTAAGATAATCTATCTTGGAACCTAGCCCACTTGAGTAATAGTCAGTATGTATAGTCTCAGTCATCATGCTTCTTCTCATTGACTTCTATCTTCCATAGCTAGACCTTGCTCAAGGATTCATGTTTCTCAACATAGTATTAGAGCCATGGTGAGCTCGGTTTAGCTCAGCTCATTGCTCCTCCCGCTCACCACAACCTCTGGTTAGCTCAACTCCACAAGAATATTTCATCTCTCACTTCATTTTCACTCTACCATTCTTGACCTCCATAGCCAACAACACCTATCTCTATTGAAGCAGCCATATCTCTTCAATCAGGCCATATCTCTTTGAGCTTTCTACTTGGGAGTTGTTCTTCAAGTCAAGGCACAACTTGTCGGCACAAAAATTGAGGAGATTGAGATGCATCATGCCTAGTATTTGCATTTTCACAAATCTGGATACAGTTTTGATAGCGACAACTTTGAAGGCTTAGATCTCTCAACTCGAGCAAAACAAGTACAAACCCTCTTAGGGGGACTTAGACCCATTAGTGACGGTCCTCCATCTAAAAGGGTTTGAGCAATGCTATCTGTAGAGCTCGTGGAAGATGATTTACCAGTCCTTGGTTCCTATTTTGATAGGACACCATAGCCATTTTTGATCTCAAGCTCAAAAATTACTTCATTTTCTCACTCCCTTGGCTCAAACAACCCACTACAACTTTGATCCAATGTACCACTAAAGTTCAATCAAGTGCAATCCTCAAACTTAGCAAGTAGAACATTCAAGAAGATCAACCATCAATATGCGACATTAAGCTTCAAGATAGTATCCCTTGATACTAAATAGGGTTATTTAAACACTAATAGCTATGCCAACTTTTCTTTTCCAACTCTCTTGCTAGATTTACCTTAGTTGCTAAAGTTGATTCTCAATTATTGTAATGACAAACATGAAGATTTTTATGTGGATGCCATTCATGCGGAGTAACATGATTCTTGTTACTCATATGTACTACATGGTAGGATTGTTTGCTCTACCTATAAGAGGAAATGAAGATGCTCACACTCGAGTGTAATCAATGTTTTGAAATAAAGATATTGAAGATATTTTAGCTACCTTGGTAATCATGAAAAACTCAAAAGATTGTGGTATCTTTGCTTGAGGGGGACCAGAAGAGCAAAGTCAAAGAAGATTCAAGTGAAGTGGATAACATCAAAGCAAGCAAAGTGGAGAGCATCAAGAACAATGAAAGGAAGATTTGCATCAAAATAACAAAGGACAAGGAAAAGAAGATCTGTCATGCTGGAAAAAACCACAAAAACCTTACAAAGTCATATCTAAAGATGAAAATCACAAGGGCCAATTGGTCCTTGTCTCCAAAATTTACTAGACCTTTTTAAGCATTGTGTGTACTTGCATGCTCCAATCATAAGCTTTGTAACCCTTATGTAACCTGTGCACTACAGTCTCTCCATGCTTAGTGAGGCCTTCTGACAACCTCTAGCTTTATATGGTTGTTTTTTCCATGTCTACACTAAGCAAGGTTCTACTCACCACAGCCTCTGTATATTTAGTGGTTTTTATGGTTGGGATTAAGGAGGGGTGTTGAGATTTATGCAATCACACTCCTAAGAAAACCTCTTTGTATGGAGCAGTAGGGCAAGGGACATACAACAATCTACAAGAAACTACTACCTAAATCCCATAGGCAGAGTGAGAAAATGGGAACCATCCTATAACTATAAAAGCATGTACTTGACATTGAGTTATATGATGAACACTATTGTACTCTCAACTTTAAGTCTTGTCTCTCTACTCAAGATTTGTTTATGAGTCTAAGGTAATCTATCTTGGAACCTAATCCACTTGAAAAATAGTTAGTATGTATAGTCTCAGTCATCATGTTTCTTCTCATTGACTTCTGTCCTCAATAGTTACACCTTGCTCAAGGATTCGTGTTTCTCAACATAGTATCAAAGTAGTATTAAAGCCATGGTGAGCTCGATTTAGCTTAGCTCATTGCTCCTCCCGCTCCCCCACAACCTTTGGTTAGCTCATCTCCACAAGAATATTTCATCTCTCACTTCATTTTCACTCTACCATTCTTGACCTCCATAGCCAACAACCCCTATCTCTATTGGAGCAGCCATATCTCTTCAATCAGGCCATATCTCTTTGAGCTTTCTACTTGGGAGTTGTTCTTCAAGTCAAGGCACAACTTTTCGGCACAAAAATTGAGGAGATTGAGATGCATCATGCCTAGTATTTGCATTTTCACAAATCTGGATACAGTTTTGACAGCGTCCACTTTGAAGGCTTAGATCTCTCAACTCGAGCAAAACAAGTACAAACCCTCTTAGGGGGACTTAGACCCATTAGTGAGGGTCCTCCATCTCAAAGGGTTTGAGCAATGCTATCTGTAGAGCTCGTGGAAGATGATTTACTAGTCCTTGGTTCCTATTTTGATAGGACACCATAGCCATTTTTGATCTCAAGCTCAAAAATTACTTCATTTTCTCACTCCCTTGGCTCAAACAACCCACTACAACTTTGATCCAATGTACCACTAAAGTTCAATCAAGTGCAATCCTCAAACTTAGCAAGTAGAACATTCAAGAAGATCAACCATCAATATGCGACATTAAGCTTCAAGATAGTATCCCTTGATACTAAATAGGGTTATTTAAACACTAATAGCTATGCCAAATTTTCTTTTCCAAACCCTTTAACTTTTAAGATAAGCACATCCTATATGTAAAGTGCATCATAAAAATTAGAATTTAGCTTATATTTAGCACTCATGGTCCCTCCTCTCCTTACCGTTTAATGTTATGCTTGCGGTGGTAGGTATAGAGAATGTTTTCATGTCATTTTCTTGTCTAAAAAGCAATAAATCATGCATTATAACAAAGAAATGGGGCTAATCTAAGGCTAAAACTCATGCTTTGGGCACAATATACATCCATAAATATATTTGTGAATTTTTGACACATAAAAACTATTTTTTTCATTTAAAATTCAATTTTTATGATATTTCATGATATATTTATTAATAAATTACTATTATCTTCTGATTTTCTGATTCAACCTAATTAGAACTATTGAGATTCACCATTATCTTTCATTTCATTCGATAGAACATGACTTCCCCATCCGAAATGGAAAAACCCTTATTTTTCCATATAAATACCATATTTCGAGCTTTAAATTATTAACAACAATCACATTTAATTACGAATTTTGTATATTATCACTCGCAGTCCTCAAAGACATATCAACCAAGGTTCATAAAAAATTTCATACCATATGCACTTCATTTAGACCATAAAATGTAAAAAACAAGCAAATTTTCTTCATAAAATAAACATACCTCTAAATTATGTGTTTTAGGTCACGAAAATTGAACGATGGATAGTCATTAGACCTGTCATTGATCTTAACATAGCGCAAAACATTAATTCTCAACATCCTCTCAATCTTGCACCAATTTGGGATAAGCATTCTTCATCCCATTCTTCTCTTTTTTTTACTTGCATGAATGATCTCTTGGAGGAGAGAGAGAGGAGAGACATACTAAATCTACATCTCTACATCCAAGCAATCATTCCTCGCGTGGAGACCGGTGATGGAGAGTGAAAATTTGAAGGATCAGGCTTGTGTTTTTCAATCTATGGGTTGTTTGTGACCTCCAAGCCCCCCTCTTATCAAAATCGCTATGATTCTGCCCTCTCCCTTTGCTATTTGCTCGAAAAAAAAGGCCCCTTCCCCTCACGTGAAATTTTGGGGCCCCATGGTCATGAAGGGCCATGCCCTTTCAAATCTTGGCCAAATTTGATCCCCCCAAAGTCCAGCCTCCAGTTCCTCCCACGTCTAGTATCCGATTCTGTGTCTAAAAAATTTTGTCAGTTTGTCTTGAAGTCCTAAACGGTAGGGAGCTTGTCCTGCTTCAATCTGACACCCAAAAAAATTATGAAAAATCCACAACCATTGCAAAGTTGGGTGGATTTGGATCTTCTGCTTCTGTTAGTCTTTGAATTTTGCCTTAAAATGACATATTTCAACACGTCTCTAGCTCTTTTTCCAACTTAAAATCCCGCTCTCATTAGCGACCACAAGATAGGGTGACTCAGCCTGTCAAATCCATGAACCGATCTATATATAAAGAAACTATAAATATCATCAAGTTGCTTCAAAAGATAATACATAGCAAAACACAAGAACAACTCTCATTCTACCTCTTGACAAAATCAAGGAATGAAAATCCACAAGGGATAGGCCAAGGATAACCTAACAGAGATCTAGAGCTAGTCACTAACCAATTGCTCCACCAACCTAGACAAGCTAAAAAGAACTATCAAAGAAGTCATCCTATGTGGTGGTCTGAACTACCTCCCTACCCTAGGACAACTGGACTAGGAACTCTGATGGGACCTAAAATGGGCTGGCACTGGCTATGGCACTAGCAGGACCTCATGCTCATGACAGTCAAACACACCCTCACGGCCTCGCGGACCAGGAGCGTCTATCTTTTGCTAAAGGACAAACTGCCCTAAAGCCTAATCTATGCGTTTATAGTTTTATAGTTTTTGTAGTCCAATGTTTTCCTTTCTATAAAATCCACAGAGGGAGAACCCATACACATTGGCAATAAATACCACGATAATCACATACATGGGAGGCAACCTCTCAGTGGAAACACCGCGGCCCCACTGCAGTTCTCCTACATCGTAGGGATTAGCCCCTTGATGTGCTACTCAACATATAAAACAAATGAACAAACTCCACTCTTTCATTTCAAATCTCTATGCACATGCACATACAAAGTGAATGATTCCAAAGTGCTCAAACATAATTTTAAATCAGAAACACACGTGGTGCACAACCAGGCTTTCAAATGCATTTCAGTAACCCGTTGCAGCGATGTAAGGATAGCACTGAGATCACACTCGTGCTACTATCCTCTTAATTAACATACCACGAACTCTATGTCATGATGTGCATCAGAAAATCAGCAACAATCAGTACGCAAATCACACCATTCAAAGATCCCAACCCCCTACGTTTAGGTATTGCTTTCGTTGCACAGGTGTAGAGGTTCATTTTGTCATGTTTTGATGTATGAAAAGTAATAAATCACAAACTTTGACAAAGGGATAGGGCAAACTGAGGTCAAACCTCATGCTTTGCCACTACCCCACATCCACAAACAATTATTATATTTTTTCAAGACACATTTTTATTTTTCCCCTTATTTTCCCCATTTTCTTGATTTATTTGGCAATAAAATATGCTATTTTCTTATTTTTCTTGTTCCAATCACTTCAGCATACTAACATTCAATTTATCTTCCATTTTTCCCCCATGGAAACATCTTTTGCCCACCTGAAACGGAAAAACTACCATTTTACCACTTAAAAACCGCATTTCGGGTTTATGGGAATTAAATAAAGCATGTAAATCATTGCAAAATCAAGATTTTCTAATAAACAACAATTACTCATGATGCAAACATCACACACACAAATTTTCACCCAATAAGAACATAATTATCATCATAAACCATAAAAAATCCTTCATTTTTCTTCATAAAAATGGTCATACCGTGTTTTTATGTAACCCGAGATGCCTTGAATGACTGCGTAACCAGCAAACGGAGCCTCCATTGCTCTCAATCCAATGTTGTACATTAATCTTTAGCATCTCCATCAATCTTCATCACCCTTTCCTTCATTCTCCTTCCCTGGTTCCTTCTTCAAGATGGTACACATGAATAGCCCATAGAGAAGAGAGAGAGTGAGGAGAGAGAAAGACTAGAATCTGTTCTCTTCATCTGGACAGCCATTCCTCGCGCGAAGACCAGCGATATCATCAGCCAAGAGGGAGAAGTTGAGGGGTAATCTCTGTCAGATAGGTTGCTTACAACCTCCATGCTTGATCATGATGGGAGAGGGCGAAAAATTCGCCTGCTCGCTGTTGCCATGTTCTCCACGATTTGCTCACGAAAAATTGCATGAAATTTTAGGGGGGGTCAAAGGTCCCAAAGGGCACCCCCCCTTTGGCCCTAAACTTGTCCACCCTTTCGTATCTTGCCCATTTTGTGGCCACTTTCTCGTTCGGACTCCATTTCGAGCTTTGAAAAATCCTGGGTGTCCGGCTTGACATCCCGCAGTGACTGGCAGCTCCTCACATCCCGCATGGTAGTCGAAAAAATTATCAAAAATCCACAAGTGTCGCTCGGACGCCTTTTTAAAAGCCGGCTTTCACTTGGTGCTTAAAATCGTCCTAGTTGCAGGCGCCGCCTTCGATATTAACTATTTTTTCCCTAAATTCTGGTTTTTTTGGCAAATTTTAGGCACATCCCGGGCTCAAAACTCCGCTCTCATTGGCGACCATGGGATAGGGCGACTTAGCCCATCGAATCCCACAACAGATTTGCACAAAACAACCAAAGGAAGCATCAAGCTGATACAAAATAGATACATATTAAAACCACAACACAATGCTCACCCTACCCCCTGACAAAACCAAGGCATAAAATCCATAAGGAGTAGGCCTAGCATAATCTGATAGAAGGTCTGAGCTAGTTACTAACCGACTGCTCCAACATGGCCAAACTAAAAAGAATTATCAAAGAGGTTTCCCTAAGTGGTGGTTTGAACTACCTACCTAACTAAGGACAACACAACCAAGAGCTCCTACTAGGCGAGGACTCCTATAGCTTGATAAAGAAGCATTTTCTTTTAGTGCATTTCTGCTTTTAAGGTTGTATTCTTCCATACTCGGGTATGTAAAAAGGAGGGAGTTGAGCGTAGTGACCCAAGGAGAATAGGGCATCGGCCTCAGGCCTCAGGTCCAGTCTCGGTACCCAAGAACCTACCAAGCCCTCGCAAGGCGACACTTAATCATTTTCTGACGCTCACTTTTATTTTCACTCCAACCTTCCTTACTTTCTTCTTTCCCAGCAAGACGCCACCCCTAGGAAGACAAGGCATCGGCCCCGGGTCTGACTCGTCCCCAGGAACCTACCAAGCCTTCGCAAGGCGATGATCAACAGCTTCTAAATTTTCCTTTCTTTTATTTTCTATTTTTTATAGGGGTTAGAATCCCTTTTTACACACCTTTGTATATATTTATTTTCCTTGGGATACTCAGGGTTTTTTTTTTCTTTTTATCATCATTATTTTTCTCTGGCAGGCTTCTCTAACTGCCTCACAACTAACAAGAACTCCTAGAATGGCTGCCTAGCAGGCTAGCAGAATAGGGTCACTAGGACTGCTTCTAAAATAGGTCTTTCGACGCCTGGCAATGTCTTCATAGGAGGCAACGACTACTCAGACCTCCCTCAAACATACCTAACCTAAACTTGGAACTTCATGCCTTGGATTCCTGTCCCCAACAAGAAAAGAAAATCCCCCCCAAGTACACAGACACATATAGCATAAAAACAAGTTACTCGTAAAGGAGAGATATCACCCGGATACAGCCACGAGAAGCCTTCCGCGCGACATAGGCTCCTTCCAAGCTCTTCTTCGAACCTGTCTAGCACAGAACTAAAACAAGAAACCACTAACCGCACCTGTACTAAACAGACAACTGGCCCGTTGGCCTAATGAAATAAAGCATTTCACTACAAAAATTGATCAGCCCTCTTGGCCTAACGAAGTAAAACATTTAAAACCTCGCAAAACTGGCCCTCTTAGCCTAATGAGATCAAACAGAATAGCACCTACACATCCCTCCCCGAAATAGTACAGATATACAATAATATGCTCCTTTCTAAAGAGGAAAAATAGGGCTCACAGCCCTAAGCTAAATGCATAAGGTTATAACCCATCCCTCCTGCATATATAGCAAGAGGCATACACATAACATGTTGTCTAATCAGCCTGTCCAGGATAACAATGGTAGATTGGTCTCGGCTACTCTTTGCATCACCCATATCAACCATCGTCTGCCATATATTGCATGCTTTGATAACATTCCCCACAAGCGACCGGGTCCTGTCTCATTACTGATAGCAATTTCCAAACTAAGACCACAGTTGAAGAAAAGGTCTTCTTCATAAGCAAGATTTTCCAGTGAATCCGCAAACTGATTCCAGTAACGTGGAATCAGCTGAAAAGACACTCTCTCAAACTCCTCAAGTAGGGTCATCGCAGTTCGATGATACATACAAAGGATGGGATTCCGCACTGTGTATATCCCATCTAGCTGATTCAAGATCAATTGGGAATCCCCTTTTACTAACAACCGTCGAATACCACCTTGTTTGGCAATATGCAGTCCATAATCAAGGCTTTATAATCCGCCATATTGTTAGTGAATGCCACCCCGAGATCAGCAGTTAACTTCATCGTAACTCTACGTCGGGGATCTCGGATTACTACTCCAACACTCCCTTTTTTATTAGGGCCCCTGGACACTCCATCAAAATGTAATGTGTACGTCCACAATGGGTTTACATAGCCTGTCATCGCGAAATCCTCTATTCGTAATTATGATAGTCAAAATGTAGGATGTTTAGAGGATGAACTGACGGCTCCATCCCACCTTCTTCATTAAACTCAACAAGGATACTTGCCAACACTCGTAAGCAGTGATGGCAGAAGACTTTGATCTCCCACACAAAGGTTCCATCTTCTTGCTCAATCACTTTGTATCCTTTGCTCCACCAGATAAGTTTCCCCTGATGGTATCTTTGCTCTAGATATGGGTGCTCCAAATAAGGAATTAACTGTCCCATCAGCCAGCTTTAAGCTCTTTTGCAGGTCTCAAATTAGCCCCAGCATGGACTTGTAATGCACTTTTCCATGTTAGCATGCTTAGAAATAATGTGGTTTAATCTTATTAAGATTAACCTTATTTTTAAATTCTACTTCGTATAGATCAGCTAAATAGAGCCGTAGATCTATTTTTTCCTATCTTGACAATCTTGTAGGGGCCATCCCATCTAGGTTCCAGCTTCCTTGGAAACAGCTGTTGAGATATCGAGCTCCACTCGTGATATGCCAGGGTGACCGTTGTGCATTTATGTCACCGACTTGTCAGTTGCAGATGCGGTTGGTACACCGCCCATGAATAATAGCTAGATGATAGCTATCCTTATCTACTCTAGTTCGTGGCTCAATTAGTATGCCACCTTAGTTAGTTGATTTTGGTTTGAGACCCCTATATAGGGTTCTTCTATTTCTATATACTAGAGTTCTTTTGGCTTACACAACTAAGAAGAGGAAAACTGTTTTCAGCCTCCACCCTTGTGTGTATTCCCCCATTGTGCAAGCAAGAAAGCTACAAGTGAGACTCCTTCCTTCTCTCCCACAATCTTGACATGGTATCAGAGCCTTGTTCGTGGTAAGGAGCTCAAGAAAGCAAGCCAAGTTCACGGTGTTCAGGTAAGAGGACCAGTGTTGCTTTCATTCTTCTGTTTTGGGAGCAAGTCTCTGTAGGTAGCACAGCCGGAAAGTGCAAGAGTGTATTGTCTCAGATTGAGACACCCTTCGCGGTGTAGCAAGAGGGCAGTATATGCTGCGGGAAAGGCCTTTAGCCCTTGGTTGCTCTATTTTTTTGATTTGAGGCCATTTCGGGGCCTATTTTGGAGGCGGAAGTTTTCTGCACGCACTCAGGAAAAGGCCCAGTTTTATGCTGTGCGACCACTGTTCTACAGGTCGGTGAAAAGTTATTGTAGAAATTGCATCGTATGCCTGTGCGCAGAGACATTGGGAGTTACAGAATCATCCTTGTTGCCTGTTGGTGCAAAATCGTCACTACGAAGTGACTGTGTGGTCAAATACCACTTTCGTCAATTTTGCAGATTTGCCCTTGTGAGGCTGAAGCTGTGTTCTTTGCAGTGACAAAATTTTTTGCAGTGTTCTGTAATGGCGTCTGATTCTCTTTCACAGATTGTCACTGAAAAGCTTGACAAGAACAACTTCCAAGCATGGAAGTTTAGAATGACGAATTTCCTTATGGGAAAAGGATATTGGGAATTTGTTGTAGGAAATGAAGAAGAACCAGTTCTTCCTGATGTTTCCAATCAACAGCAAATGCAGGCATTTAAAGCATGGCATGAGAGAGCCAGAAAAGTTATGTATTGGCTGTCTATCAGCATTTCAGACTCTATGATTGTGCATATTCAGGATGCAAGTACGCCAAAGGTGGCATGGGATACTTTGTCAAAAATATATAGCACAAATACGCAAGCTAGGAAAATGCAGCTCAAGCGAGTATGAGCATCAATGACTACCACATGAAGGTGAAGAAGATTGTAGATGCACTTGCTTCCATTGGGTCACCAGTGGAAGATGATGATTTAGTTTCTGTGACCTTGAATGGCCTAGGAAAGGATTATGCATAGTTTCGAACATCCATTTCCGTCTGTGAAAGATTTCCTGATTTTGAGGAGTTGATTGCTCTTCTAATTTTTGAGGAGCAGAGAAATGGTGGTCCATCTTCTTCAGGAGGAACTTCAAAAGAAGCTGTATTCTACTCAAATGCTGGAAGAGGTAGAGGCAGAGGTAGAGGAAGCCGATCTGGAGGCCGTGGTAGAAATCAGAATATGCAGCAAACTCAAGAAAACCAGTCCTATGGAGGAGGACGTGGTAACTCTAGAGGCAGGGGGAGCCAAAGAGGTCGTGGTGGATGGCAAAGAGGCCAAAATGCAAACATCAATGTTGAATGCTACTACTGTGGTAAAATGGGTCATATGGCTAAAGACTGCTATAAAAAGCAGAATGATATCATGAATGGAAAACTGCAACAAGGGAATTATGCATCTTCTAGTAGACAGGGTGATGGCAGAAATGAGCATTTGTTTATGGTGCAGCACATGACCAATTTTGTGACAAGTGCAGAAGAAAGTAACGATGTGTGGTATGTTGACTCAGGTGCATCAAACCACATGATAGGTCATGCAGAATGGATGCAGGATGCAAGGAAAATGGAAAAACCAGGATTTGTGGAGACTGATGATGATACTGCACATCCTATTGTGCAGATTGGAAAAATTCCTTTGTCTATGCAGGATGGGAAAAAGAAATACCTGTCGGATGTATTTCATGTCCCGAATATCACCAAGAACCTGGTTTCTGTCGGTCAAATGGTTGAGCAGGGCTTGCAGGTCAGATTTAATTCTCATGGATGCTTTGTTGAGGATATGAAAAATAAAGGTCGCTTGATAGCAAAAGGAAAGAAGAAGGGCAGAATGTTTACGTTGGATGCAGACATGCCTGAATTGAGTGCAGCAATGTTTGCACATGGGACCGGTGTAGTTGCAGATATTGATATATGGCATAAACGCATTGGTCATGTTAATGTACAGTGACTTAAATCAATGCAAGCCCAAAACATTGTTGTAGGATTGCTAAATTCAAGGTTGCAGAAATGCATGAGGTATGTGAAGCCTGTCAGTTTGGAAAACAGGCAAGGAAACCATTTCCTAGACATGTTCAGGAGAGTAAGAAGCCATTGGAATTAATCCACTCTGATGTGTGGACTACTAAAGCTGCATCTCTTGGAGGCTGTCGTTATTTTGTCACTTTTATTGATGACTATAGCAGAAAAGTTTGGGTGTATTTTATGAAAAAGAAAAGTGAAGTTTTTGGGCATTTAAAATCTCTTAAAGCTATGGTTGAAAAAGAAACAGAACTGCAAATAAAATGCCTAAGGTCAGATGGAGGGGGAAAGTGCCTCTCAAATGAGTTTGCAAGGTTCCTGCAGGAGCATGGCATAAAGCACCAATATTCATGCAGTCATACCCCACAGCAAAATGGAATTGCAGAAAGGAAAAACAGGCATATAGGAGAGGTATCTCATGCCATTCTCAATGAAAAAGACCTGCTAGATTTTTATTGGGCTGAGGCAGTTGCTACAGCAGTCTACATAATGAACAGGACTCCCACTGCAGCAATACATGGGATGACTCCAGAGGAGAGGTATACTGGTAGGAAACTAGATATTTCTCATTTGAAAATTTTTGGTTGCATTGCCTATGTTCATGTGCCAGATGAGTTGAGATCCAAGTTGGATCCAAAAGCTGAGAAGTGCATCTTTATTAGTTACTCTTTGCAGCAGAAAGGGTATAGATGCTATAACCCTTCTATTCATAAGTTTACAGTGAGCAGAGATGTTGTTTTTGATGAGATGAGTAGTTGGTATAAACCAGTAAATGTGGTTGATGATATAGATGCACAAAATGGTAATGCTGCACAGAATTCACAGCAGGAGTCACAAAATATTAGTGGACCTGGAGTGTCCTCTAGTAGTGGTTCACATTCTTCGCCATGGACAAGCAGATTGAGATCAGAAGAATCTTCTCAATGCAATGCAGATAGTGGTATGCAGGTATCACGAAAAGGAAAGAGAAGGTAGATCAGCCCATATTTGATGTGAACGCAAGTCACTCTTATGTGGATGGTGAATCCAGTGGCTCAGAACAGAGCATTGATGATGAGTTGGGTATTCCTTCTATTGTTACACCTGGAGTAAGGAAGACTAGGGATGTTTTGAGAGCACTTGGGAGTGAACCTACTTTGGGTAGGTCTACCAGAGCTAGGTATTCTGTGGATAGGCTGAAATATGATGGATTTACAGCCATTCACTATGCATATATGGTCAAAGTGATACAAGAACCAGAACCCACATCTTTTGAGCAAGCCATGGGAAAAGAAAAATGGGAGAAAGCCATGGATGCCTTGGAAGCAAATGCTACATGGGAGTTGGTACCTTTGCCTAAAGATAAGAATGCAATTGGCTGTAAGTGGGTTTATAAGGTGAAGCACAACGCAGATGGCAAGATTAGTAGTCAAGGAGTATGCATAAACATATGGCATTGACTATGAAGAAACATTCAGTCCGGTTGCAAGGATAGCAACCATAAGAGCAGTCATTGCTATGCCTGCATCAAAGGGATGGTCTTTACATCAGATGGATATAAAGAATGCCTTCTTGCATGGTGATTTGCAAGAAGAGGTCTATATGGAGCAGCCACCAGGTTATGTGCATGCTGTTCATCCTGAGTTTGTTTGCAGGTTGAAGAAAGCCTTGTATAGCTTGAAGTAAGCTCCTAGAGCATGGTTTGACAAGATAGGATAGTATCTTGTCACTATTGGCTTTCAGATTTCCAAGGCAGATTTCTCACTTTATGTGAGAAAAACAGAGAAAGGTATTATGCTGCTTGTCATTTATGTTGATGATTTGATTATGACAGTTGATAGTGATGAAGATATCCTTCATGTGAAAATTCTATTGAAGCAAAAGTTTGAGATGAAGGATTTGGGAGAGTTGCGTTATTTCTTGGGCATTGAGGTGATTAGATCACTAAGTGGGATACGGCTCTTGGAGAGGCAGTATGGATTGGACATGCTGTCCAAATATGGGATGACAGGCTGTAAGCCTATTTCAGTTCCTTTGGAGCAGAATGTGAAGTTGAGCGCAGATGCAGGTGAGCTTCTTGAAGACCCTACTATGTACAGACGCATAGTAGGAAGTTTGATTTATATGACTATTACCAGGCCAGATTTGAGCTATGCTGTTGAATTGGTAAGTTAGTTTATGTAGGCTCCAAGGAAACCACATTTGGATGCGGCTAGACGCATACTCAGATATGTGAAGTCCACATTGCAGTATGGACTATTTTATGAGACTAGGGTTCAGATACAGTTGCATGGATACACTGATGCTGATTGGGCTGGTAGTATTTCTGATAGACGATCTACCAGTGGATATGTGTTCTCTTTTGGAAGTGCTGCAGTCACTTGGAGCAGCAAAAAACAGCCTACAGTTGCCTTGTCGAGCACAGAGGCTGAGTACAAGGGTGCAGCAATGGCTGCATGTGAGGTAGCTTGGTTGCATAAGCTACTTTATGATATGCATCATCCTACAGATGGGCCAGTTGTCATTTATTGTGACAACACGAGTAGTATACACTTGGCAAATAACCCAGTCTATCATGCTAGAACAAAGCACATTGAGGTGCATTATCACTATGTGCGGGAGAGGGTTTTACTAGGTCTTATTGATCTAGTTTATGTCAGCATAGAGGATCAGGTAGCTGACATATTTACGAAGGCATTGGGCGTAGAGAAGCTGCGCAAGTTCAGAGACCTGCTTGGTGTGCAAGAATTAGGATTGAGCTCGAGGGGGAGTGTTGAGATATCGAGCTCCACTCGTGATATGCTAGGGTGACCGTTGTGCATTTATGTCACCGACTTGTCAGTTGTTGCAGATGCGGTTGGTACACCGCCGATATTAGCTAGATGATAGCTATCCTTATCTACTCTAGTTCGTGGCTCAGTTAGTATGCCACCTTAGTTAGTTGATTTTGGTTTGAAACCCATATATAGGGTTCTTCTATTTCTATGTACTAGAGTTCTTTTGGCTTACACAACTAAGAAGAGGAAAACTGTTTTCAGCCTCTACCCTTGTGTGTATTCCCCCATTGTGCAAGCAAGAAAGCTACAAGTGAGACTCCTTCCTTCTCTCCCACAATCTTGACAACAGCTCCCTACGCGCATCATAGTATAGAACTAATTGCCCTTTTTTAAAGGTATACTTCTTCGCTTTAAGGTCGTGCAACTGCTTCATCCGACATTTAGCTATCTCCTGGTGTAATAAGCTTTGCAATTTCAGTTCATCCAGGTGGGCTATGGTCGTAAACCGTTCAAAGAGTGAATCCTCATCTCCCAAAGAGTGGTTAATTGCAAACCGTATGGTTGGCAACTCGATTTCAAGGGGTAACACACACTCTTCCCCATAAACTAACTTAAATGGAGTATGGCCGGTAGCTTGCTTGAACGTTGTATTGTATGCTCATAATTCCACATACAACTTCCTGTCCCAGTCTCGTTTCTTCTCAGAGACTATTTTAGACAAGATACCCACAAGCTGTTTATTAGTACTTTTGACTTGCACGTTGGCTTGCGGATTATAGGGGGTTGTTTTGTTATGCTTGATTTGCCAAGCTTCAGTCAAGCTTTTGATCACTTTATTCAAAAAGTGGGTTCCACGGTCCGACACTAGTTCCTTCGGTGGACCAAAACGGCAGATAATCTGCTGTAAAAGAAAACTTGCAGTCTCTTTTGCATTGTCCTACCTCGTCGCCCGTGCTTCTGACCATTTTGTAAAATAATCAGTTGCTACTATAATGTACCTCTTCTAAGTAGTAGACGACGGGGTAATAGGACCCACAAAGTCAATGTCCCACTTCTCAAATAGAAGGATAGCCATAATAGGCGTAAGTGGTTGTTTTCTATTCTCTCTGCTGTCATATCTTTGACAGGTATCACATCTCTTAACATACTCAAAGGAATCTTAGAAGATGGACGGCCATCAATATCCAGCTCTTAAAGCTTTCTATGCCGTCAATTGTCCAACGAAGTGCCCTCCACATGCAGAGTCATGGCACTCTTCCAAGATGAAAGGAACCTTGTCAGGCATCACACATCAGCAGTAGATATCATCAACACCCTGCCGATATAGTGTTCTTGCGATCAAGGAAAACTTCAAAGCCTGTTGTCTGATTTTCCTCTTTTCTGATTTTGATAAACTAACTCCAGTCTCTCTCGTTGATAGATAATGCGTAATAGCAGCATACCAAGATAGGATAGAAGCTGTATCAATTTTAAACATTTCTTCAATATCGCTTCCTTCAGCCAAAGTCTCTTTCGACTCCCCGAAATCCACAAGGCATTCCACAATCCCCTGCAACCTCGGTGGCTTACTCTTAATCTCATAATCGAACTCCTGCAAAGTGATTAACCACTTTGCCAAACGATCAGGCGGTTGTAGCTTGTTCATAAGCAATCTAAGCCCTTCCGCCTTCGTATAGAAAACTACTTCTCATAGAGGATGTAGTGCCTAAATTTTTTAGTTGCAAAGACCATCGCAAGGCACAACTTCTCCATGTAGGTATAGTTAATTTCTGATATGCCCAATTTTCGACTAGCAAAAGCTATCGGATGATACCACTTTTCCTCCCAAATTTGGGCTAAACAGCTGATATTATGCATGGTGGCTGCTGCTGAAAATATGTAAAACACCTCATCTCTTTTAGGTGCTTTTAAAACTGGAGCTTTTACTAGCTCCTGTTTCACATCCTCGAAAGCTACTTTACAAGGGTTGCTCCATACAAATAGACAGCTAAAGGATAATAAGTTCGTTAATGGTAACGTCCTTTCTGCCAAGGCATTTATAAACCTCCGATAGTATCCTATCGATGACAGAAAGCTATGTACCTCTTTTAGAGTGCATGGTGGACTCATAGTGACTATAACCTTGATCTTTTCAAGGTCAGTTGTGATCCCTACTGAATTGACCACATGGCCTAGCAATAGCCCATAAGGCACTCCAAAGACACAATTCCGTGGATTAAGAGCGATACAAAATTGTCTGCAGCGCTCAAAGCACTTTCTTAAGATAATCAACATCCTTTCCCTTATAGTGGCTGCCCCCAGGTCATCGATAAATACTTTCAACTCATCTGGGGAGATGTCACCAAAGGTCTTGTCTAATGTTCGTTGCCATGATCCAAGTGCATTGCACAAACCAAAGGCCATCACATGGTACACAAAAGTACCAAAGACAGTAATGAAAGTTGTTTTCAACTTGTCCTCCTCTGCAATTGCCATCTGGTTATATCCTGCAAAGCAATCCATAAACTAATATATTTTTCTACCTACTAATTGATCCAAAATATGGTCAATAAATGGCGACGGGTAGTAATCCTTAACGGTCTGCTTATTCAGCTCTCTAAAATCTAGACATAGTCGGATCTGGTTATTTTTCTTCTTCCTGATGATAATGGGTGAACACCATTTTGTGTGCTGTACAGGGAATATTAAAATAGCTTTCCGTAACTTCTGTAACTCCTCAAACAGCCCGTCTCTCAATTCAAAAGGCATACGCCTTACTTTCTGATGCACAGGACAACTGCCTTCTTTTATAGGAGTAGTATGAACAGCCAGGCTGGGAGGAATGCCTCTTAGCTTGTCATAACTTCAAGCAAAAATGCCGCGGAATTCTCGAATTAGGACACATAGTCCTCCCTTTCTGTTGTACTAAGCATGGAACCTAATTTAGTTGGCTGCGAATCATTCGGCATGCCAAGGTCCAACTCAATCACATCCACGTCTCTTATCCTATCTTGTGGCTCTATTGGCTCATTTAGAGTTATCTGATAAATATCCTCTGTGTAGTGGACCCCTCTTTAGATTCATCACTAGATGATGTCTCACTACCAGATGGATCCTCTGTTGTTTTTAATTCAGTAGAGGATAAAGGAGCTCTCTCACTCTGAGGAGACTCAAGGTAAGCATCGACTATTACTCGATTAGTACCTCTACCTAGAACCACTCGACCGGCGGGTATATCGACTTGACAGTCTGTTCATAAGATCCAAGGCCTACCTAGCAAAACTCGATAGCTAGGATGTTCTGCAAATCTTATCACCCTAAAGTCCAAGAAGCATTCTACACTTGCAACTGTAACATGGACTTTAGTGACGCAACCTTCTGGTTTCCTTAGACTATCATCAGCCATTCTAAGAAGGGTGGAGCTATCTTTTTGGATGCCTAGATCCAATCTCTCCATCAACTCTGAACTCATGATATTGACGGAGGACCCAGTTTCTACGATAGCATGCTCTACTAATATTCCATCCACGTATGCTGGAACCCTAGGGCAATTCTTTTCAGCATGATCAAACCAATCTTCCCCTACTTGTGCTATGCCCAAAGGTTCTATAATATACCCAATACGCAGGATCTTCCTGAATTCCTTGCGTACTCCTGGATATAATTTAATCAAATGTAAAAGGTTTACATCTGGTTTGACTTCACAAAGAGAACTTGCTAAATCAAAATCACGATAGGTAGCCAAAGCTCTCTTTTGTCGCCAAACCATCCTTTCTTTTGGTCTCGGGACCGGCTTTGGTGCTTCTCTTTTAGTTCTTGCCTTCTTTCTTGGCACTTCCTCATCCTTCTTAGGATTGAATTTTTTGTCAAGGGGCCTTAGAGGTCCACCTTCCACGCCAGGATTCAGGACTTGCGTCCCCTTATCCCCTTGCTTAGGGTTTCCCTTGATTGGTTTTGCATTATCCTTATCACCCTCTTTAGCCTTTTGGCCTCTTCTCATGGCTCGTAGGTTAGAGCGGCATTGATGCGTACAGCCTTGATAAGGCTAACCCCATTGCCTTGTGGCAACTCTTCTATAGTGGTCTTTCCCCTTTGCAATATTTGTCTTGGTCCATCATTTTGCTGGAGGTTACTACCTTGTGCTCTATGATTAACTGGTCATGGCTGTTTACTCCCTTGTTGGAGGGAACTAATCTTACTCCAATAGGTAGCGGCTAAGTGGCATGACTTTCCACAAATATCACATTTAACATTTGGATAGTGTCTAGGGAAATGCTATTTGCCACATCACTTACAGCTGAATCTTGAGGGGCCACCCTCTTCAGGGCATCGACTCCCTATCAGATTCTGTTGCTTCTTCAGCAAATTGACGTCAACAGCTATTTACCGATATTGTTCAGAAATCATGTCAATATAGTGCTTTATCCTGGCACTCGACTTATAGCCTTAATCGTCTATCCATCGTTCCATTGTCTTGACAATTTGATTGGGCAATGGGTTGTTGACTCACATGAACAACATTAGGATTCGAAACTTGGCCTCCCACATTTGGTGGAGCCAGCTGACTAGCCATAGGCATAGTCACATTGGGAGGAGCTGGCAGCAAAGGTGCATTTTGAACCATGCTTCCTCTCCCATAAGGGTTATTCATAGGCATCCCTTGACTTCCATTCATCAATGGTAAATTGCCTCCAGGTACTAAACCTGCATTAAGATTTATTCGAGAGGAGTAGGCCGTTTGTAATCGTGACTCTACTCCTTCTGCTCGCGTGATGGCGGTGTCTATATCAGCCAAAGCCACACTGCTCAGTTGTACTTGAATATTGAAATCCAATCCATGTAATAAGTATTGCAATTGGGCAGCCAGCGGAATAGGAATGTAAGTTTGTAACTTACGAAACACTTCCTTAAGCTTCTTAGCATAGGCTTTCACATTCTCATGGGAGTCTTGGCGTGTTACATTCAAGACACGCAACCAGTATTGGCCACCTCTTTCAAGGACATATTCTCCTCAGAAAGCTGCGTAAAATTGGTTGATTGTGGTTATGGTTCCAGTCTCTATGCTATGATACCATACTGCAGCCCTTCCTTTTAATGTCATGTTAAAGAACATCATAAGATGTCCCTCATCTTGGATGTGGTGATTAAACATTAATCTTTGGAATTTACAAATGTGAAACTCTGCATCTTCTTCGAGTAACCCATTAAAAATGGGCAAAGGCACTCTAAGGCTGGCAAATCTAGCGTCTCTATAGGAATTGCAATGGGTTGTGCCATGACAACAATCGGATTAATAATAGGAGTTTGGACTGATGGAATCACACCCCCACTTGAAGTGGGTTGACTTGGTGGGAGAGAGGAAGAACTTATGCTTCCTCCTGCACTTAAAGGACTATGTGCAGTAGTTGGGTTACTAAGACCACTGCCTCTTATGTGTATCGGGCTACTCCTTTGAGGAGAATAGCGACTTACAATCTCCAACCGTTGTCTAGCCCTCTCAGCACGTTTTGCTTTTTGTATTTCGGTTTGATGGTCCTTGTCAGCGGACATAAACAAACTTTTTGGTCCCTGAAAACCCTAGATTCGAGAACCACCACTTGTTGGCAGCTCCTGGCAGATGCACCACTGGTGGGACCTAAAATGGGCCGGCACTAGCTATGGCACTAGTCGGACTTCATGCTCATGACAGACAAACACACCCTCACGGCCTCACGGACTAGGAGCGTCTATCTTTTGCTAAAGGACAAACTACCCTCAAGCCTAATCTATGCGTTTATAGTTTTATAGTTTTTGTAGTTCAACTTTCCCTTTCTATAAACTCCACAGAGGGAGAACCCATACACATTGGCAATAAATACCACGATAATCACATACATGGGAGGCAACCTCTCGGTGGAAACACCGTGGCCCCACTGCAGTTCTCCTACATCGCAGGGATTAGCTCCTTGATGCGCTGCTCAACATATAAAACAAACAAACAAACTCCACTCTTTCATTTCAAATCTCTATGCACATGCACATGCAAAGTGAATGATTCCAAAGTGCTCAAACATAATTTTAAATAAAAAACACACGTGGTGCACAACAAGGCTTTCAAATGCATTTCACTAACCCGTTGCGACGATGTAAGGATAGCAGCGAGATCACACTCGTGCTACTATCCTCTTAATAAACATACCACGAACTCTATGTCATGATGTGCATCAGAAAATCAGCAACAATCAACATGCAAATCACACCATTCAAACATCCCAACCCCCTACGTTTAGGTATTGCTTTCTTTGCACAGGTGTAGAGGTTCATTTTGTCATGTTTTGATGTATGAAAAGAAATAAATCACAAACTTTGACAAAGGGATAGGAAAAATTGAGGCCAAACTTCATGCTTTGCCACTACCGCACATCCACAAATAATTATTATATTTTTCTTTATTTTTTCAAGACGTATTTCTATTTTTTCCCTTATTTTTTCCATTTTTTGATTTATTTGGCAATAAAATATGCTATTTTTTATTTTTCTTGTTCCAATCACTTCAGCATACTAACATTCAATTTATCTTCCATTTTCCCCCCATGGGAACATATTTTGCCCACCTGAAACGGAAAAACTATCATTTTACCACTTAAAAACCGCATTTCGAGTTTACGAGAATTAAATAAAGCATGTAAATCATTGCAAAATTGATATTTTATAATAAACAACAATTATTCATGATGCAAAAAACACACACATAAATTTTCATCCAATAAGAACATAATTATCATCATAAACTATCAAAAATCCTTCATTTTTCTTCATAAAAATGGTCATACCGTGTTTTTACGTAACCCGAGACACCTTGAATGACTGCATAACCCGCAAACGGAGCCTCCATTGCTCTCAATCCAATGCTGTACATCAATCTTCAGCATCTCCATCAATCTTCATCACCCTTTCCTTCATTCTCCTTCCCCGGTTCCTTCTTCAAGATGGTACACATGAACATCCCATAGAGAAGAGAGAGGGAGGAGAGAGAAAGAATAGAATTTATTCTCTTCATCTGGACAGCCATTCCTCGCGTGAAGACCGGCGATATCATCAGCCAAGAGGGAGAAGTTGAGGGGTAATCTCTGTCAGATAGGTTGCTTACAACCTCCATGCTTGATCATGATGGGAGAGGGCGAAAAATGCGCCTGCATGCTGTCGCCATGTTCTCCACGATTTGCTCACGAAAAATTGCATGAAATTTTAGGGGGGGGGGTTCAAAGGTCCCAAAGGGCACCCCCCCTTTGGCCTTAAACTTGTCCACCCTTTCGTATCTTGCCCATTTTGTGGCCACTTCCTCGTCCGAACTCCATTTCGAGCTCTGAAAAATCCTGGGCGTCCAGCTTGACATCTCGCACTGACTAAAGCTCTTGACATCCTGCATGGCAATCGAAAAAATTATCAAAAATCCACAAGTGTCAGTCAGGCGCCTTTTTAAAAGCTGTCTTTCACTTGGTGCTTAACATCGTCCTAGCTGCAGCCGCCGCTCCCTAAATTCCGGATTTTTTGGCAAATTTTAGGCACATCCCGGGCTCAAAACTTCGCTCTCAAACTCCTACTATCCGAGCATCCTGTAGCCTAGTCTTTCATTCGCAGAAACTTTTGATGCATCACTTTTGAATACTTTAGGACTTAATACTCGGGCTTGTAAAAAGGAGGGAGCTAAGCGTAGTGACCCAAGGAGAACAATGTATCAGCCTTAGGCCGTGACTCGGTGCCGCAGATGCTACCAAGCCCTCGCAAGGCAACACTTAATCCTTTTTCCTTCGCTCACTTTTATTTTCACTCCAACCATCCTTATTTATTTTGTTCGGCTAGACATCACCCCCACGAAGACAAGGCATCGAGTTTGACTCATCCCCAGAAACCTACCAGGCCTTTGCAAGGTGATGATTATCTACTCTTTGATTTTTTTGTCATTTTATTTATTTATTTTATTCAGAGGTTATAACCCCTTTTTACACACCTCTGTATACTATAGTCTTTCAAATATATACATTGTTTATTCTCTTTCTTTTATTTGATAGGCTTCTCTAGCTACCTCTTACAACTAACAAAAATTGCTAGAACTAGTTATCTAGCAGGCTAGTAGAAGAGGGTCACTAGGAATACCTTCTAAAACAATTCTTAGAGTGCTTGACAATGTTCTTACAGGAGGCATACAATTTCTTAGACCTCCCTAGGCATACCTAACCTAAACTTTAGGACTTCATGCCTTGAATGCTAGTCCCTAACAAAAGAAAGAAAAATCCCCACATACACATAACCATTCAGCATAAAGGGAAATAACTCATAAAGAAAGGATATCACCTAGATTTGACCACAAGAAGCATCGGCGCAATAAGAGGGGCTTGCTCCAGGCACTCTGTCGGACTTGTTTGGTATAGCACTAAAATAAGAAAATATTAACCGCACCCGTACCAAACACATACATGGCCCTCTTGGCCTAATGAAATATAAAATTGTGCATCCAAAATGATCGGCCCTTTTGGCCTAAGGTAAAAAACCAATATAGCTTATACACATCCCTCCTTGGAATGGTACTGACATACAACAAGATGCTCCATTCCAAGGAGAAAGGAGAGCTTCTAGACCTAAACTAGATACATCAGATTATGAATTATATGTCTTGTATATACAACAAGAGGTGTATGCATAAAATGTCATTTGATCACCCTATGGGTCTAAAGTAACAATGGTAAATGGGTCTCAACCACTCTTTGCACTACCCCATACTAACCATCACCTGCCATATAAAGCATGTTCTGATAAAAGTCCCCATAATTGACTAGGTCCTATCTCATCAATGGAGAGATCTAAACAAGGACCATAGTTGAAAAAGAGGTATTCTTCATGAGCATAATTTGCTAATGAGTCAACAAACTAATTCCAATATCATGGAACCAGTTGAAGAGACACTCTCTCAAACTCATCAATCCGGTTGGAAATTCCCTTTCACTAGTAACTGGCAAATACGACCTTTCTTACCAATATTGAGTCCCATGATCAGGGCTTTATATTCCACCATATTATTAGTAGATCCCACCCCAAGGTAGGTAGATAATTTCATCGTGATTCTACGTCAGGGATGCCACTAAATTGATTGCTTATTACACATTCTCTATTTAATAAAATTATTTCAATAAATTATTGACTCACTTTTCTTCAAGTGTTGATGATGATCTAGCATGGCCATGAGACCATTTAGAGACCAGTATTCCTAGTGTATCACTTAATGGGGTGATCAGAGAACTATGACAGGGATATCTAGTACATGCAGTACAAGTTATGAAGGGGGAAAGAAGTCTCTACCAAGTGTAAGAGTGTATATAAGAACCAAGGAGTTACACATAAATGAAGATGGATTGAGTTCTAAGAAGAGAAAGTGCATTAGCATTGTGTATATATATTTATATGTGCATCTGGGGACTTCTGGGAACGTGTACTTGTGTGTAATGAGCATTGCATTCATTTGGGGTCATTCTCTCCCTTACAAGTCAAGGTTTAAGGCCTTTTCTTTCATTAAGAAAGATGAGAGAGGGAATTCTCTCACTAAGAAAGAAGAGAGATGTGATCCTCTAGAAGTGAGGAGAGAAGTGATTTTGTCTTTCTAAGGTCTAAAATGACACAAGCTTTTGTGTGGAAGTCAATCTTAAGGTTGAGGCCTAAGACAATTTAATGAACTCTCCTTAAGGTGGTTGCATGGACCATAAGCTAAGAGTACAGTTTAAAAAGCCGTTAAAAAAAATACATGGTAAATCCATTTTTAAAAATATCTCGCTATAGAAAGATGATCTCTAAAAATGGCCTACATGGGTTATCGAAAACAACGAGATCTACAACTTTCGTGTTGGACGTTTTTTCATCCAATGAATGCACAAAGAGATATCTCGAAATTGGTGTTGCAGAGTAGCTCCTAGAATAGCCACATCTTGCATGAAGATTAACCTTTCCAATCTTGGCACTCAAGTCTCTCTCCAAGATGAGAAGCTCTTGAAAGCCTATAAAAGAGGAGACTCTCCTTGGGTGTGAGGGAGGTGAAGGACGCATCACTTTGCATGCATCCAAGAGGAGAAGAGAAGGTGCAAGTGCTATGAAAGCCCTGCTGAAATCAAGTGTTGTAGAAGCTCTATTGAAATCAAGTACCAAGAGGAGAAGAGAAAGTGCAAGAGCTGCGGAAGCTCTGCTGAAATCAAGTTCCAAGAGGAGAAGAGAAGGTGCAAGTGTTACGGAAGCTCTTCTGAAATAAAGCTCCAAGAGGAGATCCCTACACATATTGTGTAGGAGAGAAGGAGAGACTCAAGAAGGATCAAAAGGTGCCAAGTTCCAAGTTGTGCAAGTGTTAGCCGGTTGTATACTGTGCAAGGAACCCTGATCTTGTTCCCAAGATCTACAAGTAAGAATTGATTTATGTGTAACGGAGGAGCTTGCTCCTTGTCAATAATATAACTCCACAAGAGGGGGGACTGGCCCATCTTCCAGTCCGTAGTGTGACGTCAATCTCTCTATCTCTATCTCTCTCTCTCTCTCTCTCTCTACATCTTTCTTTTCTCTCATCTGTTCTCTCTTTGTGCCAGCATAATATTCACCATATATGTTTTAAGTATATAAGAAAGTCGAGTGTATATCTCAGATCTTATAACACGGGATCTCTAATGACTATTCCCAATCCTCCCTTTCTTCTTATTGGGACCCCTAGATGCTCCATCAAAATATAATGAACATATCCATAAATGGTTCATGCATCTGGCCATTGTCAACTCCTTTATTTTTAGCTATGATAGTCAAAAGTCAGCATATTCAGAGGATGAACCAAAGGCTCTATCCCACCTTCTTCATTAAATCCGTCGCGATGCTTGTTAAAATCCGTAAGTAGTGATGGTAGAAGACATTGATCTCCCAAATAAATGTCCTGTCCTCTTGCTCAATCCCTTTATAACCTTTGCTCCACCAAACAACTCTTCCTTGATGGTATATTTGTTCCAAATATAGGTGTTCTAAGTAGGGAATTAGTTACCCCATTAACCAAATTTTAGTGTAGAGGGAGCTCACGCTCAACCGCCGAGACTCACGGACCGCTTATTGCTTCAAGTGTTTCAAGTGAGCACAAATGGCTATCTCTCACCTAGCCAATGCACCTTCAATCCTTGGGAGGGGGGATGTAACAAGCTTATCTTGATGCTCAAATGAGTAGCCTCCTCCCTCAAGAAAGCTGATAGCTCCATGACTCAAGCAACCTCAAGTCTCCTCCTTCAATCTCCATCCTCCATAGTCGTGTGTGAGATAAGAAGAAGAAGAAGAAGAAGAAGAAGAAGAAGAAGAAGAAGAAGAAGAAAAGGGGAGATGATGGAGAGCTTCTTCTCCAAGATCCCTTACCCTTACACACTCACTCCCTCACTCCCTCACACTCCCTCTCTCAAGCACACACAAGCAAGCAAGAAGGAGAGAAGAGGAGAAGAAGAAGAGACCACTTTTGCCACACATCAAAGTATGAGCTCCTCATTTACTTTTCAGGTTTATATACAAGCCCTAAATCCCTTGGGCACCCTTCCCCTTTTTTATGTGATTAGGTATCTTGCCAAGGTCCTCTTTCTCTATTCCCTTCTAGTTGCCTTATCCCTTTACCTATGTCCGATTAGACTTTACAACTTGCACAGGAGGGAGCATGGCACTCTTATAAAATGAATTACATTGTGCCCTACTATTTCCTTGTGAGAGCCCTTGGAGGCTCTTCTTCATCCTTTAGAGAGCATCCATCCTTGAGAGAGCGTCCTTCATCCTTCAAGGAGCCTCCTTCATCCTTGAGGGAGCCTTGCTAGAATGTTTGGTACTCTGCCATGTTTTTTCTAAGCTTGCATTCTCCTCCACTTTTCTTGCCTGGGTAGAATGAGCTTCTTCATTCACTTTTTGACTTGGACTTCCTCTGCTTCTTTTTGGCTGCATGATTAGTGTCTTTGACATGTCTTGTAACATTATCCCCCTCCTAGAAGAGTTCCAGTCCCATGGCACTTGCAGGTTTGAGATTATAAAGATTCGATGATTTGACATGTGGTTGTGTGAGTTGATGATGACGGGGCCTTCGAAGTTGGTGGCTTGCATTGTTTGGAGTTACTTGTAAAGAAAAGAAGGTGCACTTCCTGGGGGGTGTCTATCTTACTGTTTGATGCACTGTGCTCATGCTAGTGGAGCCAGGTAGGCATGGGTGTTGTCCCACAATTGAGGATCCAATTTTTGCCTAAGGAGGTGCGGTGAGTGTGGCTTAGGGAGATAGGTCTAACTGTAGGTGAGGTGACCTCCCTAGGTTTTTCCTGCCCTTGATGTGCCCTAAGTGTGATGTGGGGAATCAAAATGGCCTAGGGGGTTAGGGACGGAGCCGGCTGACTAAAGCCACCGGACATTCCTAACTTGAGGACCCCTAGGTGCAATGACTGTGGCTTACATGTAACGAGATCATTTGGTTGCTTCCCCTGTGATTTCCTTCTAGTGATCTCTTATTCTTTCTCTTTATTTTTTTTTCTTTTCTTTGCCTTTTCTCTTCTTTTCTTTTCTTTCGCTTCATTTTTCCTCTTCTTCTTCTTCTTCTTCTTCTTCTTCTTCTTTAAAAAATATATATATGAATAGATGAAGATCTATTCCTCGTTATCAAAGTCATGAGAGGGGAAAGTTGGAGGCTTAATGGATTTGCTAAGAAATTGTCTACTTTGGATGTATCCTTTTAGGCCTATTCGAGCGTTAAGAGGAGTGGTGGATAGGAAGAAGGGATGTTTGTAGCTAGTGAAACAGTTGTTCCTCATATCCTTTAATAGGACTATGCAAAAAGATGGTAGGAGGGTAGTGCCCATCATTAGCCTAGCCATTGCACAACTATCTATGCCAACATTGAGATAAAAAAAGAGTGGCGAGAGGTGGTACTTTTGTGGCATAGGTTCCTATTTGAGTAGTACCCTAAGTAATCTTAGATAATTACAAGTAGTAATAAAGACACAATCTGGGCAAAAATTGAACTCGTTGATAAAATGAGCAATTAAGTTCCATAGGTCAATTTCGAAGAAGGTTAGGGCATCCTATGGCTTGGTGGCATTTACGTTATATATATTTGAAAAATCATATCTATCATGGATGTCAGGGTTGAAATCCACACCTACCCTTCTTGGATATGACATATGTGTGGAGTCATTTCTCGTGAAGGTTAGTGTGTTGCAAAACAACATCCATGCGTCCATGTTTCCATCCCAGATTCGCCTTCTCCACTTTGGTTGGGACTCATAGACTTACTATCTAGGGCACCTCCATGACTTTGTTTTCCCACCCCAGTATTTGGGTGCTTCCATTCTCCATCATGTAGGGTTCTTCTCCCTCTCCTGGTTCCACCTACTATTGAGCCTTCCTCCCATGCTTATTACATCCTCCACCACTTTGGTTGATAGCACTCTGCATAAGGTGGAGGGGAATTTGAAAGGGTGAAGTCGAAGGATTGGCAGCCATTTTTCTTTTGTTCCCACACTATGAGCTCTACATTCCAATCCACTGGGAAGAAATTCACTCGTGGTGGAATGGGTGCTTTAGGGGCTATTGTTGGTTGGGATTTTAATCTTCTCCTTGCCCGCTCCAACATCTTCACCCTTTTCTTCTTGAGTTCTGTTTTTCTCTCCATAGTGGTGTCCACTTATTGCTGCATTTTTGGTTGTGGAGAGGGAGGTTGCGGCACTAGTTTCTCTTCTGGCTCTCCCATTTCAAACTCCAGCTATCTTTTGGGAGTGGCCACTATCTTTAGCTTCACTCTTGGGCTCTTGTGGCTCTGCTTCCTTGGGTCTTGTAGCTTACGGTTGGACATGCATCCCTTGTCTTGGAGCCTTGCGGGTGATCTCCAACTTTCTCCTTAATGATTCAAGAGCCTCCTCCTCTTCTAATTATGTGGCGTCTTAGAGAGTATTGAGGAAGGTGCATTCTTGGGATTCCAAGCTTATTTGCGCAGCCTTTGCCTTGCTTTCTGCTAACACCTTGTCACCTTTGTCACCTTCTGCAAGGGCTAGTCAGCTGGCTAAGGCTATTACCCGTCCTTCACTCCTACCTACCCATTTTTCTACTCTTCTTTTCATCTCTTCCAAGCTTTCATTATGTCTTTGGGCTAAGGCCATTGTTCTCCACTCTTGCACCTCGATTTCTCTTTCTAGTCTTTTTTTCTCTTCTAGCTCAACATCCATCCTCTTCTCTAACTTGCCCATGTTTTCCTAGTACCTTTGGGATCTCTCTCCTTCCCTGGCTGCGAGCTTCTCCATGGCATCTTGGACTCTCTTCATATGTCCTTGCAACTCTTCTTGTTGTAGGATCAGGAGCTTGTACTCCCTTTGAAGCCCCATTAGCTCTTGATTTTCATCTTCAAGTTTTCTTCACCAATTGTTCTCCTGCTCCTCCTTAGCCTTGAGTGCCGCCTTTAGTTCACTTATTTTGCATGATACCTGGCTACTCGGCATGTTTTCTCGAGCTGAAAAGGCACTAACACACCTTTCTCTGCTTCTAGCTCAGCAATTGCCACCTTCTTTTCCTCTTTCACTCTTTCTAGTTGTGATAGGAGTTCCTAAACATAATCATCGTAGTCTGCAGACAACGAGAGTTTGGTGGGGGTAGTGGTCATAATTGCTTCTATCTTCTGCCTTTTGGGGTCCTATCTAGACTCTGCATCCACAGCTATCAGTCTTTTTTCTCCAGTCACTAGAGTTTCTCCACTTGCACCTTGAGTTGTCTCTTTATTGACCGAGAACTGCACCGAGAACTGCACTTAGCCACAAGGTTACTGGCATCCACCATGGTAGAAGAGGATTGCGTGTGTGCAGAGACTGGGGTGGTGGGCACTAGGACAGGTGGGATGGGTTTAATTAGATCCTTGCCCTTGCCCTCTGCTATTGGGAGTGGCATATTTTTGGGTGCTTGGGAGCTTGTGCTTGGGCATTCTTCTTCATAAGGGCTCATGGCTGCTAGCTCTTCTTCCCTTGAAGGCTGCTCCACTAAGAGGCGGATGGCTAGGGATATGTCTTCTTTTTTCTTCCTTCTTAACTCCTCAATCTGTTGCTTTACTTTTCTCCTCCTCTCCTCTTTAACTTTCTTGGATTCCTCCTTTATTCTCTTCGTCACCTCCTTTTCTCTTCTATTTCTTCTTTCTTTGGCACTTTTGGACTCACTTTGGGCTCTCAGTAGATCTACTTTGCTCTTAGTAGATCTATTTTTTCTTTCTTCCTGCTCTCTTCTTTGGTCTTCTTCTATGGGGTTTTTTTCTTTGACTTCTTGGCTCCTCCTCAGCTAGATTGTGCTTTCTGCTCCCCTTTTTCATCACTCACCATCCTTTCACTAGATTGCTTCTATTCTTGGCACAAGGATGGGACTTGTTTGGCATCTCATCGACTTCCTCATCTTCTTGTGGTTCACTTAAGGCCTCTTTGATGATGGCCATCAAGACCCCTCCGAACCCAATTGTAGAGCCCTTCGAAAACTTCTTCCTAGCTTTGGAGGCCATGGAATCTCCCCATGTGGGTCTTCCACGTGTGGCCAACACTTTCACTGATGTTTCTATCGTCTTCCGCATGAAGCCGTTTAGGTTTACCTCATTGAAGGACTTGGCAACTATGCTTTCCAACATTGGCACATTGATTTTTCTCATTAATGCATTGCATCTTTGGCTGGAGAACAAGGCGTGCACCATTTTGTCTCGTAGTTGGACTTTGGGGTTGGGGATGTTAGCTAAGCGGATGCCATCATTGGTGTTGACCATCACTTTTTCCATTCCCAACATGCTGTACATGTCCCTTTTTGGCTGTCTCTCATCTTTGTTGGGTAGGCCCAATGCTCTCTATACCAACTCGTGACTTAGCTTGATTTTCACTTGGAAAGCTTCATTCTCTTGACGCACCATGACGATGCCACAGTTTCTATTGTAATTTTGGAGGAATTCCATGCACTTCTCGTAGTCCATGGCTTGACCCACCTTCTCCACATACTTTGTAGCCTATACTGCTTCACAATTTGCTTGATGGCTGGCTCTTCCATGACGATGTCTTTCAAATTCATGATGTGCCTGAGTTTGAATTGGCTATAGGCCCTTGTCTCCACTAAGAGGCCACTCTTCCTCTGAGAATGGAGCTTGCTAGTTTTCTCCTATCTTGCCATTGTAGGTACCTTTCATGAAGCCATAGCTCACGATCAATTTTCTTTAGATAAATTTTGCAAGAAGATGTATAGGAGATGGAGGAAATGCTTATGAAAATTGAAATGCTTAAATATAGAAGGAGAATTTTTCTTTAAACAGTCCATGCATTTCACAAAAAATTTCAACACTTTTACTCAATCTTGAGTTGATTTTTATGCATTCTTTTCCATTTTTGAACGTTGATTGAGTTTTTAGGGTTTGTTTTTATGTTCCACACCTTTTATCATTCACACCCTCCCCCCTTAGAGATGAGAAGAATCCTTCCTAGGATTAGAGGTTGAAGGGTGGAGACCATTCAACGCATGCTCACTATGTTTCACCTTCGCATGAGCCAAGCATAGAAGTTCGGGTTGTACTCCATTTGAGCATAATGGTCCATGTCAACAAGTTGGATGCTTGCGTGGGTGAGGTAAGGAGGACATCCATGAGGAAATCACCAGAGTCCATTCGGTTGCAATGTGTAGCTCCTCCTTAGTCAACATGCGATCTAAGTAGGGGTGAGTCATGATGTGCTCTTTGGGGGGCCGGTTGCAGATGGTGGTCAACACCCTATAGAAGGTTGGTGCTATGTAAGTTGGGTCATATTCTAAGGTCTTAATTACATATCTCTGCTCAACGTTGGTCATGATTTGGTATCCTTCTTGCTCCCATTGGAGTTTGAGAGCATACCATTGTCACAAGAAAGAGGAGTCTTTGGTAGCCAGATGTTTCAGCTTTGCAATTTCCTGTTAGTGGCAAGGGCCATGCCCTTGGCGTGAGACGTAATGAGGCGTTTCTTGCATGCTTATTCATAGGAAATCTCGGTGTCTATGAGTTTCTCAGCTACCTGGGGAGCCTTGATGAACACCAATTCCGATTCTTCCCATGAGCAAGGTAGCGTGCGTACCTCCGTTGCTAAAGGTTCGTCTAAGAGACCTAGGTCTAATTGGTCATAGCTTTTAGCAAGTGTGATAAATGTGGCATGCAAATGTCAAAGGAAACCAACCAAGTCATACACAGTATATTGAGCTAAATTTGCAGCTAAGGCAAGGATCGATCATCATTTGTAAGAAGGTTTAAGGCCGGTTGGGGGATCGGGTTTGACTGGGCTCGTCAGCTCAGCAATGGTGACTAATGTCTACGGTTGTTGCAGCTGCTCCAAAGTGTGCGGTTGGGCCTCTTATGCACTAAGCTTGGTTTGGGATTGTGACTTTGTGCTAGTGTATGTTTATGAGGCTTGAGTAGCACTAACAGTGATGGGTTGAGTTGGTTTGGAGTTAACAAGCTGCAATTTTGGTCAATAGACTCATTGAGGTGTTGTAGGGTCAACGGTGTTGGGCTTTAGAGGCTTCGTCGTTTGAGCTTCTTGATATGTCATGTGGCTCTGTGTGGTAGAGTTTGATGGTGGCGTTTGAAGAGTGCCATTGGCCAAAATTGATGATCTCTTCCATTCCCCTAACCTTTTCGTTAGTCCACCTACCATATCCAATATCCATTGTCCTATTTCATGTCCACTCTCTTCATGAGCCACAATCATTGGCCTTATCACTTGCTAATGTTTTGGTCTTCCATCTACCCTTGTCATCATGGTAGTAATTAGGCTTAAATAATTAAGATTTTATGATAACAATGAGGATTACCTAGATTTGCATTTTAGAGTCATTGATGAATGTAAAAAATGAGGTTATCTTTGAATCCAACCTTAGTGGGAAGGCAACCACCTAATTAGTAGAATACCTTGTCCCTAGTATGCAACTATTACTAATAAACTAACATGAAATTTTGAGACAATGAACTTAATGTGCAAATAGCATCGAACAAGTATTTTGGTTGATGAAATGTGAATTACTAGTACAATTGCACATCTAGACATTGTTAAATGTAATTTTAACTAATAAAATTTAATGCATATATTAAAAAAAGAGAAAACCCAATAAAGTAAAAAGAGTGTTTAACATTAAAATTGAGTGAAAACAGTTATGTGAGTGTACACTTTTTCAAACAATTCGTTTCTCTATGATTTTACAGCACCTTAATTTAATATTAGGAGTGCATTAAGATAAACTCGGAAGGAACCTTTTTTGAATTGAAAAAAGAGGAAAAACAATCCCCCCCAAAAAAAAAACCAGGCAAGAAATCTACATCCATCCATGGTTCAAATCAAGCCAAGCCCTCAAAGATGTGCATTCAAAAGATGGAGAAGAGTTAAATGGTATGCTTAGTCCTTAGTAATTTTCTCGAGGGGTTCACTATGCATATATCCTCTATATCACATGAAGTCAAGGTCTACTTATGAATATTCTTATCTTTGAACTTTTCTTGAATAGAACACAACCCTTTTCTATTCAATCTGTAAATAATCCCTTTATATGCCACCCTTCTATATGTAAATATATATATATATTAAAGTATTATCTTGAAAATTCCTTATTTTGAACCCACCTGACACATAGAAATATTCATGAGTGATCCCCTTGAGGTAATTTGATTGCTATTAGAAGTATACCTAAGGATCTCCCAAATTTGTGCCAATATGTTGATGTCTTCCTCTTCTTTTCCACAAATATCTAATGCTACTCCTCCCATAAAGTTTGTTTAAAATATTCCCAACTCACTTTAGCCCTATTTTTGTGTGGAACATTCAAAAAAGGCGATTCAAGAAGCCAAACCACTTTGGAATGGGCTTCAAAAGTTCAAGAATATTGTCATAGTCCTACTCTACCCCGAGCAACATTAGATTGATGTTTGGAGGTTGTTTGCTTGTGTATGAGCAAAAGGCATCTTAAAGATTAGTTCCTATGGCCCTGAAGTGACTAGAGAGATCGTGCACAAATCCATCATCACTCCTAAAGACTAGTTCTTATGGCCTTGAAGCAATTATAGAGAACATACACAAATCCTATGGCCTTGAAGTGACTAGAGGGATCATGCACCTTTGCTAAATCTAGGGTGCAACTTGGGGATTAAGTGCAACTTGGAGATGAAGTCATGGGAGCCCCACAACTTGAAATAACAATGCAGTCATATGTTAGCTTGAGATTAGGGTAATTCCACACATTGACAATTGACCAAAGAAGCTAATTAGGCTAGATTAAAATATTAATAATTAAAAATTTTAATAAATCCACGTGCATTAATATGTGTGTAAAAGCAATCCTGAGAACATTTAAAAAAGCACATAAAGACTAAAAGAGTCCTAAATCAACTTTAGAAATAAAAATGAGATTAAAGCAAGGGTAGATTCATGCAAAGGCATAATCGTTTGATAATCAAAGTTATGATTTTTGTTTGTGGTATGATTATGATGGTTTTATAGTGAACTTTTTGAATCAATATATTATTGTTTTCTAAAGTGTTTGTTCATGCATTAAAAGTTGTGTTAACAAATCACGTGTAATGGATCAATAAGAGAAAGTTGTTTTAATATGTTTGCACACTGTAGTAGTATATCTTAGTTAGATAAGTAAAACAAACATGTTGAGGAAAGTGAGAGGTATAGCTCTCAAGAATTGAGAGTCCATGGATGGGTAGGCCAAATTCTAAATACTAGATAGAGTTGTTAGAACGTGAACCCTAATTTGGTAGGATAGATCCAACTAAATACCATTTTAGGGGATAGGAATGTGGTTATATTGGTCCTAATGCTTACAAAAGTTTAAATGATAGATCAAGTCTCTTTAGACCAAGTGCAATGTGCATTTTGCTTTCACCTTTGATTGGTTACAAAGTGACCCTTCTTAGTTGGGTATTGGACTACTATTAAGAGTGACCACCCATTCTTCCCTTGTGAAGTAGAAACATCATTCATATATCTAACTAAGTTGGTTAGGGAGAATGGATGGTTTTGCATATGGACTTTTGAGTTTTGATAGGCTACTAGAGGGTTCCTTTTGATTTTAGAGGATGCACCTTACCTGTAGTATTAGAGCAAATGTTAAGGTAGGGGAATTTAAAAATTTAAAAAAATTAATTAATATAAAAATATCTATTTGAATTGAATCCTTGAGATCAATTTTGAGTGAGTTCCTAGTGTATACACAAGAAATTCAAGAAGAGAATATAAAAAGTATACAACACATCAAACAAAATCTAAGCAAGGAGTAGAGAATATACAACACATAAAAGAAGAACAAAAAAGTTTTAATTCCAAAAAAGCCGATACAAAGATGGCTCTATCCACTTCTGTGCTTCCATTATGAAGCTAAGATGGTGATCTAGATAGATGATAGGTGAAGCTTAGATGGCGATCTAGATAGATGATAGGTGAAAAACTTAAGGCTAGCTAGAAAAACTTTGACTAGGTGAATGATAGGTTGATGATGGCTTTGGAGACTTCTTCCTTTTGTTACCTAAGAAAGTAGTTTGGTTGTGTTGTTCGACCATATTATGAACCTTTCCTAGTTGGCTAAGAAATATTTCCTTTACTGTTAGATTGAGGTTGTTGCCCTTGAACCCGTATCAAGGGGGCTATTGGACCTATTGAGTTTCCCTAGCCAAGGATTGCTTCCATAGACCAAAGACCCCAAAATAGGAGTCCCTAATAGTGCTCACATCCCACAAAATCAATGCAATATTCCTTGAAGTTACTGTCAACTTAAGTACTCTATCTAACCCAAAGGCTAGATTCACAGAGATCACCTTTTTTTCATCTCATCACATAGAACTCATCTAACATACAAGTTAGGACCCTCAGACTCACACATGGCTTCTCATTGTAGTGGGGGCATTACAACTTTGAGCACCCCGGATCATTGGTGGCACCTTACAAGGTTGGAGCATTAAGCATATCTAACAAAGAAGGCTATTTTTTTGGGAGGGATCTTCCCTTAGGTGTACTAGGTGGCCTAGGACTCAAATGACTATCATCTTTTACTTATCTGTACAAATGTTGTATGTCCTTAGGGTAGATGGCATATGCTTGATTTTTGGCCTCAGAGAGATAGACACATATGAAAACCTATATAGGTCAAAACTTTCTACTCTAGTATGAGTTATGGAGAGTCCATTGGCTAGAAAAGTTAAATATACTTAGCATGTACTATCTACATGCTCCATATGAGGATCTATTATTTGATATTGACAATGAACCTATGTTTGAAACGTTATGTGTCTATGAAAAAGTGATATATGCAATACTAAATGAAAGGGTGGCTACTATTCTATGAAACCCTATGTTTAGAACTAGATGCTAGAGTACCTCAAAATGTCCAAAAAATATGTTATTTAAGACACTTGAAAGTCCAAAGGCATTGATCAGGATACTTGGAATGAGTTGGATGAGCTATATGAATCCACTCTTATTTTCATTGTCTAAACATGTTTGTTTTAGTGTTATGGCACCTAAGGATAATGCTTGGCAGTTATGGAAGAAGATATGTAATATTTATGACAAGAAAAGTCCTACTTCATAGATGCATTGGTTGAAATAGGTCACGGACCTTTGCATAAAGGAAGGGACTAGTGTGTGTATACATTTGAAGGAGTTTTACTCAATTTTCATTCGATTGACTTTGCAAGGTATTGAGTTTAAGGATAATTTTCCTCTCTTGTTCTTGCTTGTGATACTTCCTAAGTCATGCGACACTTTCCATACTTGCATGTGTGCTAATATACCTAAGGATGGTTTGAAACTCTAGGATGTTGAGGGTGCCTTACTCATAGAGGAGATAAATAGAAAGAATGTGGATGTAGTCTATGCTTCTCATGCATTGACTGTTAAGGGAAAACATGATGGTAAGAGTGGTAATGATTGTTGTGGTAGAGATTCACAAAGCTCTCAGTCTCACGGGCAGTCTTGCCATAAGTCACGTGGTTATAAGGCCTCACTTATATGTCATTATTATGGAAAGTAGGGTCATATTAGGCCATAGTGCCATAAGATGTGTGATGATAAGTGCAAGGAGAAAGACAATGGAAAAGGGCAGAATAAGTGTGCTGATCATAGCATTATTCCTAGTAAGGCCAATATGAAAATTGAGGAGATAAATACCTTTGAACTTGAGTCTAATGATGATTATATCTTGCCACTTTCTTCTCTTGATACTAGTCACTTGGCTAATGTCTCATCCATTTTTTCTCAGTGTTGTTTGCTTAATTCAAGGGATTGTTTTCATGTTACCCTACATAAGGATTGGCTTTATTCAGGGGCTTCTTTTCATGCTACCCTATAAAGTGATTGGTTTTATTCCTATCATAGCATAATAGGTTCTATGAGACTAGAAAATGACTTGGCATTGGTTTTATTCCTATCATAGCATAATAGGTTCTATGAGACTAGAAAATGACTTGGCATTGGATATTATTGGTATTGGTAATATTAAGCTATAGTTTACTTTAGGCATCACTTTTATTTTTCATGATGTATGTCATGTTTTGACTTTGATCAAAAGCCTAATCTCTAGTGGATAGGTGGATGATGTAGGGTATAGTGTATCTTTTGGTAATTCCACATGGAAGATTGCATGTGGGAATCTTATCTTTGCTTGAGATGCCAAGGTTGGAAACCTCTATTCCTTGCTTGTATCTGGGTCTATTGACAATGTTTTGGTTGTGGCTAATGTACCACATGTATCTTTATGGCATTATCGCATTGGGCACATGTCCTTAAAAGGAATAAAAATGCTTTCTCATTTATAGTATCTTCCATCCCTTAACTATGAATTTTTTGATTCATGCAATCATTGTCTTTATGACAAGCATCCATGCAGTTCTCATAAGGAGTTTGGCATTATGTGCATGGATGAGCCTCTAGCTCTTATTCATTCTAATGTATGTGGTCCCATGCCTTGTCAATCACTAGGTGGCGTGAAGTACCGTGTGGCCTTCATTGATGATTATTTGCATAAACTTTGGGCATATCCCATAAAGCAGAAATCAGATGTATTTGCTACCTTTCAACATTGGATCGCTCTTGTTGAGAACCAGTTTGGGTATAGCCTAAAATACCTAAGGTCAAATAATAGGGGTGAATATGTCTCTAAAGAATTTGAGTAGTTTTGTGATGAGTGGGGTATTAAGTGTTAGTTGGTTGCCCCTCACACCCCACCCTAAAATGGTGCTATAGAGTGCATGAATAGGACGATTCAAGAGAGAGTCCATACTATGCATAGCCAAGCAATTTAACCACATTATTTTTAGGGTAAGGCAGGTACTATTATTGTACACTATATAAATAGATTCCTATGTAATGCTATTGGTTATAAGGTTACGGAGGATGTATAGTCTGAAAAACCTCTATCATATGCTCATTTGCATGTCTTTGGATGTGATGATTTTTGCCATGTTAGAAGGATAAATACAATGATTTAGATATTAAATCAGTGAAATACATCTTTCTTAGTCATGGAGATGTAGGTGAGATGGACTATTGCCTATGGGATCTACATAGGCCATTTGTAGCTATGATATTGTTTTCCATTAGGAGAGGATGCATAAGCATCCTAAGTAGGTAGTTGAGGTACACAGAGTGATATTTCAGGAGAGGAGCCTCATATTACTATACATCCAGCTAGATAGTCTATAGGTAAACTTCTAGTGGCCCATGCTCATGGTGATGGATAGGATGAAATAATGGCCCCACAACATGTTTTGTGAGAATCTACTAGAGATAGACATCAATTTGATCGATTTGCACCCTCCATGGACTATGTTATGGTGACAAATGTTGATGAGCCTCTTACCTATGATAAGGCTATGCATAGAGGTGATAGTCACTCTTGGGAGAGGGTCATGAAATCAAAGTATGACTCATTGTAGAAAAATCATACATGGAATTTGGTTTTTTTGCCTAGTGAAAAGTGTGGAAGAGTACCCTTGGTCCTAAGTTGGTATAAAAGACTAGATTGTTTGCAAATAGTTTTAAGCATGAGCATGGTGTTGACTTTGATGAGGTATTCTTTCCTGTGCTCAAGATAACTACCCTATACTGCTTAGTACTAGCTTTGGTTGTGCGGTTAGATTTGGATCTTTATCAGATGAATGTAAAGACAACTTTCTTACATTGGGACCTACATGATGAGATTTATATGCAATAACTTAAGGGCTTTGAGGAAAAAGGTAGGGAATGTTGAGATATCGAGCTCCACTCGTGATATGCCAGGGTGACCGTTGTGCATTTATGTCACTGACTTGTCAGTTGCAGATGCGGTTGGTACACCGCCCATGAATAATAGCTAGATGATAGCTATCCTTATCTACTCTAGTTTGTGGCTCAGTTAGTATGCCACCTTAGTTAGTTGAGTTTGGTTTGAGACCCATATATAGGGTTCTTCTATTTCTATGTACTTGAGTTCTTTTTGTCTTACACAACTAAGAAGAGGAAAACTGTTTTTAGCCTCCACCTTTGTATGTATTCCCCCATTGTGCAAGCAAGAAAGCTACAAGTGAGACTCCTTCTTTCTCTCCCAAAATTTTGACATAGTATCAGAGCCTTGTTTGTGGTAAAAGGAGCTCAAGAAGGCAAACCAAGTTCGCGGTGTTCTGGTAAGAGGACCAGTGTTGCTTTCATTTTTCTATTTTGGGAGCAAGTCTCTGTAGGTAGCACAGCCAGAAAGTGCAAGAGTGCATTGTCTCAAATTGAGACGCCCTTCGTGGTGTAGCAAGACGGTAGTATATGCTGTGGGCAAGGGCTTTAGCCCTTGGTTGCTCTATTTTTTTGATTTGAGGCCATTTCGGGGCCTGTTTTGGAGGCGGAGTTTCTGCATGCACTCAGGAAAAGGCCCTGTTTTATGCTGTGCGACCACTGTTCTACAGGTCGGTGAAAAGTTATTGTAGAAATTGCATCGTATGCCTGTGCGCAGAGACATTGTGAGTTATAGAATCATCCTTGTTGCCTGTTGATGCAAAATCGTCACTAGGAAGTGACTGTGTGGTCAAATACCACTTTCGTCAGTTTTACAGATTTGCCCTTGTGAAGCTGAAGCTGTGTTCTTTGCAGTGACATAATTTTTTGCAGTGTTCTGTAATGGCATCCGATTCTCTTTCACAGATTGTCATTGAAAAGCTTGACAAGAACAACTTCCAAGCATGGAAGTTTAGAATGATGAATTTCCTTATGGGAAAAGGATATTGGGAATTCGTTGCAAGAAATGAAGAAGAACCAGTTCTTCTTGATGTTCCCAATCAACAGCAAATGCAGGCATTTAAAGCATGGCATGAGAGAGCCAAGAAAGTTATGTACTGGCTGTCTATCAGTATTTCAGAATCTATGATTGTGCATATTCAAGATGCAAGTACGCCAAAGGAGGCATGGGATAATTGTCAAAAATGTATAGCACAAATATGCAAGCCAGGAAAATGCAGCTCAAGCAAGAGTTGCACAATGTGCAAAGAGAAAGTATGAGCATCAATGACTACCACATGAAGGTGAAGAAGATTGCAGACGCACTTGCTTCTATTGGGTCGCTAGTGGAAGATGATGATTTAGTTTCTGTGACCTTGAATGGTCTAGGAAAGGATTATGCATAGTTTCGAACATCCATTTCCGTCTGTGAAAGATTTCTTGATTTTGAGGAGTTGATTGCTCTTCTAATTTCTGAGGAGCAGAGAAATGGTGGTGCATCTTCTTCAGGAGGAACTTCAAAAGAAGCTGTCTTCTACTCAAATGCTGGAAAAGGTAGAGGCAGAGGTAAAGGAGGCCGATCTGGAGGCCGTGGTAGAAATCAGAATATGCAGCAAACTCAAGAAAACCAGTCCTATAGAGGAGGATGTGGTAACTCTAGAGGCAGGGGGAGCCAAAGAGGTCGTGGTGGATGGCAAAGAGGCCAAAATGCAAACAGCAATGTTGAATGCTACTACTGTGGTAAAATGGGTCATATGGCTAAAGACTGCTATAAAAAGCAGAATGACATCATGAATGGAAAATTGCAACAAGGGAATTATGCATCTTCTAGTAGACAAGGTGATGACAGAAATGAGCATTTGTTTATGGTGCAGCACATGACCAATTTTGTGACAAGTGCAGAAGAAAGAAACGATGTGTGGTATGTTGACTCAAGTGCATCAAACCACATGACAGTCATGCAGAATGGATGCAGGATACAAGGAAAATGGAAAAACCAGGATTTGTGGAGACTGGTGATGATACTGCACATCCTATTGTGCAGATTGGAAAAATTCCTTTGTCTATGCAGGATGGGAAAAAGAAATACTTGTCGGATGTATTTCATGTCCCAAATATCACCAAGAACCTGGTTTCTGTCGGTCAAATGGTTGAGCAGGGCTTGCAAGTCAGATTTAATTCTCATGGATGCTTTGTTGAGGATATGAAAAATAAAGGTCGCTTGATAGCAAAAGGAAAGAAGAAGGGCAGAATGTTTACGTTGGATGCAGACATGCCTGAATTGAGTGCAGCAATGTTTGCACATGGGACTGGTGTAGTTGCAGATATTGATATCTGGAATAAATGCATTGGTCATGTTAATGTACAACGACTTAAATCAATGCAAGCCCAAAATATAGTTGCCAGATTGCCTAAATTCAAGGTTGCAGAAATGCATAAGGTATGTGAAGCCTGTCAATTTGGAAAACATGCAAGGAAACCATTTCCTAAACATGTTCAAGAGAGTAAGAAGCCATTGGAATTAATCCACTCTAATGTGTGGACTACTAAAGCTGCATCTCTTGGAGGCTGTCATTATTTTGCTACTTTTATTGATGACTATAGCAGAAAAGTTTGGGTGTATTTTATGAAAAAGAAAAGTGAAGTTTTTGGGCATTTCAAAATTCTTAAAGCTATGGTTGAAAAAGAAACAGGCCTACAAATAAAATGCCTAAGGTCAGATGGAGGGGGAGAGTACCTCTCAAATGAGTTTGCAAGGTTCCTGCAGGAGCATGGCATAAAGCAGCAATATTCATGCAGTCATACCCCACAACAAAATGGAATTGCAGAAAGAAAAAACAGGCATATTGGAGAGGTATCTCGTGCCATGCTCAACGAAAAAGACTTGCCCAGATTTTTACTAGGCTGAGGCAGTTGCTACAGCAATCTACATAATGAACAGGACTCCCACTGCAGCAATACATGGCATGACTCCAGAGGAGAGGTATACTGGTAGGAAACTAGATATTTCTCATTTGAAAATTTTGGTTGCATTGCCTATGTTCATGTGCTAGATGAGTTGAGATCCAAGTTGGATCCAAAAGCTGAGAAGTGTATCTTTATTGGTTACTCTCTGCACAGCAAAAAGGGTATAGATGCTATAACCCTTCTACTCGTAAGTTTACAGTGAGCAGAGATGTTGTTTTGGATGAGATTAGTAGCTGGTATAAACCAATAAATGTGATTGATAATGTAGATGTACAAAATGGTAATGCTGCACAGAATTCACAGCAGCAGTCACAAGATATTAGTGGACCTGGAGCGTCCTCTAGCAGTGGTTCACATTCTTCGCCATGGATAGGCAGATTGAGATCAGGAGAATCTTCTCAAAGCAATGCAGATAGTGGTATGCATGTATCACGAAAAGGAAAAGAGAAGGTAGATCAGACCATGTTTGATGTGAATGCAGGTCACTCTTATGTGGATGGTGAATCCAGTGGCTCAGAACAGAGCATTGATGATGAGTTGGGTATTCCTTCTATTGTTACACCTGGAGTAAGGAAGACCAGGGATGTTTTGAGAGTACCTGGGAGTGAACCTACTTTGCGCAGGTCTACCAGAGCTAGGTATTCTGTGGATAGGCTGAAATATGATGGATTTACAGCCATTCACTATGCCTATATGGTCAAAGTGATACATGAACCAGAACCCACTTCATTTGAGCAAGCCATGGAAAAAGAAAAATGGGAGAAAGCCATGGATGAAGAAATGGATGCCTTGGAAGAAAATGCTACATGGGAATTTGTACATTTGCCTAAATATAAAAATGCAATTGGTTGTAAGTGGGTATATAAGGTGAAACACAATGCAGATGGTTCTATGAATAGATATAAGGCAAGATTAGTAGTCAAGGGGTATGCACAAACATATGGCATTGATTATGAAGAAACATTCAGTCCAGTTGCAAGGATGGCAACCGTAAGAGCAGTCATTGCTATGGCTGCATCAAAGGGATGGTCTTTACATCAGATGGATGTAAAGAATGCTTTCTTACATGGTGATTTGCAAGAAGAGGTCTATGTGGAGCAGCCACCAGGTTATGTGCATGCTGTTCATCCTGAGTTTGTTTGCATGTTAAAGAAAGCCTTGTATGGCTTGAAGCAAGCACCTAGAGCATGGTCTGACAAGATAGGACAATATCTTGTCACTATTGGCTTTCAGATTTCCATGGAAGATTTCTCACTTTATGTGAGAAAAACAGAGAAAGGTATTATGCTACTTGTCATTTATGTTGATGATTTGATTATGACAGGTGATAGTGATGAAGATATCCTTCATGTGAAAATACTATTGAAGCAGAAGTTTGAGATGAAGGATTTGGGAGAGTTGTGTTATTTCTTGGGCATTGAGGTGATTAGATCACCAAGTGGGATACGGCTCTTGCAGAGGCAGTATGGATTGGACATGCTGTCCAAATATGGGATGACAGGCTGTAAGCCTATTTCAGTTCCTTTGGACCAGAATGTGAAGCTGAGCGCAGATGCAAGTGAGCTTCCGAAGACCCTACTATGTACAGATGCATAGTAGGAAGTTTGATTTATATGACTATTACTAGGCCAGATTTGAGCTATGCTGTTGGATTGGTAAGTCAGTTTATGTAGGCTCCAAGGAAACCGCATTTGGATGTGGCTAGATGCATACTCATGTATGTGAAGTCCACATTGCAGTGTGGACTACTTTATGAGATTGGGGTTCAGATATAGTTGCATGGATACATTGATGCTGATTGGGCTGGTAGTATTTCTGATAGATGATCTACCAGTGGGGATATGTGTTCTCTTTTGGAAGTGCTGCAGTCACTTGGAGCAGCAAGAAACAGCCTACAGTTGCCTTATCGAGCACAGAGGCCGAGTACAGGGGCGCAGCAATGGCTGCATGTGAGGTAGCTTGGTTGCATAAGCTACTTTATGATATGCATCAGTCTACAGATGGTCCAGTTGTCATTTATTGTGACAACATGAGTAGTATACACTTGGCAAATAACCCAGTCTATCATGCTAGAACAAAGCACATTGAGGTGCATTATCACTAAGTGCGGGAGAGGGTTTTACTAGGTCCTATTGATCTAGTTTATGTCAGCACAGAGGATCAGGTAGCTGACATATTTATGAAGGCATTGGGCGCAGAGAAGCTGCACAAGTTCAGAGACCTGCTTGATGTGTAGGAATTGGGATTGAGCTCGAGGGGGAGTGTTGAGATATCGAGCTCCACTCGTGATATGCTAGGGTGACCGTTGTGCATTTATGTCATTGACTTGTCAGTTGCAGATGCGGTTGGTACACCGCCCATGAATAATAGCTAGATGACAGCTATCCTTATCTACTCTAGTTCGTGGGTCAGTTAGTATGCCACCTTAGTTAGTTGAGTTTGGTTTGAGACCCATATATAGGGTTCTTCTATTTCTATGTACTTGATTTCTTTTTGTCTTACACAACTAAGAAGAGGAAAACTGTTTTTAGCCTCCACCTTTGTGTATATTCCCCCATTGTGCAAGCAAGAAAGCTACAAGTGAGACTCCTTCCTTCTCTCCCAAAATCTTGACAGGGAACACCTAGTGTACAAGTTGAAAAAGAGCCTTTATGGCCTTAAGTAGACACCTAGGAATGGTACCATAAGTATTATGCTTTCATACATTCATAGGGATATATACGTAGTGATATGAATCTATGTCTCTACGCGAAGAAGGCTCATGATGGTAGCCCTATTATATTGGTACTTTATGTGGATGATATATTGATTTCTAGGTGAGCTTATGATGAGATGGATGCCTTGAAAAGTTAGCTCAAGAAGAGCTTTGAGATGAAGGATATGGGATAGATCTCACATATTCTTGGGATGTGCATTACACATGATCGCTCTAAGGGGCTCCAGCCTCCTTTACTTGTCATACAAAGACTACACACACAGAGAAGGTCCTTTGACACTTGCATATGCAAGATGTTAAGCCTATTGGATGTCTTTTACCTTCCCATATTAAGGTTAGTTAGGTAGATTTTTCCCAATCTGATGAGAAGTAGGCCAAGATGGCTAAGATCCCTTATTCATGTTCCATGGGGAGTTTGATGTATGCCATGATAGCCACTCATCTAGACATAACGTTTGCAGTGGTAGTTGTGGCATGCTATATTGTTGCACCTAGATGGAAACATTGAGATGCTGTAAAGGGTATCATGAGGTTCCTAAAAAGCATTACAAATATGAACATTTGTTATGGTGGTTAGGATACTACAATTTTGGTTTATATTGACTTTGACTATATAGGACATGCAGATAGTAAGAAGTCCACCTTTGGGTATGTCTTTACTTTTAGTGGAGGTGTTGGTTCTTGGATATGTTAGATATGATCAATGCCCCACCCTGATTAGGTGCTACCAATGATCCATGGTGTTCAAAGTTGTAAGGCCCCCATTATGAGGAGAAGCCAAATATGAGCCCGGACATTGGTTGAGTCCTGACTTGTATATCAGATGAGGTCTATGTGACCGGATGGCAAAAAGGTGACCGTTGTGGGTCTAATCTTTGGGTTAGACGGAGTGGTTAAGCTGGTAGCAACTTGAAGCGCATTGCATCGAGTTACAGGGTAAGGAAGTTAAAAGGGGCCTTTATTCCCTGGAATATTCCTTGGCCGACTAGTGGAGGCTTATATGGTAGGTCGGTCAGGCCAATCTCACGGCCTTCACAGGCTATAAAAGTTAAACCCCTTCACAGCCATCGATCACTCATCTTTCACCCAGTCAGAGTTGTTGTTCCAGCTAGTCTTAAGCTCTTCACCTATCTTCTATCTAGATCACCATCTAAGCTTCACACAGTGGAAGCGCACGGGTGGACAGAGCCATCTTTGTATCAGTTGTTTGGAGTTAATGAATTTACTGATTCTCATTTTATCTGTTGTGTACTCTCTATCTCTTTCTCAGATTCTGTTCACTGTGCCGTGTAATTTTTTTAAATGGTATCAGAGCCCAGGGGGCTCTAGAGATCGGAGAGTGTGCAAGAGGCAAAGGCTTCAACAGCAAAGAGAAACTATGTTGACTTTTGAAAGTGGTTCTGGCGCATCAGAAAGCGGTGCAGGAGGTGGTGTTGCTGTATCGGCTATTCAAACACTGAGGATTCGTCCACCAACCTTCAACAAAGGCAAGTTAGATGGTACAAACTACACCTTGTGGAAGTTCAAAATTACAACTATCCTTGATTCTTATGAGCTTCTGGAGACTGTGCTGGGGACCGATACAGAACCACAGCCTACCCCTGACCCATCAAATCCTAGTGTGATGATTCCTTCGAATGCAGATCTTCTACGAGCTTGGAAACGAAGGAATGCAAATGTATTGTGTGCCTTAGTTACAAGCTGTTCTAACAGTGTTTTGACTTTGATTCAGCATACAATCAAAGCGTCAGAGGCTTGGAATGTACTAAGGAATCAGTATGAAACACGAAACCAAACAAGGATTCAAAACTTGGAGAATCAACTAGCAGTGGAGAAGTTTGCTGAAGGAGAGACGGTTGAAGCATTCATCACTCGGATTAAGAATCTACGCGACCAGATGGCTGGCGCTGGGATACAAAAGGCTAGCGAAGAACTAGCTTGGAGGCGTCTTCGGATTTGTCCATAAAAGGTTGATGGACTAGTAACTGCCCTTAATACTCAGGTGAGACCTCAAGCTTTGACTTTTGAGGAGTTTTGTGCATTATTAATGGAGGAGGAGTTGAGGCTGAAAGCCCGAGAAGGAAGCAACAATGGAGATGCTGCATTCTCTGCCAATGCAAAAGGCAAAGGTGGTTCCTCCACCAAAAATGATGGTGACAAAAAGAAGAAGGGCGAAAAGAAGAAGTTTCAAGGAGAGTGCTTCTACTGCAAGAAGAAAGGACATGCAATTGCAGATTGTCGTGTCAAGAAGGCAGATGAAAATAATGGTACCCTTAAAAGTAAAGGGAAAGAGATAGCCAATACGACTGAAGCAGAGGTGGAATTATTCATGGCGACCATTGAGGAATTGTGCTCCTCGGTGCAAGAAGAATCTACCACTAACTCATGGGTATTGGATAGTGGGGCCTCCTGTCACATGACCAATAAGAAAGGTCTATACAGTTCTATGCAGCGTCTACAAGAATCCATCACTGTGACGGTTGGAAATGATGCTAAATGCCCTGTTGTGGGCACAGGTACTATTTCTTTTGTTGCTACAAATGGCGAAGTAAAAAAGCTTTCAAATGTGTTGTATGTTTCCGAAATCAGGAGAAATCTCTTATCAGTTCTGCCATAATTAATCTTGGTCATGAAGTGAGGTTCAAGAAGACAGGTGCAGAAATTCTTGATAGTACTGGCACAATTGTTGGCAAAGGAGAAAGAAGGAACAACCTGTATGAGCTAAGTGCTCTTACAGCCACCGCTGGAGTGGGCACAAGTAAGCTTTGGCATGAAAGATTTGGACACATTGGATTTGTAGTGTTGAAGGAGATGCAAAAGCAAGGTATGGTTGCTCACCTACCTACAATAACTAAATTGAAGGAACCATGTCCACAAGAAAGCAAGAATAGAGCACAGGCTCCTCTAGAGTTGGTGCATGCTGACTTGTGTGGTAAGATGCCTACACAAGCCTTGGGGGGATCTTCTTATTTTATGTTGATTGTTGACGACTACAGTAGGAAGATGTGGGTGTACTTCCTTCGTGATAAGGCTCAAGGTTCTACCTATCCTAACTCAAATCTATTAGAAGTGGTCATACCATAGGCTCATAGTGCCCATAGCCTCATTTATGGGCACTCTCCTTTTTCTTTATTTGGTATTTGGCCAACATATTTTGTGATAGGAAAACTCCTTTAATTTTTTCTTTAAAAGGAGGGAGTGTGGCCATAGTCCATTGTATATCCATGACACTTATTCTTGTAGGTTCTTGGTGTGGAGAAAGGGAGCTTATGGAGTGTGTAAGCTGGTGCTGAACCATTATACTCTTGTTATAGTGGATTCTTATTCCTTGTTACATCTTCTACATTGTCTCTTTCATCGATCATGTGGTAAGTTTAAAGAATGGCTAAAACTTGTTGAGAATAAAACAGGGAAAAGTGTGAAGAAATTTAGAACATATTGTGGTGGTGAGTTCAACTCAAAGGAGTTTGAAGGGTTTTGCAAGAGCAAAGGGATCAAGCATCAATTGACGACGCCTCACACACCTCAGCAGAACGGTGTTATGGAATGCAGGAATCGCACCATTGTGGAGATGGCAAGATGCATGCTAAAGGGCAAGGGATTGCCTAACCATTTTTGGGCTGAAGCTGTTAATGCTACAGTCTACATTCTAAATCGGAGCTACACAAAGGCTTTCAAGGGAAAAACACCTCATGAGGCTTACACTGGTAAGAAACCATCTGTCTCACATTGCAGAATTTTTGGATGTGAATGTTATGCACATGTTCCAGATGAGAAGAGAAACAAGTTAAAACCAAAAAGCAGAAAATGTATCTTCTTGGGCTATAGTGATGAGCAGAAGGCATGACCAAGAGGCAAAGAAGATCATCGTGAGCCGTGATGTGGTGTTCAAGGAGGAGCCACATACAGTGGAGGAGGAGAAGGCAAGTTCTTCCACTTTATCATCAAGCGAAGAAGTAGTCCACTATGAACCTGTCCAAAGAGCTATCCCTATCCTTAAGGAGGAGGAAGCATCATCTTCAGATGATGAGGAAAAAGTTCACCAACCTGCCATCACCCCACCGGAAAAGCCATTTCCGCGCTGGGTGAAGCAGCTCTATGACCACAATAATCCTATGCCTGCATCTGTTGAGGAGAAGGCAGACGGACCAAGGAGGTCTCAGAGAATAGAGGAGCAAAGGAGGGCTTCTGGTCACATAGTCAATATGGCCTTGATGGTTGAGATTATGAGAGAAGTAAAGGAGCCAGCTGACTTAGAAGAAGCACTTGCAGATCCCTCATGGAAGGTTGCTATGAAGGCAAAGTATGACAGCATAATGAAGAATGACACTTGGGAGCTAGTGGATCGACCAGCAAAGCGGAAGGTTATTGGCACCAAGTGGATCTGGAAGGTAAAGTACAAGGCTGATGGTACCTTAGAAAAGTACAAAGCTAGACTAGTTGCCCAAGGATTTTCACAAGTTGAAGGGTTTGATTTTCAAGAGTCATTTGCCCCAACTGCCAGAATGACCACTATTCGCACGGTACTTGCAGTGGCTGCCCACAAGAAGTGGCCAGTGTACCAAATGGATGTTAAGTCATCGTTCTTAAATGGTGACCTCAAGGAGGAGGTGTACATGGCTCAGACGCTAGGGTTTGAGGCCCCCCATTCTGAGAATAAAGTGTGTAAGCTGAAGAAGGCATTATATGGGCTGAAACAAGCCCCAGAGCATGGTACGAACGGATAGATAAGTTCTTTTTAAACCTAAACTTTAAAAGATGTGCCTTAGATGCTAACTTGTATGTTTACAGGGATGGTAAAAAGTCTGTAGTGATTTTCCTATATGTGGACGACCTTCTTATTACAGGTGACTATGAAGATATGATCAACCAAACTCAAAAGGCTTTGAGTTCTGAGTTTGAAATGACAGACTTGGGCTTGCTGCACTATTGTTTGGGGATTGAAGTCTGGCAAGAGCCAGGAAAGATCTTCATCTCTCAAAAGAAGTATGCATGGGAGATCTTGAAGGCATTTGGCATGACCGAGTGCAAGGAGATAGCTACACCTATGGAGGTGAATGCAAAGTTATCCGTCAAGGATACATTAGCACTAGCAGACATTGGGAGGTATAGGAAGTTCTGATCTACTTGCGTAACACTAGACCAAATATCAGTTTTGCTGTTGGTGTTTTGAGCAGGTTCTCAAACAAACCTCATGAGAGTCATTGGAAGGCTGGGATGCGGGTGCTCAGATACTTGAAGAAAACTCTTGACTATGGTATCACATACAGTTTCGGAACTTCTCTTGTGGGGAACTGTGACTCAGATTGGGCAGGAGACAATGATTCCAGGAAGTCAGTTTCTGGTTATTGTTTCTCTTTGGGTTCAGGAATTTTCTCTTGGATTAGTAAGAAGCAGCCAACAGTGGCATTGTCTTCTACCGAAGCAGAGTACAAGGCAGCCTATTTTGCTACATGTGAAGCAGTATGGTTGAGAAGGATTCTATGGCATATGGGAGTGCTGAGATGTGACAATCAGAGTTGCATTGCCATTGCCAAAAATCCAGTGTTTCATGCACGCACCAAACATATAGAGATCCAGTATCACTATGTGTGTGATTTGATGGAGGATGGGATAGTGGAACTGGTCTACTATCCAACAGAGGAGAATGGAGCAGATATCTTCACCAAAGCACTTACCAAGGATCTGCTTCAAGTTCATCTTCAGAGACTCGGCATTGGGCCGAGGAGATAGTTCACCTATGGGTGGACATTGAGGGGGGGTGTTAGATATGATCAATGCCCGACCCTCATTAGGTGCTACCAATGATCCATAGTGCTCAAAGTTGTAAGGACCCCATTATGAGGAGAATAAACTACCTATGTTAGGTGCATGAAGCCACTATATGTGAAGAATCTATTCTAAGTTCTTTCTAGTTACCTTACAAGAATCCAAAATAGACACTCCAAAACCATTATCTAATACAAGGACTTCAAGCACATGACATAGGTATTTTATAACATGTCGATAAAAAATAAGTATGAATCTAAAGAAAAAGGTACTTACATAAAGTCAAACATTTTCCAAGTGCCTATTGTAGATATATTGAGAGTACCTATTGCAACTTTAGTACTATATAGCAAAGTTCATTTCAAAAGGCCCACCATAGGAAAGTTCTTTTGTTGGGTACTAATAAAATTTAAAGCATGTATATGTAGATACTTCAAAAACCTATGTAGGGGAATTATAAACAAGATACTCACAAATTATCGTATTCAAGTGTATATGAAGTACTTGGGTGGGAACTTGTACACTTTGATTATACATATTTAGTAAGCATTTACATCACACAACTATGAAGTTCAAGTTATTGGCTTAATGTAGTGTATAGGTGTGCAATCACAATGTGTGAAGTAAATATATGGTATCATAGGCACATGTGCCTTTACCTCCAAGAATCTCCCACTTAAAGTGAATGTGCCTCTAATGAGGAGAGAACAAGAAAACAGTGACAATGTACAAATATACACAAAGTACAATAAGATGAAAAATTGACATCATCTCATCCTACACCCATCATCTTCCTAAGGAAGACAAAACATTTTGCTGAGAGACTTTTACTAAGAAAATCTGTAAGATTCTTACTAGTCGAGATCTTGGTAAGATCAATAAACTTGTCCTCTACCACCTCCCTAATGAAGTAATAGCACATCTCAATGTGCTTTGTCTTTGCATGGAAGACTAGATTCTTGGCCAATTGAATACCACTCACAGAATTTGAATGCACTATAGGAGTAGTAATAATACCAAGATTTATCGCTAGATGACCTAACCATAGGACCTCCTTTTGCAAGCCTCAGTGGCTATAATATACTCTGCCTCAATATAGGAGATAAGGCCATGCATTTCTACACCCTATATATCCTGTAAAAAAATTACACGACTCAGCAAACAGAATCTGAGAAAGAGATAGAGAGTACACAACAGATAAGAGGAGAATCAGTAAATTCTTTAACTCCAAACAACTGATACAAAGATGGCTCTGTCCACTCGTGTGCTTCCACTATGTGAAGCTTAGATGGTGATCTAGACAGAAGATAGGTGAAGAGCTTAAGGCTAGCTAGAACAACAACTCTGACTGGGTGAAAGATGAGTGATCGGCTGTGAAGGGGTTTAGCTTTTATAGCCTGCGAAGGCCGTGAGGTTGGCTTGATCGACCTACCATATAAGCCTCCACTAGTCCATCAGGGAATATTCTAGGGAATAGGGGCCCCTTTTAACTTCCTTACCCTGCAACTCGATGCAATGCGCCTCAAGTTGCTACCAGCTTAACCACTCCATCTAACCCAAAGATTAGACCCACAATGGTCACCTTTTTGCCATCCGGTCACATAGACCTCATCTGTTGCAATGATTATTATGCAGTTAGTAAAAAAAGACTGCATGTTTAGCTATGGTGTACATAGTATCAGCTTGCTTGTAGATTGCATTTTTTTGTAAGGTTTTTGTTTTTATTAAAATGTTTGACAACTTCAACCAGATTATTAGTGAGAAGCTTGATAAGAACAATTGTCCTACATGAAAATTCAGGGTGAAATTTTTCTTGAAGGACAAGTATGTTTAGAATTACATTGAAAGAGACATGGCAGTAGCACTTGAAGTTCCTACACAAAATGCTACTACGTGATAGGTAAAGGCTAAGAAAGATTGGGAGTAGACATAGAGTAACGTCATATATTGGATGTCTGTCAATGTCATAGGTAGCATGATGGGCTATTTGTAAGAATCCAAAGCCTCACTATTTCATGGAAAAATTTGGCAAGGCTATTTGAAGTAAATACAAAGGCCAGAAAGCTACAACTCAAGTTAGAGTTGAACCAAGTGAAAAGAGAGAACCTATCCATTAATGATTATGCCTTAAAGATTACGAGTATTGTGGAAGCTATTGGATCTATCAGTGTGGTAGTTGATGTTGATTATGTTATGCATACATACTTAGATGGACTTGGAGATGAATACAAGAGCTTCAAATCATCTATGAATATGAGGGATGATATCCTTGATTTTGTAGACTTGATATCTATACTAATACTTGAGGAGAAGAACCTTGGATTGGGTTCCTCTTCTTCTCAAAGAAAATATGACTCTAAGAATAGGTGTTTTACTCTACTAGTAGAGGTAAAGGTCATGGTGGCAAAGGCCAAGGTGGTGGTTGTGGGGTCAAGGTTATGATGCATAGCAAAATAGAGGAGGAAAGTCGCGAGGAAGGGGGAGCCAAAGAGAGCAAGTTGGAGATTCTAATATGCAATGTAATTTTGATTATAGCAAAGAGTACTAGCATTGTGGTAAAAAAGGTCACATTTCTAAAAATTAGTTTAAAAAGAAGATCAAAATTAAAAATGAAAAAAAGTAGCAAGGTAATTATGCATCTAGTAGTAGAAATAATGATGATAGACATGACCAGTTGTTTGTTATGCATCACTTTATGAATATTATGATAATAGATGGTTCATCAAAGAATGATGTATGATATATAGAGTTAGGTGCCTCTAACCACATGACTTCTCATGGAGAGTAGTTTAGAGAGATGCACAGTCCAGAGTCTCTGGGCTATGCAGAGATAGGGGATGATACAACTCACCCCATTACTCATATTGAAAATGTTCCTTTGAGTATGAAAGATGGCAAATCTAAGTACTTGGCTAATGTGTTGTATGTACCAAACATTACAAAAATCTTGGTTTCTGTTGGTCAGCTGGTAAAACAAGGATTGCAGGCTCCATTCATATATGATGGTTGTTATATATAGATCTAAAAAATGATTGTATGTTGATTGCAAAAGGGAAATGTGCTAGCATATTTTTTACTCTTGATGTAAGTCACCTAAAATGGATGCTACTACATTTGTGCAAGGTTTAGGTATTGTGGTTGATATTGAAAATTGACATAAGAGAATTGATAATGTGAATATGCATCCATTGAAAGATATATAGTCAAAATATATTGTGGATGGCTTTCCCAAGTTTAAGGTTGATGAGATGCATAAAGTATGTGAAGCATGTCAATTTGGAAAGCAAGCAAGGTACGTGTTTCCACTTGAAAAATATGTATGTAAGAAGCCACTTGAATTGATACATTCTAATGTGTGGGATCCTACAAAGACTGTAACTTTGAGTGGTTATATGTATTATATTTCCTTCATTGATGATATCATATTTTTGCAAAGTATGGGTTTACTTTATACGTGAGAAAAGTAAGGTGTTCACTCACTTTAGAAGCTTTAAGGCTTTGGTTGAGAAGGAGACATGGCTATATATTAAATAGCTATGGTTGGATGGAGGAGGAAGATATCTCTCCAATGATTTTTTTGATTTTTTACAAAAAGAATGCTAAATAGAGGCAGTATATATATAGATATACTCTGTAACGAAATGGAATTGTTGAGTAGAAAAATATGCATGCTATAGAGGTGGCTCATTTACTGATGTCAGAAAGAAACTTGCCTTATTACTATTGGGATGAAGCTATTGCTATTGTTGCATAAATTATAAATGGAACACCCACTGCTATTGTACATGGAATGACACTTGAAGAGAAGTTTATGGGTAGAAAGTCAAATTTATCCCATGTGAAAGTATTTGGATGTATTATTGATGTGCATATTCTTGATAAGTTGCATGGAAAATTGGATCCCAAAGTTAAAAAATGTGTTTTTATTGGATATTCTCTTGAGCAGAGAAGGGATGTAGATCTTATAACCATGTTACATGTGAGCTGACAATTAGCAAGGATGTTGATTTTAATGAAATGAGTGGCTGGTATAGTAATGGGCAAAATATAGTTAGCGTTGATGAGCATGAAAGTGTGGCTATGCAGAAAAAAAGTCAATAGTTATAGATATTAAGTAGACCACAAGAGACTCCTAGTCATGGTTCTATTGATACCAAGTACATCCCAGATATCAAGAAAAGATGAAGAGAAAGTTCGAGACTTGCTTATTGTGATAGATGTATCATCAGGTTTCTCTCATGTTGATGATGATTCAGATGGCTCTGAGCTAAACTTGGATGAGGAATTGGGACTCCATCTATTAAAATACCTAGTGTGTGAAAGGCACAAGAGGATGCTAAAGCACTTGGTAGTGATCTAGGTCCACGTAGGTTAAGTACAGTGAAAAAGCCAATGCAATGGTTGACATATGATAGCTATGTAGCTCATCACTATGCGTACATGGTTAAGATTGTGCAGGATGTGGAATCCACTCATTTTGAGGATGTAGTGGATAATGTGTATTAGGATCGTGCTACAGATGAAGAAATGACTGCACTTATTTGATGATACATGGGAGTTAGTATCCTTACTTGAAGACAAGAGAGTTATTGGTTGGTTTACAAGGTCAAGTGATGGATCTATTGAGTACTATAAGGCATGATTGGTTGCCAAAAAACATGCACAACTCATGGTACTAATTATGAGGAGAATTTTACTCCAATGGCTAAAATGGCCACTACAAGGACTATCATAGTAGTGGTTACATCAAAAGGTTAGATCATGCATCAAATGGATGTTAAGAATGCCTTCTTGCAAGGGGAGTTGCAAGAGGAAGTTTATGTGGAGAAGCCACTTGGTTATGTGAATGAGAATCATCTCGATTATACATATAGGCTTTGGCTGAACCAAGCATCTCTCCATTGCTTTTTTGTGTGTGTGCCCTTGGGTGCATCCTCTTTTCCCTCTTGTCTGTTTTCAGAGATAATGCATGTTAACCCTCAGAATGACACAAGACCCAAAGAAAGCTTAAGAAGGAACATAAGAAGATAGCTCAATGGAAAAAGAAGATCAATATGACACACAAGAGATAAAACATATTTTAGTCCTTTGTAAAAGAGCATTAGGCTCCCTCTTATGTAAGTTGTAAATAAAAAAGTATATGCAAAGGAGCCATGAGAATAGGAAAAGAGTGGAAAAGAGAACCTAGGTTAGATGGCCGGTCATGGAAATGGGTTGGGTGCCCAAGGGGAGAAGGGCGTGTATAAAGCCAAAAAGTTAATGGATAAGCTCATTCTTGGTGTGTGTGCAAAATAGGTCTCTTCTTATTCTTGTTCTTACTTCTTTCTTATGCATGAGAGAGGAAGAGAGGGAGTGTGAGAGAGGGAGAGTGTGAGTGTGTGAGAGTGAGGGACCATGGAGAAGCTCTTCTTCTCATATTCTCCTTCTTCTCTTCCCTTTTCTCATGCACCCAGCTATGGAGCTTGGACCTTGGAGCATGGAGATGGAGCTTCCTTGAACTAGTGCTTTGAATCGTGGAGCCATCAAAGGATTTGAAAAAGAGGACTATAATGATTGGATTCAATAGTAAGCTCACTATATCCTTGTGTGAGATCATGCATGGCTATGTGAGAGGTAGCCATTGCCAATCTCTTAAAACACTTGACTTGATAAGCGGTTTGTAGGGTCTCTATGGTTTCTAGTGATAGCAATGTCATTTTGATTTTGTTGCGAGGACCAATGGATTCAAGCTTGAGTGCTTGAGAACTCCAAATCAAGCGATGGAGTAGGAGTTCATCTCCAAAACAACACTTGATGTAGGTACGAAGCAAGGGAGTTGGAAGGTATTCGATCTCCTTTCTTGGATAGTTTAGGTTTTGAAAGATTTAGAAACATTAGTTAGATCATTGTCATGGTGTTTTTAATTAGTAGAATGCCTTAAGGTTGAGGAAATAAGAAAAAAGAAAGAAAATATAAGTTTTTGTAACAATTAGGAAGCAAGGAAAGAAAAGAAAATATATTTTGAATACCTTAGAAGGAAAATAGAGAGTAAGGGGAAAAAAAAGAGAGCACTAAAAGAAGAGAAAGGGGGGAAAGAGCTCATTTGAGCATGTGAGATATTGAGAAAGAGATAGTAGGTCTAGAGAGAGTAGTAAGTCAGGAGAGCAACAGTAGATGAAATCCATTGTATCACCACTCTTGATGATTCCATGTATGCTCAAAACATTCCTTGATTGAAGAATAAGGAGAGGATCATATGTGGATACACATGTGATTTACCAAGTCATTTGTCATCGATTTCTATCATTCGATGTGTTTTTTTGCCGCTCGGATGGTGCCCTAGGCTCCTTAGATGGTCCCCCTCACATGGTCCCACTTAGACACCTAAAAGTCCACTTGGATAGCTCTCACTTAGACAACCCCTTGGATGACTGAATTGTCCACTTGGACGCACCCTCTCAGACTCGGATAAGCACCCCTATCCAAGTCGGACTTGACTACTCGGACAAGCCAAATTCACCACTCAAATTGCTGAGCTAGGACTCAGATGGATATAGATTTGCAACTTGGGTGTCCAAATTTGCAGACAACTTGAACTAAAACACATTTTTAGGGACCATCCAGTTCCCCCAAACATACCAAAGGATGTGAGCTAATTACCGGGCAACCCTAGTTGGATTCGAGACTTGTAAATGTGACCATAGAGTTGATTAACATTGGAATTCACCCTGACAAGCCCAAGAATTGACCAAATCAATCAGTCACTTGTAGTTTGATTTCCATAGAGATACTATTTGACTGCCTTGGTGGATCACCCATCAACATAGAGGATCAAAATTGATTGCCAAGTATGATTGCAAATCACGTAAAAGAGCTACAACCATACAAAACTAATTGGCAAGGTGTGTGTGTGAATGATTTCATTGAAGATTGCACATTGTATTGTAAGCACTTAGGTGCATAAGAAAAATTGAAAGCCTGATTGTGCACAACTCACCTTGCATTGCACCATCCAACTGTGTGAGTAAGCATAAACTTTCAAAGTGATTTATTTAACAAGGAACACACTAAAGGCAAATTAAGATAAGAAAGGAACCCACTAGTAGGACTTGCAAAACCCCCAGGACCATGGAAATAAACCAAGAAACCCAACATTGAGAAGTGAACAGCCTCATACCACTTGATTAACCGAGTGAAGAAAGGAACGAACCATAATTAGAGACATGCCCTTAGTCGACCTAATCACCCTCATTGACACCTTAGTGGGTCAAGAGACTACCAACATGGCAGATGCTAGCACAAATATAGCAACAAAGATTGGATGCCAACATAACACTCAAAACAGATAGTGCTGCTGTACTAACCAAGGAAAAACATGTTGAGGACGTGGAGATAGAAATATCTACTCCTAAGACAGTGGAAAAGGGAAGTGCCAAGGTTGGAGAATAGCTTAATCCAAAACACCAATTAGAAGTTGTGGACAAAGTCAAAGAGTGGGTGAAAGAAGCTCAAGCGCACTTGCAAGATGCAGAGCGTGTCATGGAGGAGGATGAGATTAATGAGCTCTCTAGTATAAGTCCAAAACACCAATTAGAAGTTGTGGACAAAGTCAAAGAGTGGGTGAAAGAAGCTCAAGTGCACTTGAAAGATGCAGAGCGTGTCATGGAGGAGGATGAGATTAATGAGCTCTCTAGTGTAAGTCCACTAGTCTCCTCTATGCACTTGAGATCAAGATGCACATCAACACCCCATGTAGCACCACACAAGCAGATTCTAGATGCCACAGATAGATGAACTACCCCCAAGAGCATTGGTAGAAAGCCCTTGAGCTAGAGGAAAAGAAAAATGTTGTCAATTTGCTCACGATTCTGATATAAACTCCTGTAACTATGCTATGGAAAGTGTTGAAGTTGTGGATAGAAAGACCTGATGGATATGAAGCGACCAACTTGTTGGACCATGGTGTAGAAACACATATACCAATCCTAACCTTGAACCCATTGTCTAAATCTCTATAAGTGAATGCCATTTGGGAGGGCATGGAAACATTGCATTAGGTGATGCCACACGGAAAGGAATTGTGGACACAAAAGCAAGATGGAATGAAATTCAAACCATTTAGAGTACTAAAATATTGGCCTCTAAAGATAGCAAGAATCCAATTCTCGGTTAACTTCATAATCATGAAGGGAGTGGACTACAATATTATGCTAGGTAGGCCATGGATGAGAAATGCTTGAGTGATAGAGGATTATGGTAATGCCTTGATATTATTGGGCAATAGAATAGAAGCTATTTGAGTAGAGATGAAAAAATGGAAAACCTCACCAGTTGACCTTGATGCTATCTTTGTAGTACTAATGGGTGACTCACAAGGAAAGTGCAAATATAGACCCTTGACTAAGTATATTCCTTGCCTTGAAGATGGGTGTGATTGGATGCATGTATTGGCAACCATCGACTGGCCATTCTTAGATGATTAGGATGGCTATAGGCAAGTTGTAGAAGTAGCTAGTAAACCAATGGAGTCATAGCTTTTGAGTTACCCACCAAGAATGATGCTACATCATCAATACCTCTCTGCATGATGGCCAAGAGTTCCATCAATCGATCAATGCCTATCACCTACCATGTAGCAAATAATAAAATTGAATTCCAAAGAATTATTGAGTACCTAATGAGAGAGCTAGTTAGTAACCTAGTTGCAAACTTTAAACCTCTTAAGGATCTCACAGAGAATTCAGAGTGGCAATGGACTAAGGTGCATGACCTAAATTTGTTGTACAACTAGGTCCTCATTGTTGCAGATGAGAAAATTCCTATGAATAGGAATTGTGGGAATGATGAATGGTTTGAGTGTGAGGATTTGGATGATGAGTGTATGAAGATTTCTATTCCAATGGTGAGGAAAGTGAGAAAGAAAAGACAAGACCATAAAGTATGACATAGATGGATGAGTGATTGAGTATATAAGAGCAGACTCTAAAACCCCAAGGAGGCCAATGCTTTTAGAGTGGAAAGAGGAGTCATCAAGGTAAATTGTGATCATACTTGGTTAGAGCACCTAGACGTAGAGTGGACCATGAGCAAGCTTGATTTAGTTCAATTAGGTGCCACACTACTTCTTAGAGTGGAACCAGTCTTCGAGCTACAACCACTAGAGGAAAATCCTTCCAGTCTTCTTAGAGTGGAACTAGTCTTCGAGCTACAACCACTAGAGGAAAATACTTCTAGTGAAGGTTGTGAGTTCAACTTTGATTCAAAAGTCAGTTGCGAGAGTGATCCAGAAATCCCATGAGCACCTAAGACCAAACACACCAAATGGGATCTCCCGGTCCATCTCAGGTGCAAGAGACTCAAGAAAGAGAGAAGGAAACTGTCAAAGTTCTCAGAAGCTGAATGATAAGAGAAACCATATGACTCACCCAAATGATTTGCTAAGTATAAGAATGGTGATGGCATAGTGGTGTTAGTAGGAGCCAAACGAGTAGGATGGGTTTGTGCCATTGAAGGATGTGCTAAAGTTAAGGAAGTCAACTTGGACAGGGAAGGGGACAAGCCTCAACCCTGTAAGTAACCATCGAGCAAAGCATCTTGTTGCGCAAGGTTTATTCACAAGATAAAGCAATGCTTGATGACCAACAAAGAAAGTAAAGGGTGTAGCTAGAAGGTAATGCCGAAATTTCTTAACAACAAACACCATTGCTAGCCCTTCCCTCTTTGTTATGGAGCATTTTATTTCCGTGTAAGTGAGTTGTCTACTTGCAAAGATCATTGGGTAATCCAAGTTATGCTCTCTAGGTTGGCACAAAACTGCTTCCATGGCAAACTTTAATGCATCAATGTGCGCATGGAAAGTAATAGATCAATCTGGGGCTTGCAGAATAGGTGCGCGGTCTATCAGAGTCTTTTTTAATTTTTCATAAGTGCATTGACACTCCTCAATCCACTCAAATACGATCATTAGCTTGTAAAGTGGTTGTGTAATGAGTGCATAATTCTATACAAATTGTTGATAGTATCCCCTGTGGACGAGGAAGCACTAAACTCCCTTGTAGTTGATTGGTGATGGTAAATCAATAATCACTCTAACTTTGGAAAAGTCAACAACAATGTTTTTTTTCAAGACCATGTGCCCTAGGATACATCCATGCTTTACCTAGAACTAACATTTTAAGGGGTTCAGTGAGGGACCGTATTGTCTACACCATTCAAAAACTATGTTGAGTTTGTCTAGGTGCTCCTCCCAACTAACTGGAATGAATACGTAGTTCATCAATGAATACTTTCAACCACTTTTTAAGTATGTCCTTGAAAATGTTGGAGCTATATATAGCTCACCCTATCTAGACTAGGTCTCACCTATATATATGTAGATTGTGATCAATATGATATAGTCTTTGGGAGTGTACATCGTGTTTCTCTTCTATATTCTCTCTCTCTCTCTCTCATGTCTCTACATATCTTCTCTCTACATGTCAACATGGTATAAGAGCTATCACGATCGACTACAACTGATTCCTTGAAGAAGACAATCAGAAAGTATACCTATATAATATCTCTTCAATTCTTGATTCATGTTCTTTTCATGCTTAAATTTGATATATTATACCCGAGGTTTTCAATCATAAATATATGTATATATCACGTGGGTTCAAGATAATGGATTTTTAAAGTACCATTCTTACAAATTTTTTACATACAGAAGAGTCCCATATAAAGGGATTACTTATAGATTGAATAGAAAAGGGTTATGTTTTATTAAGGAAAAATTTGCAGATAAGGATATTTACAAATAGGCCTTGAACATGATATAGAGGGTATACATATAGTGAATTCCCCAAGATATTATGTATATTATGAGCATCTTATGTTATAAATTTTAAGCATAGAAGAAGCTCACTCGATCATCACTTAAATTATAGATATGTTGAATTGTAGATATGCCTTACTTAAACACCTTAAAAGTTTTTATTTGGGAAACTCTTAAGGAAATTCCTTTCTCAAGAAAACTAGTTTTCATGATGTGTTAGGACTCACACGCTTTCTTCTTAGCAAATCCATGCTCAATTCAGAGTTTTGTGTCAAAAGTTATGTCAGTTCAGGTAAATTGGACTTGAAATAGGAAAACAAATAGGACAATAGCTTTGTGTGTAGACTTCTACAACACACGTTTCATCACGATTACTCACTTTTGAGGTTCCACTTCTCGCACACGTTTCGTCTATTTTGGGTCGCTTTATTCTTGCCCATGTTTCATCTATCTTGGGCCGCTTTATTTTGGCGTATGCTTTTTGAACTAAACGTCTTTCTTTATGGCATAGCTTATGTGTATGACTTGTTGTGCTGCACTTTTATCGTCATTTTGTATTTGGTGTGTAAACTCTATGATCTCATATTGTACATATTCTCTCAGCTAGATATGTCAATTTCTATAATCATCAACGGATTTCCTTCTAGAAAACATTCTGTTCCTCACTTTTAAGGACAAGGATTCCTTGGATGGAAAGTTGATAGGTTCTCACTGAGCACACAAACAAGCACTAAACCAGGGTACCAAGTAGTAAAGTATTTGCTTAGAGCTCTGCTCCTCATCATGAAATCTACAAATACACCTCTCTTGCACTAAAAATGCACGCACACAAAATACTCAAGACAATCCTACACTGACCAAGAAATGAGATCAGGTGGCTCCTCCTCTTCCTCTACACACTCAAGATCCATAGTTTTCTTAGTAAAGATAGAGCAAGAAGAAGGATGGACAAAGTGAGTTTGGAAAAGAGGGGAGAGGGAAGTTAAAGAGACACCACGATTTGTCATGCTCCAACCTTCTCAAGCACTTTTTCCCAAGAACCCCAATTGCACCCTTTTGAACCTTTATTAAATCAAATATTTGACCATATAAAAGCAAAGATTGAAGGCCTTATTTGTTGCATGCATTTTTGGGCAAGTTACCTAAGGTGTATGCATAGCATTCTTCCATTTGAAGCTTCAAGAAACACTTTTGTACTTCTTTCTCTTCTATTCTTCAAACTTTGGTGGATCCTTTATCCACTTCTTCAACCACTACCTCCTAATCTACTATTTCTTTCTCTTAAATACCTCAAACCATTTACTCCATTAACAAACATTGATAAGGAAAAACACCATGTCACTTATCCTTAAAAGACACCATCATTGTGAGGTAGAAATAGGGAAACTCCACCACGTCAAATACCAAAAAGGTGTAAACATGCAAAAGATCTTCAATAAGTGCTCCCGCTCTCATTAGATTTAGCTTTAAGATTCCCCACCAGGTGACTCAATGCGTGGACTTTCTTATCAAAAGGAAAGATTGATATGAAGGCTTCATTGTAACATTGCATATGAACTAGGGTTTTTGGAAACAAAACTAAACCTTAGGGTTTTAAGGTTTTCATAAAACTAAAACATTATCCGATCCTTTTTTCTGGTCGCCGTCTCATGCAGATGCTGGTCGCATGGATGAGGGCGTGAGAAGGACGAACTGTCTGGCATGAATCTGCGGCGAGAGGTGAGAGCAGAACAGATCATCGTGGATCCAAGGACGTATTTTCTTCTTCATCCAAGGACGTATTCGCGTCCGATGGCAGCCTTGTCAAATTCATCTTCCTCATCTTCTAAATCCAAGGTAAAGTCCAGACCAACCATTCATCTCGACCATCGGCCTTCCTCTTTCTTAGGTGACTCCATCGCACCCTCAACATCCATTCGATCCCCAACACCAGAATCTCCTCCCCCATCATCATCATCATCATTTTCTTCTTCCAATATAGTAGTATAAATAACTTGCCATGGAATGGGGATTGCCCATGACATCCGATCTCCTTCTCCACATTCATCTCTGCTAGTCTCTGGTCCACTCCCATTAATGGTGCTACATCTTGCAAGTAAAATAGAACTTGTGAGAAACAAATCTACATGTAGCTCCATGTTGCTTCAAAGATCTTCAACACCTTCTTTTCATTTTGCAGAATCCATGGCTAGCCCGGTCCCGACAACAAATCCAAGAATGATTGGCTCTCACTTAGCACACAAAGAAGCACTAAACCAGGGTACTAAGGAGGAAAGTATTTTCTTGGAGCTTTGCTCCTCAGCATGAAACCTCCAAATACACCTCTCTTGCACTAAAAATAAACACACACACAAAAGACTCAAGACAATCCTACATTGACCAAGAGATAAGATCAGGTGGCTTCTCCTCTTCCTCTACACACTCAAGATCCATAGTTTTCTAAACAAAGATAGAGCAAGAAGAAGGATAAACAAAGAGAATTTGGAAAAGAGGGAAGAGGGAAGTTAAAGAGACACCACAATTTGACGTGCTCCAACCTCCTCAACCACTTTTTCCCAAGAACCCCAATTGCACCCTTTTGAAGCTTTATTAAATCAAATAGTTGACCATACAAAAGCAAAGGTTGAAGGCCTTATGTGTTGCATGCATTTTTGGGCAAGTTACCTAAGGTATTTTTACTGAAACAACATATGCAATGGGTTTTATAGCTTCAAGCCACACATTTACAACGCATAAATGTGTGTAACAATAGAGTACAATGAACATGTGTATAGTATATAATTTTGGATAACATAAAATATTTGTCAATGTCGAGCCACATCCTTTTAGCCTTTTTGGTGTAGAAATTGGAGGCTATCAAAAGTAAAGATGCTACTAATTCTTTTAAGGCAATGACTTGCATGATATTGTTCTTGGTAATTATGAATGTCCGTCTCAACCAATTGATTAGGCTTATATCCTTATAAAACTTAAGGACCTATCTTTGAAGAATGGAAAATTGCTTATAATGTGTGGGTCAGACGTGACAAAATAGCTATTCAATATGTTATTTCTACTCTTCAAGGATCTCTTATACTTGATATATGTAATCTTTCAACCTCACAAGCTATATGGGAGTATTTGATAGCAAATTTTGAGAAGAAATCTATTATAGAAATACTTTATCTTTGTAGTCAGCTCATTGAGTTACAATATAATATCGAAACTTCTATAGCAATATATATCAAATCATTCAAGAACATTATCAATCAACTTGCTATTGCTGGTGATGCCATTCCATGAAAGCTATTGGCAACATAGCTTCTTGGCAGTGTAAATGATTTTTCTTATGATAAAATTGTTACCATATTATTTAATAAATATGGGATTAATTTTGATCAAGCTTGTATATCTTTGATTGAATATTCACAATGACATGAATGATGACACACAAATCAAGAAATAACTATGATCTCACAAGAGGACACACAATTAGAACAAATTGACCAAGCTTTGCTTGCTTGAAGACATCCCTTTCCATGCTTTACATGTAGGATGTGTCATGGTGGTAGTTTCTCTCATCTCAAGTTTCCTAATAGATATTATTCTTAATGCAATAGAAATAGTCACATACAAACGATTGTTAGGCAAAACAATATAATGAAGAACATGGTATTACAAATAAACAACCATGTTTATCTAGAGATTATTCTCCTTGTGACTACTAAAAAAAGAGTGATCATCCAACCCATCTATGTTTCAAGTGGTGTTTTCATTCAGATTATAATAGAGCATATGTTGCTACACAAATGATAACACTATTGAAGAAGCAAATTGTATGAGTTCTTTTATCTCTCCAAAAAGGATACTTCATGTTCGTCATGGATCTCTTTTTTTTATTGATTCCAATGTTACGGGAAACATGACAAATCAATCCCAATGGTTACATAACTATCATTCTATTCCTATCAAGAAATTGGTTTTTCTTGTTGATGACACAACCTATCAAGTCAAAGCTATACGTGATTTACATCTTGGTACTTTTTCTTCAACAAGAATTCTGTGTGAAGTTTTACATATCCTAGATCTACAAAGGAATCTTCTTTCACTTGCCAGACTTGTGGATTTTGGTCTCTTTGTTGGTTTTTGAGAATGGATTTTTAGAGCTCATTTTGAAGTAGAAGAGGGCCCGCTAGGCCATAAAAGACCATTTTTTCATGCAAAATGAAAAAGTTGCAGATTGATGAGCTAGAGTTTTCCTAGATGGAGTTCGATGCTAGGAGCCCAACGCAAGTCTCGCTTTGTTGATTGGAGTCCATTTGACCCCCCATTTAATCCCTGCAAGGTTTTGCATTATGAAGCAACTATGTGATCCGGGAGCCGAAAAGTGCATGAGGGTGGCCTCATAGATTTCGATGTCACAAAGCTAACCATCTAAATGGATCTCAAATCCAAGCTCATTTAGCACCCCGCCAAAATAAGAAAAACCACTTTACCAAAGTGTGAAACCTCTAGCATAAACTGGTTTTTTTGTGGTTAAAGCTTAAGCTTGGCTTAAGCTTAGATTTGAAAAGTCACACCATTTCACAAAACATGGGGGGGGGGGGGGGGGGGGGGGGGGGGGGGCGCTATTTTTTTCAGCGCCTCCATTTGATGGAGAAAAAATAATTTTTGCTACTGGAGATGGACGGAATGCTCCATGCTGCCTTGAGATCTCTAATTTCCTCGCTCTCCATCATGATAAACTAATAGAAAATTGCTGCACTGTGAGTAAAAAAATCTGATTTTAGTCTTTCTCTCTCCTCTCTCCTCGTGTTTTTTTCTTATGGATTAGTGCATGAGAGAAGGGGGTGGATTGAGAGGAAAGATTTTGATCATGTGATGATGCGGGAGTGAAAAGAGACGTAAATGAAGGTTGGATGGATTGTTAGCAGTCGTGGAAGAGTGTTAACGGCCCTCCAATTTTGAAATACATACGTCATAATGTGCAATTTTATAAGTCATCAATTCTAATGAAGGGGACCTAGGAGAGAGAAGGAGAGAATGTAGAGATTGCAGAGAGGAGAGAGAAGGTGTAATATATTGAAATAAATTTTTTTTTCGCCTTTCATGGTGGCGCGCGATCTGATCCGTGACGCCACAGGCCGTTAAGTGATAGAGGGGGGGGGTCAGCAAGCTCCTTGCTGGAGCTTGCTCAGGGCCCTCTCCATGCACACTGACAGGTAAGGGGGAGAGGATTCCCTCCCCTCCCCTATTTAAACAGGGGGTCCGCTCGGATGGAAAAGGGAGGAGGAAGAGGAGATCATATACGCTGCCCTGCCCAAGTTTTGTCGACTGATGCTGCCGCCTCTATCCGCGCTACTGCTGCCATCACCCCCAGCTTCCCTCCACAGCGCCACTGTCAAACATTCATTTTTTTTTTCCCCCGCCAGATTATCTTTCCCCCCCCTCCTGCCACGTGATAAGGAAGCTTCTTTGTAGAAGCTTCCTAAGGGGGGGCTAATCAAGCCCCCTTTCACCCCCCCCTTATAACCCTATTAACCCCTTTCACCCCCCCTTATAACCCTTTCTTTTTTCAAAACCCCCTAAGCTTCTTTCTTTTCCCCCTAGACCCCAAATCCAAACTATCATCATGGGCCCGGATGTTGTCCCGTGAGAAAAAGTAGCCCGTGAGGAAGAATAAAAGAGGGAAAGTAGAGGGAGTGAAAAGAAGGAGTGGAGTAAAAGAGGAAGAGTAGGGAAAAGATAAAGAAAAGAAGGAGTGGAGTGAGGGAGGAAGAGTGGGAAAAAGATAAAAGATAAGGAAGGGAAGTAGAGGATAAGGAAAGGAAGTAAATATAAGGAAGGGAAGTAGGGAGGAGTGAAGAAGAAAGGAGTAGTGTCAAAGAAGTAGAGGGTGAGGAAAAGATAAAGAAGAGTAAGAAAGGAGTAAAAGAGGTAGAGAAGAGAAGGAATAGAGGAAGTGCAAGGAAGGAGAATAAGTGCCTTCTATACCTTTTACCCCAAGTCAAAGTTCTCCAAGGGTTCTTGTGGTTGCAAAACCGCACTCACCCATAAACTTTTTTTCCAAGTATAGACCCTATAGGACCTTCTTAGGCTTTGTAAATATTTTCTTCTCCGAAGAGTCTAAGAATCTAAAGGTCTTATCATTCCTTCTCGTGACCAACCAACGACATCTTGCCTCGAAAGAGAGACGGTGGAATTCCAGAAGAAAGAGTAAAAGCTACCTTCACATTCGAACTACGATGCCGCCTAAGAAAATCCAAGGAGTAGCTGCGGGAGGTTCATCTCCCAGTATCCATGTGGATATCTCACCCCAAAACCAGGTTTTTCTTCTTGGCTTTAATTAAGTTTTTAAGTTAATCATGCAAAGAGAAATTGTTAGGGATAGAATATATTTGTCCGAGTTATTTGTAATGAAGGAGTTTAGCTTATTTGAATAAATGATAATGTATAGAACTTAGTTTCCTTCAAATAGCATCATGCATTATAAATTACGAGCAAGATTATCTATTTACTATAGTAGTATATTTCAGTTAAATCCTAAAGGTATAGAAATTGTATCTTGCACCATTAGTCTTATTCCTTTTCGCAATGAATCATTATAAATGATTAAATTCATGAAAGGTTTCTTTCGTTTCTCAAATTACTAGGAAGTTATCATTGCTAATTGCACATCTTAGCAAGGGAAATGATTGTTATTTGGCATGAGTTCGTCTGCAAGGAAAAAGGAAGATTAAATTGAATTGTATTGACTGAAAAGTAAATTGTCACAAGGATAGTAAAACCGTGACAAGGCGATTAATATTACCTTCCAAAAGATAACCAAACCAATCTAAACATAGAAATACCATGCTGAAGAGAAAAATATGCCTTGGAAATGATTTAAAGACCAAAGAAATATTCATACCCTAAGCACTTGACTACTTTCCTTATTGTAGGGTCAAAAAAATTCGTAAAGATAAAGAACTAGGGTTGTCCCTGAGATTCTTAAAAAGAAACGCTAGGTCTGACATACGTCAGCTTAAAGGATCTAAAACGGATTATTCCATCGCAGGACTTGCGCAGCAAGTACGAAATCATTTAGTCTTGTGATTGATTCACAAGGAGAAAGGGTAAATACCCTCAACAAGGATGGTAGATCCCTACGCAAGTTATCTTGCAAAAGGACGTATTTTTGGATATCCTTCTAAATAAGGAAAGTTGTAAACCGAAAACTAGCGTATCTAAGGAACTTTAGGGTTGACCAAGTTGGGTTAATAAGGTACGCCCTACACCGGAACGTAAAGGATCTTGCCAATTTACAAGACACCTTGGGAACGAGTGCTGATACACTCAAAAGGAAAGAACACTTCCTTAGCAGTTTGCCAAACAACACGGTTGATTAATGGAAATGTTTGTGCTTGCTAGAGATTTTAGGGCTCTGTTTGAATTATGAATTACAAATTAAATGAGTACTTATACTTCAGGTTAAAGGCCTGAAGGAAGAGGCAGTTTCAGTTACCCCCGACTGCCTGCCTAACCCTAACCAAAGGGGTTGTTGACCGCGTCGGGAACGTGGACCGAACCCAGCGCGAGAGGTCTCTCCGTTGAGCTCTACTTGGAGCAGGAGGACGCTTGGGTGCCAGGGGGGCTCTGGCCGTAAATCCCTCTCCTTCTGGGTCCTGCACAAGAGGCTAACATGACTCGGGATTGGATCTCGAGGCCCGCATACTAGTTTATGGGCGGAAGCTTGGAATAGTGATCCCTGCGGATTACTGGATAGCCTTCAGGCGGATTATGGACAAGCCTACAGGCAGAACTCATTGTATTTCAAAGATAAAATGATGAAATGTTAACAAAAAACTTGCTTGATATTATTTTCTATGTCACGTGATAAGATTACGTGAAGGAACCAGTGCTTAATGGATTAATTAAAGAAGCTGATTGTTATATGTCAAATCAATGTGTTAGATAATTACATAACTAAAAACAAACTGAGGAAAGTGCGGAGGATGGGCCATGGGTCCGTCCTACGGCTGGGTGGTCCCGGTTAGCCGGGAACTTTTCTCAAAAATCTCGAAGAACAGCGGGATGATCATCAAAATGAATAATGGAAGCAATGACCTAGAGTTATGTCTTATCCGATTTACGCTATTTTAGGGGAACGGAATGGAACTATGCCTTATGGCAGAGAGGTTGAGCTTTGCATCCCTCTCGTTTTCCATTCTCCTTGAACCAAGTGCAACGTGAATCTGCTTTGGACCTGGCGTTTCTGCGTAAAGTAGTTCGTCCGGGTCCGACGCTAATTGCTGTTAGTTAATGACTAGTCAGGAAAACCCTAATTCCGGTCGATCTTAAGTGGAAACGGCCAGGATACTTCCGCTACGTGGCAGACGCGGGAAGACCTAGATCGCAAGTCCCGTAACATTCCATGGGAGTGCCGGGCGGAGCTTTCTAGACATCCTTTCCGATGGACTGCTAAGACGTGACTTGGATGATACTAAGGGGACACGTTACAGAAGGATAGAGAAAAATTAGGAGTAGAGAGAGAAAGACAAGAAGAGGAGAGAGAAATGGCTGGCAGCCATGGAAGGACAGGGAAGAAGGTGAAAGGACAGATGTATATTCATCAAATGGTGCCCTAACCAGGTCCTTGTACACCTTAAATACCCCATTCGTGTAACTGGGTATTCGCATGTGCTATTCCCGTGTTAAACCTGTGTAAGACCCTCTAATCCCATTCTTTACATTCCATCCCGACCCAGAAGGTTTTCGCCCTCAAAAATAAAAAGAGAACGTATTGGTATGGCTGGGTGGGAGGGGGGAAAATCTTGTGGAATGGTGGCCTATGAGCATGTATGCAGTGTGAGCATGAGGGGAGAAGGTAACTCGATACAAAGATAGGCACCAATTCCAAACAAGAAGGGCTGGACAACACTGGACAGCATGCCCCGAACAGGCCTGCAGTGGAAAACTAATCATAACTTGCCATCGGCAACTCCAAACAAGATGTTCCGCATGTCAAAACGAAGCTCGTTGAGTGTACTCTCAGCCCAAGTAGGTCATGCATGGGTGCAATTAATGCATGCCCAAAAATGTTCGAAAACAGATGGGTGTCTACTGCAAAACATGCCCAAATCGAGTTGTCCTTCAGCCAAGGTTGCCGCCTCAAGATGAGGGGACTGCATTGGGGGAGTGCTGATGTAGATAGAGATTTTCTTTAACCCCCGGGATCAAATGGATAACCTGCATGGTAAGCATCATCAGCATATAGGCCATCCATGCAAGCGTGGGTCTCTACACTGCCACCGGGGTGAAATGGAAAGTGGTTATCCTTTCCATGCATTGGGTTACCATCCACAAGTAAAGCTAGAATGGTCAGAACCACTAGCTGTTGCATTGAGTCTACCATAAGCATCATATGATTAAGCTCGTTCTGTGCTTGGATGTTGTCAACAACACCAGGGGTTGCATAAGCTAAAAATTTTACTGCGTCAGCCCCTAAGTGTTGCATATTCATGGACCCTGCATTCTTAGTGATGTCCAAGCATTCAAACTACAGGTCTGTGGACTAAAGGGGCTCCCGCATGGGGTCATGATCATCCAAATCCACATGCTACCCATGATCTTCTTTCTTGAACTGAAGTTCTTGTTGTGGACCCATACCAAAATGGTCTTCAACAAGATCTTCTCCATCCTTTGCATCATAATACTCTAATACCAAGAGTATTTTGGCAGTCTTTGCCCTGCATGTGGCTTGATGATTACAAGATATTGGCTTAGCATATCGATAGCATAAGCCCGCAGCATGCAATTCCTGTATCGTATCACTAGTAAGGTGTCTAATGTGTTTAGCCTTAGATATCAATTTACACACTTGGTCATCACCATTGGTCATCTCAGTAATAGTTCTGACATGCTGCTCATAGTCATCTTGCTGCTCATGTATAATAGATGGCTGTCCATGCTCATGACCATAATGCTCATGCTGTCCATATGGATGGTCATACCAATGTGGCTGCTGCTCATAACGATATTCATGCTGTCCATACTGCATATGGTGATAATAGCCCTGCTGCACATCACACGCATAACTGTCATAAGCATGCTGCCTTTGATAATTGATCCCACAGCATTGGTCATGCTGTCCATAATCTCTATGAGAATGCATGTCACAAAAATGTTCATGCTACTGCCCAAATACATCTATTTGCTATTGCCTACTACCAAAACCTTGGCCATATTGTTGCCCATAAATATGATGCCCAAGATTGCATGATGACTGTCCAACATGACTACAACAATGTCCTTGCATCCTAGGCTGACCATAAGTATGATGATTGGCAAGTCCATGAGCATAGGTATTGGCATGATGTCGGTCATAATCACTTGCTTGCCACTCCTGCATTCCGGGTGGCTGTCCACACTCACTGTTGCACAATTCGATCAATGATTGCATAGAGTCCCCTTGAACTTCTGTATCAGTGCTAGCAATTAGATCAATCAACATGTTCTTGTGTTGTACGTGATCTAGGCCTTCTCGCAAAACAATATTGCCATAGAGGTTTACAAGAGCCTCCACGATACATTGTTGTACCAATTGAGGGGTATTAAGTGTTAATTGTTGTATAAGTACCCGCTCAACCAGAACAACATCTACTATTTTTGTAGCCATCATTGTATCATCAAATATCATGAGCGCATGTGCCAATGCAACCATCATATCAACCATTCCAGCAACAAGCTTGCTGAACATAATTTTATCTATGGTACTTTTGATGACTTTTCCATATGCACACTGTTGCCCATGAGAGTAAGCATGAACATCATACATATAGGCATGGTGCTGCCCAAAACCATATGATGGCTGCTATTCATGCATGGATTGAAGCCCATATGGGGGCCCTGTGCTCTCTGCATGCATTCCATACAATCCAAAATTACCAGCAATAGGTGATGCATGGTTGTCATTCACATCTGACATAACCATATTGTTGTAACAAGGTGCTCTTGGAGCATTGTAATAGCCATAATGGTCTAGATACCATGCATACATTCCCAATCCATCTGGTAGCATATTGCTACCTATATATGAGATTCCTTTCTGCACAAAAGCAGGCTGGCTATTACAACCGCTACTCCAACATACATGCTTCTGCCCATGATTCTCCATATCTTGTATCTACTCTAGCATTAAGCCAAGTTGGTCCTGGGGTGCTTCCCTTCACTGTGTGATCTAGTCCCGGTGATCTAGTCCTAGAATGCTGATGGGGAAACCTTTGGAATTGAGGAGAAGGATGGAAGCTTAAAATAGTCAACAAGATGCCCACTTGATAATCTTGATCGTGGAGTTGAAGCATCCAAGGTGGAGCTACTCAGGGAAATGGATGTGCGTCTGCTTGTATTTTGATAAGAACAGAATTTAGCATTTGGTCGAGTTGCTGCAGATTTAAAGATAGAAGAGTTGCAAGACAAACACAGTTGCTTGCAAAAAGGGAGATATGATCTTAGTAGTGACAGGACTGTGGTTGTAGTTGACAGTGGCAGCGGTGGGCATGCAGTCTTTAGAAGATATGTCTAATGAAGTTTTGTTGAATGATTCCCCTTCAACTATTCTCTAGAACAAAATCAAAGCCGATAGAGCTGTACCATGTGTTTAGCACTATGTCATTACGGCCAATCTGTTGGTAGACCTATGGTAGAACCAGTTAACCACTCCTCAATAGACCAGGATCCCCTTGTTATTGCATCTCGATGCCATGGTTCCTCTTGCATCATCCGCTTCATCTTCATCATCATTTACTCTAGCATATAAAGCAAGACAACACATCAGAGTAATTGCAAAAATCTCAATACCAAGATAGGAGCTACCTCATTGGCATCAGTGATGTTACAGTCATCATTGCCATTTGCTTGCACATGCAGATTCGATGCATGATGAGACACATCAAGCAGCTTGGTGCAACATATGATCCAAATACAATTGCTATGCTATCAACAGTCCCCCCAGTCAAAATGGCAACATCATCAAGATATTGAATTTTCCTCTCACCAAATCCAGGAGCTTTCAGAACAACAACCTTCAGAACACCTCTTTTTTAGCCAGCTATGCTTCCAAGTGTGCCTTGTTGAGTTGAATCTTGTAGTCCTATAGTTTGCTACCTTTCTCTATATGCAATCTGTAAGAGAGCACTAATGTGCTCGCTACTATTGAAAGTTCTCTGACAGTTGCTTCTGCTATATGATTCTACCAAAGGTGATGCTTCTGCCAAATGGAAAATCCTTATGTTGACAAGGCACACTATCTGATGAGGCATTAAATATCCTTTCAGGCCTTTGCAGTATAACTAGATAATTTCTTGTTTATAGCCAAGGATGATAATGCACAAGTGAAGGCCAGTGACTCGGGCTATCTCAATTTCAGCCAATGCACACCACTGCTGCCTCACTACTGCCTCTTTCTATTGCAAAACAATGGCTTCCTCTTTCTCTGGAATGGAACCTCAAGCACATTTGAAGAGCAACAACTAGCTGCAAAATTTGCAAAATTTTCGAAGCTTGGGATAGCTCCAAAAATTCTAAAAGAAGGCTCAGAACCTACAACCTTTTGGAATCCTTTAGGGGGCAAGAAGAGCCATCCAAGCCAACGTGAAACTAAAGAGCCCAGTAAAGACCCACATCTGTTTGCACTTTCAACCCAGCTATCTCATGGAATTGTACTGATCACTCCAGTCCTATATTGGGGCCAAGCCTTGCCAACAAACTTATTGCCAACAGAAGGTTTGTTGAAAGAAGGGCAAGAGAAAATCCAACTTACCACACCGCTTTAATAGGGATCACTCTGTACCCGAATCACGCAACTTGGACAGGCCGAATGTAACCGAAGGCCTGGTTTGGGTTCTTGTTCGAAATTCATCAAGTCCAAATGTTGTTGCTCATGAACAGAGTAGGAAAGAGGAAGAGGCTCGGTCTGGAAAAACCAGGAAAGCAGTTGATGCTAAATCATGTTGAAAGCAACTTCCAACACAGTCTGCTGAAATCAAGTTTCAAGAGCTTCCAGAGCAGGGACAATTTCGCACTCCATCAATGAACATGTCTCAAATGCATGTCCAGAAAATGCAGCCCCATTCTGCAATTAGCTGTTAGCAAGGGCAGGATGAAGTCTCGGTCTGTTTCTGCATCTCCCACCTGAGACTACTAAGTCCGCAGCTCACTCTTCTTGGATAGAGAAGGGCTTCTAAGTGAGCCATCCAGTGTGAAGGGCAACCCTGATGTGAGGAAATCATACCAGAGAAGTATCACACTCGTAGCTGCTCCAGCTGAGGCCCAATCCAAGTATAGGCAAGCTTCTCCTGTTATTAAAAGGGCTGTTAGTGTTACCAAGGTAGGTCAAAGGTCAAATGTACCCCTTGCCCCCGTTCTTTTGATCTTGCAAGAAGCAGCCATGGCACATGTTATAGGAGCGAAAGAGCCAGCCGAGCATCAGAATGACATGGAGTTGGAAGAGCTCGCCAAATTTGCCGTAGATGAGCATAACAGCAAACAAAATTCCGACCTCAAATTTGTGAGGCCTATCAAAGCAGAGCAACAAGTTGTTGCATGGATCATGCATCACTTGCATTTGGAGGTTGTATCTGGAGGGCAGATCAGTGTATATGAAGCGAATGTGTGGGTAAAAGACTGGGAGAATTTCAAATCCTTGGTGGACTTCAAATGGAGTGGAGATATGGCAACAACAGCTAACTTGGTGTACCTTTCTCCATTTTTGCTCCTTTGAATCCTTTTGATTACCTGGATGGCACTGTCCCAGGGCGTGACAAATGCGATACTGGGAGACAACCTTTTGTGTGAGATGAGGCTCAGATTGTGTGAATTGAGCCCATCACTCTACCAGAGAGGCAGGGCCTTTGTAACCAATGCAAGAGATAAAAAATGCCTCCCATCTAGAGGTGTACTTTGATGGGATGTGTCATCTCCCCAGCACTGGACATTGAAAGCTACTGTTAAGCCACAAGCATGGTGTGTTCCTGCATAGATGGAGATGAAAGATACGTTCGGGATGCTGAATGATGCTGACAATCCCCAACACTTCACCAACCTATCAGAAGCCTTCAAAACCGCACACAAAATCGGCTCCGCTTGACAACGTGAGGAAAGGTTGAGAAGGTGGGACGCATGCACTGATAGTGCCATTGGCCAGCAAAGCGCAAACATGAGAGTCCCCAGCCATGACGTCTGAGAAGGCATCATTCTTGAGGCGATTGGGCAAGGAGAGGTTGATGGAATCCCAGCAAAGTAGTCGGAGGGTGTCGTCACGTATTCCACAGAGAAAGCCTCTCAACTTGCCACTGCGGATGCTACATTCTAGAATCTGGACTCTTCAGAGATATCACTCACAGATGTGAGCCATTACTTTGACTCAGACCCAACAAAACTAGTGCAAGGGTTGGGGAAGGAGGAGAGAGAAAGGAAGGATCAATGCTGCCTGTCTTCTTCTTGGGAATGCCCATTGGTCACTCCAGTGCTCCCTCTAAGTGCTGCATTGCCCTCCTCCATTAAAACCCTAGAGTTTTTACCTCAATGTTGAAAAACGACTTGCCATTTTTTTCTTTTTGCCTCCTTTTTTTTTTGGTCCAAGCTCCATTTAAGACTCCAAGAAAGGCTGCCATCTCTGCCTACAGTACTCCTTGTGTACCTATGTGTCTGAGTAACTAGGGTTTCTGACTAAAAGGAGACTAGTTTTGAAAATGAGGAGAGAGAAAAAAAGGATCTAAAAACTAAGCTCTGATACCAACTGTAATGAAGGAGACCTAGGAGAGAGAAGGAGAGAAGGGAGAGATTGCAGAGAGGAGAGAGAAGGAGAGAGAAAGACTAGGAGTAGAGAGAGAAAGACAAGAAGAGGAGAGAGAAATGGCTAGCAGCCATGGAAGGACAGGAAAGAAGGTGAAGAAGGTGAAAGGATAGATGTATATTCATCAAATGGTGCCCTAACTAGGTCCTTGTATACCTTAAATACCCCATCCGTGTAACCGGGTATTCGCATGTGCTATTCCCGTGTTAACCCCATGTAAGACCCTCTAATCCCATTCTTTACATCAATTTCATTGTTTTATGATCAAATTTGGTTAGAAATGGTCAGAAATGATTGTATTTGATTGCCAATACTTTGATTGATCAGTCATGTTGAAGAAATCATAAAAAGATAGTCGTATAATAATTTTATGCTAAACATGCAAAACTTGAGACTATGCAGTTTAAGGGAAATTATGGGGTTTTGGGGTTTTTGTCGTGCCTATGCTATTCCTATGGGTTGAAACATGATAAGAAAACCATTTTCAGTAAGCTCAATCAATCTTAACTAGTAAATCAATACTTATAAGTAATTTTCTATAAATAAATAGTAAAAAATAAAAAAAAGGAGAAAATTAGATTTTTCGCATCTGAAAAATAAGAATTATGTTTTTGAATGTATGGTAGAGCTGAAGCATGAGGTTAAGCCTCAATTCATCCCTATCTCTTTGTTAGAGTGGGTTTTTATCACTTTCGTAAAAAATAAAAATATATGAATGATATGTCTTAAACTTACCAACGAATGCATAACTCTAAATGGTAGGGAGAAGGGGGTTGTTGAGTGGTAAAATACACTGAATTATGATGTTTTATGATGTGTGTCATATAGGGTTTATTTTTTTCTAAAATTAAAGGGGTCTAGTAGTACTAGAAAGCTAGGTACTACTCCTACGTAATGATGCAATCAAGTATTAGAAGAAAAACATAAAAAGAACTATCTTTACGATTTCAAAATGCTGATTGCTAATTAATAAACTTATTTGAGCATGGTAGTCATACACAATTGCATTGCACACACTATATGCTATCATATCTTGGATGCATAGCACGTGTTTATATGAGCAATGACCTATGTTGAGAGTGGGAGGTATCCTAAGCTGTAGGGTTAGAGATTCGGTTCTTTGGGGGATATTCGGTGAGATTTATCTATTATCTTCTGCATTGATCAATCAAAAGAGTGGAGTTTGTTTTTAATTTTTTCTATGTTCATGTCACATCTTGGGGCCAATCCCTAGGGTGGCATCAAAATCCACACCTACCCTTCGAGGGTATGCCATGTATGTGGGGTTGTTCCTCTCGAAGGGCAGCGTGTTACAAAACGTCATCCAGGCGAGCATACTAATGTCGCATACTCGCCTCCTCCATAGGGGTTGGCTTTTATAGCCCTATACTGTATGTGGAACTTCAAAAACTTTGTTTTGCCAGTAGTCGGCCTCTTCAGTTTCGCAAGAGGTGGGGGTCTTCTCTCTCTCTTCTAGCCACTTTTGCCCTAGTTGGCCACCAATTGCGATCACCTCCTCCATCACCTTAAGCGGCAAGACCCTCTGTAGGCTGTTGGACAGGAGAAAGCTAAAGGTGAATGGATCCTTCTCTTTTTCTTGTCTCTCCCAAACCACTAGCTCTGCGTGGAATCCAGCTGGGATGTCATCAGGGCAAGGTGGGAGGGGTGCTGACGGCTGCACGGCTGGCTTGGTCCTTAACTGCTTCCTGGCTTCTTCGACTAACTTCCTGCGACTCTCTTTAAGTGGGGCTTTTCTCTCCGCCGATGGGTCCTCCTGTTGTTGCTTTTGAGACTGCGGCAAGGGGAGTTGTGGGATCACATCCTCTTTGAATTTGCCCATGTCGAATTCAAGTTCTGCTTCCTCCCCATGCCAGTCTCCTTGTTGCGCTCCCTCTTCAAATCCTATGGCATCTATTTCCTGGGGGGTTAGGTCGGCCAGTAGTAGTTATTTCCTTTGCTCTTCTAGGCTCAGTCTAACCTTTGCAGGTTGGGGTGGCATCTGCAGTCTTGCATGCAGGGCTCTGCGTACAATGTTAAGATTCTTTTGTGCCACCTCCAACGATTCTCCCTCCTCTGGGCGGGTGGTGTCCATGATTGTGTTGAGGAAGGCCTTTTGTTGGGCACGGAAGGCCTGATCATGCAGTATGAGGAGCTCATTGCAAAAACCGCCAAAGTCAAAGCACTTATGTGACTGAGCTCAATGCCAGGGACGAGGAAAGAAAACAGAACATGGAGCAGTAGCAGAACGAGATCCCTGACCAATCAGCTGAACTCCAAAAAAGAAGAACATGAAAAACTGGTCAGAGAACGGGAAGACCAAGAACAAAGGCTCACGACCCTGGCTCTAAGGCAAGGAGAGAGCCTAGAAGAGATGAATAAGAGAGTAGAGGAGTGGGCCACGCAGAATGAAAGAAGGATGAAGACACTGGCACGGCGCCTTGCTCTGGTGGAAAAAGAGAGGATCATCGCAGAGAACAAGGCAGAAGTTGCCCAGGTGAGGAGCTTGTGTTCTCTTTGCATTTTCACAAGTTCTTGTGTTTCATTGTCTAGTAGTTGCCTCCAGTGCCCTTCCCTATCGTCCTTAGCCTTCACTTCTTTCTTGAGATCCGAGAGATCTCCCTTCGCCGCATGGCTATTATCCTAGTTTTGTTGAGTTGGAAGGAAGGTACTGACTCCTTTTCAGCCACCAACTCAGCCACAGCTATCTTTCGTTCCTCCTTAGCTTTCTCCAATTGGGAGAGTAGCTTGGCGACGTATTCGTCATAGTTAGCTCATGGCGTCATTGTTGTGTGGATTGGTGATGTCGAGGCTTCCACCTTTTGCCATTTAGGGTCTTGCCTTGATTCTGCATCAGTGGCTGGCCTCTTTTGCACTGTGGCCATAGTTTTGGTGCTTTGTCCCTGGGCCATTTCTTTGTTGATAAAGTATTGCATCCATGCCATGAAATTTGACACATCGGCACTGGTCGGGATGCTGGGGGTGATGGTGGTTAGTTCGGTGAGACACACCATGAGGGGAGGAATCGGATGAATTGGGGCTTTGCCCTTGCCCTCAATGACAGTGGGCGGCACGATTTTTGATGCCTGTGTGCTAGAACCAGGCCCTTCTTCTCTTTGCGGGCTCAAATTCCCCAATTCATCTGCCCAGCTTTGTTGTTCGATAGATCGGCATGTAGCCTTAGCCAGGTCTTCTTCCTCCTTTCTTCTTAGTTCCTCTTCTTCCTCAGCAGCTTTTCTTTGCCTTTCCGCTTTTGTTTTTCGGTGTTCTTCCTCTTTTTTGTCTTTTTCTTCATTTTCCTTCTTTTTTCTCTCCTCAGCCTCTTGTTTTGATGCCTTCTTTGCCTTATGTAATTCCTCCTTTTCCTTTTCTCCTCCTTAAGGGATTCTTTTTTGGCCCTTTCCAAGTCCTCTTTCTCCTTCTTGCGGCCTTTTTCATCCTTTTTCTTCCTTTGGGTTGTTTTCTTCTTGGGTTTCTTGGTCCTCTTCTTGCTTTTCTATTCTTCCCCTTCTTCCTCGATCTCGATTCTATCGGTGGACCCTTGTTTGTCCTGGTGAGGGGGCGACCTATCCGGCGTTTCTCCTTCTCCTTCTTTTGCATTCTGTGTCTCCTTTACTACCTCCTAGATGAGCGCAGTCAAAATGCTTCCGTAGCCGATAAATGAGGCCTTGAACGAGGCCTTCTTCCTTTCTGTGGCCTTGGAAGCTGGAGGCTCTCCACCTGCTGGCGTGCTTCCCAAAGCCAGTGCTTTAGCCGCCTGGTCGATGGTTTTGCGGACATACCCATTCCAGGCGACTTCATCTAAGGTGTGGGCTGCTACATTCTCCAGCACAGGCATGCTGATTCGATGCATTAAGGCATTGTAGCGCTGACTGGAGAAGAGCGTGTGCACTAGCTTTGCCTGTGGCCTGGCTTTAGCATCAGGGATGTCGTGGATGATGCTGATATCGTCATTGGTTAGCACCTCCTCTCTTTTCATTTTCAGCATGGTATAGACATCCCTTTTCTGTTTTTTCTCTATCTTCGGTTCCAATCCCAATGCCTTCTCCACCAAGGCTGGGTTCAAGTGCACATGTATCTGTTTAGCATTTTCTCCCCTTCCCACCGTCACGGTGCCGCACTCCTCGTCGGGGTCGTATGTCTTGAGAAACTCCACACACTTCGTGTGGTCAGGCTCTTGCGCAAATTTCTCCAGGTACTTGGTGAGGTTACACTGCTCGACGACTCTCTTGGCTGCTTTCTCCTTCGATAGTACTCCTTCAATGTTTCGAATGGTTTGAAACTTCAGTTGATTGTAGGTGCGGTTTTCTAGGGATATGCCATACTGCGCTCTTTCCTCCTCCATGAACGGGAGTCGACGGGCACGGTCTTGTTGCGACATTTTATGTTCCTGTCATAAATCGTAATTTTCATTAGTACTTTCCACATAGTAATTTGCTCATTGTTGAAAAAGAAAAACTCTATGCTTCTTGAATGAATTCACTAAGAACCAATGTAGATTTTGTGAAATATTACACGGCGCAGCGAACAGAATCTGAGAAAGAGATAGAGAGTACACAACAGATAAGAGGAGAATCAGTAAAATTCTTTAACTCCAAACAACTGATACAAAGATGGCTCTGTCCACCCGTGCGCTTCCACTGTGTGAAGCTTAGATGGCGATCTAGACAGAAGATAGGTGAAGAGCTTAAGGCTAGCTGGAACAACAACTCTGACTGGGTGAAAGATGAGTGTAAGATGGCTGCGAAGGGGTTTAGCTTTTATAGCCCGCGAAGGTCGTTAGGTCGGCCTGCTGACCGACCTACCATATGAGCCTCCACTAGTCGGCCAGGGAATATTCCAGGGAATATTCCCTTTACCATCGGGCCGGGGGCGCTGCCCCCGGACCCCCGCCAGGGGGGCCGCTGGCCCCCCTGGGACCCCCCAGCCAGGGGCCGCTTCCGCGGCCCCCGGACCCCACAATAGGGGCCCCTTTTAACTCCCTTACCACGCAACTCAATGCAATGTGCCTCGAGTTGCTACCAGCTTAACCACTCCGTCTAACCCAAAGATTAGACCCACAATGGTCACCTTTTTGCCATCCGGTCACATAGACCTCATCTGATATACAAGTCAGGACTCCACCAATGTCCGGGCTCACACTTGGCTTCTCCTCATAATGGGGGCCTTACAACTTTGAGCACCATGGATCATTGGTAGTACCTAATGAGGGTGGGGCATTGATCATATCTAACACCCCCCCTCAATGTCCACTCATAGGTGAACTATCTCCTCGGCCCAATGCCGAGTCTCTGAAGATGAACTTGAAGCAGATCCTTCGTAAGTGCTTTGGTGAAGATATCTGCTCCATTCTCCTCTGTTGGACAGTAGACCAATTCCACTATCCCATCCTCCATCAAATCACGCACATAGTGATACTGGATCTCTATATGTTTGGTGCGTGCATGAAACACTGGATTTTTGGCAATGGCGATGCAACTCTGATTGTCACATCTCAGCACAGTTGGTTCTTCATCCTGCACTCCCATATGCCATAGAATCCTTCTCAACCATACGGCCTCACATGCAGCAAAACAAGCTGCCTTGTACTCTGCTTCGGTAGAAGACAATGCCACTGTTGGTTGCTTCTTACTAATCCAAGAGAAAATTCCTGAACCCAAAGAGAAACAATAACCAGAAACTGACTTCCTGGAATCAATGTCTCCTGCCCAATCTGAGTCACAGTTCCCCACAAGATAAGTTCCGAAACTGTATGTGATACCATAGTCAAGAGTTTTCTTCAAGTATCTGAGCACCCGCATCCCAGCCTTCCAATGACTCTCATGAGGTTTGTTTGAGAACCTGCTCAAAACACCAACAGCAAAACTGATATCTGGTCTGGTGTTACACAAGTAGATTAGACTGCCGACCAACCTCCTATACCTCCCAATGTCTGCTAGTGCTGATGTATCCTCAACGGATAACTTTACATTCACCTCCATAGGTGTAGCTATCTCCTTGCACTCGGTCATACCAAATGCCTTCAAGATCTCCCATGCATACTTCTTCTGAGAGATGAAGATCTTTCCTGGCTCTTGCCAGACTTCAATCCCCAAACAATAGTGCAGCAAGCCCAAGTCTGTCATTTCAAACTCAAAACTCAAAGCCTTTCGAGTTTGGTTGATCATATCTTCATAGTCACCTGTAATAAGAAGGTCGTCCACATATAGGACAATCACTACAGACTTTTTACCATCCCTGTAAACATACAAGTTAGCATCTGAGGCACATCTTTTGAAGTTTAGGTTTAAAAAGAACCTATCTATCCGCTGGTACCATGCTCTGGGGGCTTGTTTCAGCCCATACAATGCCTTCTTCAGTTTACACACTTTGTTCTCAGAATGGGGGGCCTCAAACCCTGGTGGCTGAGCCACGTACACCTCCTCCTTGAGGTCACCATTTAAGAACGCTGACTTAACATCCATTTGGTACACTGGCCACTTCTTGTGGGCAGCCACTGCAAGTACCGTGCGAATAGTGGTCATTCTGGCAGTTGGGGCAAATGACTCTTGAAAATCAAACCCTTCAACTTGTGAAAATCCTTGGGCAACCAGTCTAGCTTTGTACTTTTCTAAGGTACCATCAGCCTTGTACTTTACCTTCCAGATCCACTTGGTGCCAATAATCTTCCGCTTTGCTGGCCGATCCACTAGCTCCCAAGTGTCATTCTTCATTATGCTGTCATACTCCGCCTGCATAGCAGCCTTCCATGATGGATCTGCAAGTGCTTCTTCTAAGTCAGTTGGCTCCTTTACTTCTCTCATAATCTCAACCATCAAGGCCATGTTGACTATGTGAGCAGAAGCCCTCCTTTGCTCCTCTATTCTCTGAGACCTCCTTGGTCCGTCTGCCTTCTCCTCAACAGATGCAGGCATAGGATTATTGTGGTCATAGAGCTGCTTCACCCAGCGCGGCAATGGCTTTTCCGGTGGGGTGATGTCAGGTTGGTGAACTTTTTCCTCATCATCTGAAGATGATGCTTCCTCCTCCTTAAGGATAGGGATAGCTCTCGGGACAGGTTCATAGTGGACTACTTCTTCGCTTGATGATAAAGTGGAAGACCTTGCCTTCTCCTCCTCCACTGTATGCGGCTCCTCCTTGAACACCACATCACGGCTCGCGATGATCTTCTTTGCCTCTTGGTCATATAACTTGTAAGCCTTCTGCTCATCACTATAACCCAAGAAGATACATTTTCTGCTTTTTGGTTGTAACTTGTTTCTCTTCTCATCTGGAACATGTGCATAACATTCACATCCAAAAATTCTGAAATGTGAAACAGATGGTTTCTTACCAATGTAAGCCTCATGAGGTGTTTTTCCCTTGAGAGCCTTTGTGTAGCTCCGATTTAGAATGTAGACTGCAGTATTAACAGCTTCAGCCCAAAAATGGTTAGGCAATCCCTTGCCCTTTAGCATGCATCTTGCCATCTCCACAATGGTACGATTCCTGCGTTCCACAACACCATTCTGCTGAGGTGTGTGAGGCGTCGTCAATTGACGCTTGATCCCTTTGCTCTTGCAAAAGCCTTCAAACTCCTTTGAGTTGAACTCACCACCACCATCTGTTCTAAATTTCTTCACACTTTTCCCTGTTTCATTCTCAACAAGTATTAGCCATTCTTTAAACTTACCAAAAGCTTGAGCCTTATCACGAAGGAAGTACACCCACATCTTCCTACTGTAGTCGTCGACAATCAACATAAAATAAGAAGATCCCCCCAAGGCCTGTGTAGGCATCTTACCACACAAGTCAGCATGCACCAACTCTAGAGGAGCATGTGCTCTATTCTTGCTTTCTTGTGGAAATGCCTTTCTCTGTTGCTTGCCCATCATACAAGCTTCACATGGTTCCTTCAATTCAGTTATTGTAGGTAGGTGAGCAACCATACCTTGCTTTTGCATCTCCTTCAATACTGCAAATCCGATGTGTCCAAACCTTTCATGCCAAAGCTTACTTGTGCCCACTCCAGCGGTGGCTGTAAGAGCACTTAGCTCATACAGGTTGTTCCTCCTTTCTCCTTTGCCAACAATTGTGCCAGCACTATCAATAATTTCTGCACCTGTCTTCTTGAACCTTACTTCATGACCAAGATCAGTTATGGCAGCAACTGATAAGAGATTTCTTCTGATTTCAGGAACATACAACACATTTGAAAGCTTTTTGACTTCACCATTTGCAACAACAAAAGAAATAGTACCTGTGCCCGCAGCAGGGCATTTAGCATCATTTCCAACCGTCACAGTGATGGATTCTTGTAGAGGCTGCATAGAACTGTATAGACCTTTCTTGTTGGTCATGTGACGGGAGGCCCCACTATCCAACACCCAAGAGTCAGTGGTAGATTCTTCTTGCGCCGAGGAGCACACTTCCTCAATGGTCGCCATGAATAATTCCAACTCTGCTTCAGCCGTATTGGCTGTCTCTTTCCCTTTAGTTTTAAGGGTACCATTCTTTTCATCTGCCTTCTTGACACGACAATCTGCAATTGCATGTCCTTTCTTCTTACAGTAGAAGCACTCTCCTTGAAACTTCTTCTTGCCGCCCTTTTTCTTTTTGTCACCATCATTTTTGGTGGAGGAAACACCTTTGCCTTTTGCATTGGCAGAGAATGCAGCATCTCCATTGTTGCTTCCTTCTCGGGCTTTCAGCCTCAACTCCTCCTCCATTAATAATGCACAAAACTCCTCAAAAGTCAAAGCTTGAGGTCTCACCTGAGTATTAAGGGCAGTTACTAGTCCATCAAACTTTTGTGGACAAATCCGAAGACACCTCCGAGCTAGCTCTTCGCTAGTCTTTTGTATCCCAGCGCCAGCCATCTGGTCGCGCAGATTCTTAATCCGAGTGATGAATGCTTCAACCGTCTCTCCTTCAGCAAACTTCTCCGCTGCTAGTTGATTCTCCAAGTTTTGAATCCTTGTTTGGTTTCGTGTTTCATACTGACTCCTTAGTACATTCCAAGCCTCTGACGCTTTGGTTGTATGCTGAATCAGAGTCAAAACACTGTCAGAACAGCTTGTAACTAAGGCACACAATGCATCTGCATTCCTTCGTTTCCAAGCTCGTAGAAGATCTGCATTCGGAGGAATCATCACACTAGGATTTGATGGGTCGGGGGTAGGCTGTGGTTCTGCGTCAGTCCCCAGCACAGTCTCCAGAAGCTCATAAGAATCAAGGATAGTAGTAATTTTGAACTTCCACAAGGTGTAGTTTGTACCATCTAACTTGCCTTCGCTGAAGGTTGGTGGACGAATCCTCAGTGTTTGAATAGCCGGTACAGCAGCACCACCTCCTGCACCGCTTCCTGATGCGCCAGAACTGCTTCCCGGAGTCGACATCGTTTCTCTTTGCTGTTGAAGCCTTTGCCTCTTGCACTCTCTCCGATTTCTAGAGCCCCCTGGGCTCTGATACCATGTGAAATATTACACGGCGCAGCGAACAGAATCTGAGAAAGAGATAGAGAGTACACAACAGATAAGAGGAGAATCAGTAAAATTCTTTAACTCCAAACAACTGATACAAAGATGGCTCTGTCCACCCGTGCGCTTCCACTGTGTGAAGCTTAGATGGCGATCTAGACAGAAGATAGGTGAAGAGCTTAAGGCTAGCTGGAACAACAACTCTGACTGGGTGAAAGATGAGTGTAAGATGGCTGCGAAGGGGTTTAGCTTTTATAGCCCGCGAAGGTCGTTAGGTCGGCCTGCTGACCGACCTACCATATGAGCCTCCACTAGTCGGCCAGGGAATATTCCAGGGAATATTCCCTTTACCATCGGGCCGGGGGCGCTGCCCCCGGACCCCCGCCAGGGGGGCCGCTGGCCCCCCTGGGACCCCCCAGCCAGGGGCCGCTTCCGCGGCCCCCGGACCCCACAATAGGGGCCCCTTTTAACTCCCTTACCACGCAACTCAATGCAATGTGCCTCGAGTTGCTACCAGCTTAACCACTCCGTCTAACCCAAAGATTAGACCCACAATGGTCACCTTTTTGCCATCCGGTCACATAGACCTCATCTGATATACAAGTCAGGACTCCACCAATGTCCGGGCTCACACTTGGCTTCTCCTCATAATGGGGGCCTTACAACTTTGAGCACCATGGATCATTGGTAGTACCTAATGAGGGTGGGGCATTGATCATATCTAACAGATTTTCCTTTTCAGACTTTGAATTTTTTCCCTTTACTTCAAAGTTTCCATGCCCTTTTTCCTACTCCATCCGTTTTTCATAATATATGTTTATGTGTTTCACTAATTTTGATTTGATTCACCTTACCCCCTCCCCTTCTAGCTTGAGAAGAATCCTTCCTAGGATTTAGGGTCAGAAGGGCAAGGGTGTTCGGCATGGTGGTGTAGGAGTTACTTGTGAAGGAGCCAATCATAGAACTGGGGGTTATATTCTAAGTGAGCTTCGCGGTTCAGATCCCAAGGTTGAATCCCCACTTGGGTGATGTATGTGAGAACATCTGTTAGAAAGTCACCAGAGTTGACACGGCTAGCAATGTATAACTCTTCCTCAGTCAACAAGTGGTCGAGGTAGGGGTGTCCTTTGATGTGTTCTTCCATGGGTCGGCCCCGAAGAGTGGTTAACACTCTATACGAGGTTGGCGCGACATATGTGGGGTCATATTCCATTGTTTTGATAGCGCGACACTGCTCAGCGTTGGTCATTATGCGGCTTCCATCAACTTCCCATTGCAGCCTAAGAGTGTACCAATGCCTCAAGAACGGGGAGTCAGTATCAGCGAGCTTTGATAATGCTGTGATTTCTTAATCAGTGATAGTAAAAGTGGTTCCCTGATCATATGATGTGATGAGGCATTGTTTGATGGCTTGCTCCTTGGAGATCTCGCTATTGAGCAATTCAGCAGCGTAGCGAGAAGCTTTTGTGAATGCAAATTTAAAGGTCTCCCATGAGCATGGCATCGTTTTAACTTTAGTTGCAAAGGGTTCCTCCAATAGTCCTAAGTCCAAGCGGTCGTAGCTTAGTGCTAGCGACATGAAGGTGGTGTCTAGTCGTTTAATGCATTCCACCATGTCATCCCCGGTGTCCTTAGTGAGGTCGGCGACCAGTGCTAAAAAGGATTTGCATTCATAGGAGGGAGTAAGGCGGACGGGTGGTTGAGGTTTGCTAGAACTAGAGCCTATGACAACGAAGAGTTACAGTTGGGGGTGTTCTTGAGTCTGTGGTTGGGCTGCTTAGATTATGGGTGGATTAGGAGCAGCAACCATGGATGGACTGCTACATTCAGGTAGGATTTGGGGAGTCGGATTGACTTGGTCGGGTGATGACTCTTGTGACAGAGTCTGTTGTTTGGGCCGATAGGCTTGTGTGACTCTCTTGGGTTTAGGCGTGGATGAGTCGGATGGCTGTGGTTTTGGAGAGCACTACGGCTTATGGTTTGGAGGGTTTATGGGACTTGGGTTGATCAAGCTTGAGGGCGGCGTATGAGTAGTGCCTTTGGCCGTGTAGGCCTTAGGGATCCACAGCCACGTGTTGCCCACGTAGTAGCCTTGCGTAGGCAAGAGAGCTTTAGGGACCCATCTTTGCTTGATCATGCATCGCTTTCTATGACTGTGTCTTGGCCTCCTAGGTTTAGAGTTTTTGGTTTTATAAGGATAGGAGCGTCGACTCCTAGGCGGCGGTTGCGGCTGCTTAGGCTGCCATTGAAATCTAGGCTGTTGGGCCTTAGGTTTTGCTGTTGTGGGCTGTGATTCATGAAATATGGGAGGTGGCGGCCGTGCACTACCCCCTTCCTTGGACTTGGTTACGGATATTTCTACCGGTGGCGTTGCGGACAGTGATGAGGTCGCGCAGCCCTTGCTAAAAGCTGTGACAATGTGAACGTTGCCTATTGCGCCAATGTTAGAACCGCCTGTCAAGATACGAGTGGCCACAATCACTGAGATTGATGATGAGGATGAGGAAGCCGTAGAGCCCGCATACCTCCATATCATGGTCACTGCAAAACAAACATGCGCTTTCAACGCTTTGATCGACGAGGGAGCAGACTTCAATATCTTAACTCACGATCATTGGACTCAACTTGGCAGACCACCACTTCAACCCACTAATGTGAAATTAAGCCCATATGGGGCCCATTCCTATGCACTTCTTGACAGGTGCAGAGCCGTCGTTTCTATCCTGTCCCAATGATTTTTTACGTGTTGCCAAATGCTAAAAACGCAAGCATGGAGTCGCTGCTAGGGCGAACTTTCAAAAATCAGACTCACTGCAATGTTGATTATGAGTTGCAGCGCATCCACCCACAAAGGATGGGTGGGAGGGTAGTACTTCTTGACATGACTGCCATTGAAGAAGCCTATGCTCTCACCGTCTAAGGTCTCGAGCTCAACATTGCCTGTGCGACTGATCGCCCGAACTTTGAAAGGTCTAAGACCTCTAAATTTCATTTTCTGCTTATGCTCTTAACTGAGTAGAGGAGCACTAAGTCGCCCTGTTCAAAGTCGCGCTACTTGACATGCTTGTCAAACTAACTCTTGTGTCGGGCCTTCTCATATATAAGCGCATGGGTGGCTAGAAGGCGAGTCTCTGAGAGGCGTTTGAGTTTAACTAGGCATTGCATCCATGCCTCCTTCCCTTCCCATCATTCTTGAAGTGCTATTCTAAGGCTAGGAATGAAGAATTCTAATGGTAGAACCGCTTCAATTCCATAGATCAGCCTGAAGGGGGTTTGACCGACAACCATTTTATAAGCTGTGCGGTAAGCCCACAAAGCTGCCATCAGCTTGTTGTCCTAGTCACTGGCATGAGGATGAGACCACCTTGGTCAGGACATTGACAAGAATCTTATTCGTGGATTCTGCCTGACCACTTGCCTGAGGGTAGTATGGCAAGGATTTGCGATGGATGATGAGAAAGGTGGATAGGAGATGCACTATCACTTCGTTGATGAAGTGCGTGCCTTGGTCACTGACCAGTTTGATGGGGCATCTGAATCACGAGATCACTTGCTCCCATAAAAACTTGGCAGTCGTCCTAGCGTCGTTTTTTCGTGTCGCTCTTGCCTCTGCCCATTTCGTGAGGTAGTCCGTGGCCACAATGATGTACTTGGCCTGTGAATACTGTGCCGCAGGACTGATGGGTCCTATGAAGTCAATTCTCCATTTTTTGAAGGATTGTCATGCAATAACTGGGATCAACTCCATCTGATCCTTGCGAATCAGAACTTTTGTCTGTTGTCCTATGAAGCCACTCTCTCAAGCATGTGCTCGGTGTATGGCAATGGATAGTTGTCCCTCTTAGTAGCGGCGTTCACCTTCTTGTAATTGATGCACACTCAGATTTTTCCATTCTTCTTCATCACGATGACTATGGGCGATACCCAGTCTGTGTGTTCAATTTCGTAAATGAATCTCGCTCTCATTAGCTTCTCAATCTCCTCTTTGATAGCATGAGCGTGTTTTGGATTCATAGGGTACGGCCGCTACTTGACCAGCATTGTGCCTGGCATCATGGGTATGTTGTGTGTCACGACACTCGAATCTACCCCCTTAAGCTCTTCTAAGGGCCAGGCGAGCACGTCTATGTACTCTCGCAAGAGAGCGACAAGACTCATTTCTTCTTCCTCAGTCAAGTCATCGGCAATGAAGACTGGTTGGGGTGTTTCCCCTTCCTGGGCTAGGTTCGCCTCCTTGACCTTGGCTGGTCCATTGATCGGTTTGCTCATTTTTCCTTGACGCTTGGCACCTAACATAACTACTACCCTATCCCCTTTTTTGAATTTTGTAAATCATTTAGGGAGGTCCTGCGGTTTTCACTGTTCTTCCGTTCATGTATCCCTGGGTTGTTTTGCCTTTTTCTGCCTTAATCGTCTGTGCCTCAGGTGGATGGGTAGGTCCCCCTTGGTGCATTTGGCCGTGGGGGGTGGCCTAGGGATTTCTGGATCACTATCCGAACTAACCTCCGACTCAAAGTCAAACTCCTCGTCCTTGCTAGAAGAAGTGGTCTCCCCTGGTGGGCGTAGTTCAGATGGCGACTCTATCCTAAGCATTGATGTCGTTCCTAGCTGGGCTAGGCCTGGTTGCTCAGGGTCTATGGCTCCTACATGTTCCAACTAGGCACGATCACATTCCATGCACATGACTCCTCGCTCTATCCTGAAGATACTCTTTTTCTGCGGCTTGGAGCCTGCTCCTATTTGCTCTATCTCTTGTCTTTCAGTGTCGTATTCCACGGTATCTACCTCACCCTCACTTTCATCACTGAAGGATTGACAGTCTTTGTATTCGTCATTAGAATCCTCTTCGTCAGACTGCTCGTTGTCTCCTAGGGCTTGGTATATCTCTTGTTGTTGGTCAGGAACTAGGGCCCAGTTATACATGAGGTTTAAGTCATGCACTCTGGTCCATTGCCACTTGGATTCATCTAAGAGATCCTGGAGTGGTTTGAAGTTTGCAGCTGGATTGCTAGCTAGCTTATCCGTTAAGTATTCCAGTATCTCCTAGAGTTCCCTTTTGTTGGTTGGGACTTGGAAGTCGACATGCTTAGGTTTCCCATGAAGGGTTCCTACCATCATGCAGACTGGTACGGAGGGTGTGTCGTTAGACTTGTCGATTGTTTTGATGGCTTGCTCATACGCCTCATGATCTGAGAATAGCAGGTCGATTGTAGCAAGGACGTGCATCCAATCTCGCTTGTCCTCTGGGCATGGGATATACTTGGTCAAGGGCCCATAGGACTTCTTGACCTGGGTGTTATCCTTGAGCATAGCAGAGATGGCATCTAAGTTGACTGGTGAGGTCTTCCAAGTGTCCATCTCTATTCTCACGGCATCCGTTCTATTGCCAGGAAGATCAAGCCGTTATCCCAATCTTCGATGACTCTAGCGTTGCGCATCCAGGGTCGGCCTAATAGGATATCGTAGTCCACTCCCTTCATGACTATAAAGTTCATAGAGAATTGGACACCTGTGATCTTCACTGACCAATTCTTAAGCACCCCGAATGGCTTGACTCTCATACCGTTTGCTAATGTGACATTAAACCTAGTAGTTTTGACAGGCGGATTTCCCCAAGTCTGAAGCACGGCGTGGCTAAGCACACTAACCCTAGCTCCCGTGTCCACGATTCCCTTTCTCGTTGTATCGCCTAGGGCTAGAATCGGTAAGACCGCATGCATCTCAGAACCTTCCTAGAAGGCATTGACGTGTAAGGATTTAGGCATAGAGTGCAGCGTCAAACTTAGTATTTGCGTCTCTACATCATGGTCATGAGGGTCTACCGTGACCTACTCTCATGACCCTCCAACCCATTGCTTAAGATCTTGTCATAGGGTGGGATGCTGCCTAAGCAGATCTCCCAGGCTAAGTGTTATAGGGGTAGTCACCAACGTGGTCAGGAGATCATTGGGTGCTCGTCTTCCTCCTAACCTGGATTGTCTTGGCCAATGGCCGTGATTGATCTACGGCCCTGTAGCATCAAGGCTTGGCCTTAGCGGCACTGCTTGTGGTGTAGTTGCTTCTTCCGTCCTTGGTTGAGGAGGTGAGATTGGAGTGCTTGTGTTGGAGAGATCATCCATCTCGTCCTCTATGATGGGCTTAGCGTCTTTTAGGTGCTCTTGAGCCTCCTTCACCCATTCCTTCACTTTTTCTATGGCCTCTAACTGTCGCTTCAGATGCGGGTATTCCCCTACCTTAGCACTTCCCTTTTCGACCGTCTTAGGGACTGAAGTCTCTGCTGCCTCTGCGTCATCAGAGACCTTCTTTCTAGCACAGGCAGAGTTGTAGCACTCTCTGTTTTTAGTGCGATTTTAGCTTCCGACCTCTTCTTCTTCCGCCTGCGACTTTTCTTCCCTATCGAAGCTATGTCAAGGTTGCTAGGTCCTAGCAGTGATATGTCGGCCTGCTTTGTCTGGGCACGGGTCGTGACCCACAATAGGATAGGTGTAGCCTCCCCATTGAGGTTCTCGACACCAAACAGTCCCAATGGGAAAGATGGTATGTTGGCTGAGCTAGAAGGCGGCTTTCGCTTTGGGCAATCGACTAAGAGATGAGTGATTCTGCACTCAGCACACCTTTGGTGAGCCTTGTCTCTGTTTTGCTACTCCCTTTCAGGGCAGCGTGATGAGACATGACCTGGGTGACCACAAGTCCAATAGGTGATTGGATCCTGTGTCTACCCTCCTAGGCCTCTACCTCATCCTCTTCCTAACGCCATCACCGGCACGGGGCGATAATCCATGAGCACAGCGTTGCCCTCATCATCATGTGAGACGTAAGGGCATATGTAAGTTTCTTCCTCATTTGGTTCTTCCACGTAGTGGGCTGGAGCATTGCTCAGTGGATGGGTCACGTAAGGACCAGGTGGTCTAGGTATGCTAGTAGGGTTTATGTCCATCCTAGGAACAGCTGGCTTAATATCGTTAGGTGCAGGAAGGGCCAATGGGGCTCCCCTTCCGAAGAATGGCTGCGGCCTGTTTGCTAGGTAAGGCTGGCCATAGGGTTGCGAGTACGGAAGTCTTCTTGGTAATCTACAATGCACGACGTCATGACCAAACCTACCGGAGTTAGCACGTCTTGATCTAGGCTCTTGTCACTCAGGTGGCAAGTGGTTTCCACCACAGTACACGCATTGGACGTGTGGGTGTGTTGGTCGTCTCAACATGTCTTGCAACTTGGCTAACTCCATATTTACATCAACCAAGTCTTGGTTCATCTCGGTGGCCTTCCCCTTATCTTGGGATGATGGGACTGATCGCTGACGCTCTCTCTGAGCTTTATGAGTTGGTCTCTTCTAGGTTCGAGCTCCTGGAGCTTCGCTCTTTCAGCTGATCATCGACTCTGATGGCTTCCTCAAACACTCTAGCTAGCGCATCTCGCTGCAAGCTCAAATTGCCTGCCAAAGCCTTATATAACTCCTCATCTCGAATTCCATTGATGAATATAGTCAAAACTGCTCTTTCAATCGGTCGCTCGCCCATAGGATCCTCTTGAAGTGACTCCTCACGTGGGTTACGTAGTTGCGAATGTTCTCCTTCTCTTTCTGCTTGACGTTCATCAAGCATACTAGCAGATTATCGGAGTATCCAGGATCGGAAAATCTCTTAATGAAGAGATCCTTGAGGCCACCTGAAGTTGGCTCGCTCTGTGGCATCTAGGCTTGTATACCAAGTCCTTCCCTTGTCACCTAAGTAGAGCTCAAACACTTGAGAGCATTGAGTCAGGTCGTTGAGGCCGTTGGCTTCGCAGACTTGCTCGAACTGCTCTACAAAGTTGTATGGATCGTCGTGGGGTTAGTATTTGCCGAGTTGCTTGGCAACAATAGGGATTTTAGACTGGCTCTTTGAGCCTTGTTTCGCTCCTAATCCTATGAGCAGTGATGTCACTAGTGCCGTGGCACTTTACTCTGCTGCCATGTTATCTAGCAGTCGCTTCATGAGAAGCTCGCTCAACGTCAAGTCTCCTTCTAGGGCTCTCTCATGATCTGTTCGGTTTCTACCTGCTAAATTTAGCACTCGCTGTACCTCACACAACTCCATGCTTTGTCTTTGGCTTCTAGCCTGCTGGTCCCTATTATATTTGACTATGCTTTGCAAAGCCTTGTGGGCTAGTTTTCTCTCTTCCTCTAGGTCTGCGATGATAGCATTTGCCATCCTGCTGCGGTGCTCGTACCGGGCGTGTGCATCGTAGCTACTGACCAGCTCTGCTGAATAGCCTCCGGAAAGACGTTCAAGTTGAGTTCCTTATTAGACCCATGGTCTGAGCCTCCTTCTGCCATAGTCATGTTGTCATGCTACACCAAGCTATCGATCAGGTTGAGTAGATTTGTCAAATCCACGTCGTTGATGCCACCTGCTTGGTCCTACTTTGCGTGTTGTGATGGTTTGTCTACGTCTTGGGTCCTCTCCTACTGGTGGGTTCCTTGAGTGGTTTATCTGAGTGAGTTCCTTCAGTTATTGAATACAATTCCTCAATTTATGGTCACTCAGTGTGCGTGTCGCTTCTCGTGCACTTGTGCTCAATCAGGCTTTCAATTTCCTTAAGTGCATTCAAGTGCGGAAATTCAAGGTGAGTGCAGCAAACAATCTCGAAGCGTCTTATGCACTCTCGCTTTGTTTCGGGCCTGATAGGCTTGTTGGTCAATTTTCTGGCCGCCTTGACAGGGTTTAGGGTTTTTCTAATATGTTGCCTTGTTTGTTTTTTGCCAATCGGGTTTTAATTGCTCAGCGCTTTATGTCTAGGTCTCTAGGTCTTGCTGCTACCTACTTCAAGCTGCTAAGCGATTGCTCCCTACGATTTCGTCTATTTAGTGTGCTAGAATCAAGTTCTGAGTGTCAGAAGGACTTTCAACAGTTCGCTTTGCTGAACTCTAGCCGAGGGTCAGGTCAAATTTCTGAGAATTTGATAAAAATTTACACTCGGCCCAGCTGGTCCGAATCGCAAGGTCTGAGTGGGTCACTCGGACGGGCCGAGGGCCCTCGAGGGCCGAATATGACATGTGGCCGAGGGCCGAATCCTATGGCTCGGACGGTTTGGCTCGGACGGGGGCTGAGGACCAAATTATTAGTCGATGGTCTGAATGGTCGACTCGGACAGGCCGAGTAGGTCTGGGCCGAGGGCCGATTAGGGTTTCGGGCTGAGTGGGCCGAACGAAAGAAGGCGGAGGGCCGATTCTGGGACTCGGCCCAGAAGCGACCGCTCCGATGGGCCGAAAGCAGTGTGACAACGACAGCGAGAGGTCAATTTTTCTCGATTCTTGCAATTTAATCAATCATAGTAAGCATAAACCTCCAGATCCTATCTAGGGGGATAGGGGAAGGAATTCATATACATGAATAGAGCGGTAGGCTCATCGATGGTGCGATCGGATTGAATCGTGCGATGGCTCTCTCTCTCTCGCTCTCTCTTTCTCTCTCTCTCTCTCTCTCTCTCTCTCTCAAATGGTCACAAATGAGCTCTCCCTTGGCCTCTTGGCTCTTATACCCCTTCTCGGGTATGGTGTTGATGCCCCCAATCACTCGCTTGCTGATCTTAGGCATCACAAGCGAGCTTTTTACCATTTTTTGCACGCTTTTTGCCCTGTTTTGCAACAGTAAACCCTACCCTTCTCCGGTGCGATTTCCTAATCCTAACCTACACGAAATGCAACAATAATCGAAAGCAAAAAACTGAAATAATTTCTCGATGTTTCCTAATCATCAAACAAACAAAATATCCCAAAATACTTATTTGTTTTGAAGATCAAAAACACCCAAACTTCCTACCTATCTCAAGCTCTGTTTCGAGGATGAATCCCTTACTTCAATGCTCGATATGAGGCGTGCAAGTGCTCAATCTTGAATCTATTGGTCCTAGCAACAGAACTAAAATGTAGTGGGAGCTCACGCTCAACCGCCAAGACCCACGGATCGCTTATTGCTTCAAGCACCGTCGATCCTATGAGTATAGTGAGCTTACCTTGATGCCGATACGAGTTGCCTCCTCTTTCACCCACCCCGGTAGCTCCACGATCCTAGATGTGAGCTCAAGCATCCTCAAGCATCCTCCATCTCCAAGCTCCATCCTTCATAGCCGCACGTGCAAGAAAAGAGAAGAGAAGAGAAGAAGAGATGGTGAAGAGCTTCACCCTCTTGATCCCTCACTCTCATGCACTCACTCCCTCACACTCTCACACTCCCTCTCTCAAGAGCACACACAAGCAAGAAGATAAGGAGAAGAGAAGAAGAAGAGAGCTCTTGTTAGCCACATACCAAAGAATGAGCTTCCATTCACTTTTTGAACTTTATATATACAAACCCTAAAAACCCCATGGGCGCCCATCCCTTTTTACATGACCAGCCATTGTGGCAAGGTCCCTTTTTCTAATTCCCTCTTCTTGCTTCATGCCTCTAGCAGCCTACACCCGTCTAATATTTTACAATTGGCATAGGAGGGAGCCTGATGCTCTTTTACAAGAGTTTTCCAAGTTTTTTGAGCTGCCTTTCATTTAAAATTGCACTTTTTGCCCCGGCTTAGCTTTGGAGTCGCCTACGTGTCTTTGCTTTTTTTCCATGTTTTTTTTTTGCTTTTTTCTTCCTTTTTATGCCATCTCGACTTGGGATTAACATCATCGAACAATATAGAAAAATAGCCATTGATGTCAATTACCTTAAGAAACAATAGAATTTGATAGGGAGTCGATGCCCTGAAGAGGGTGCCCCCTCAAGATTCAGTTGTAAGTGGTGTGGTGGCTAACATTTCCCTACGAATTGTCCAAATGTTAAATGTGACATATGCGAAAAGTATGGCCACCTAGCTAGTACTTATTGAAGCAAGATTAGCTCTCTCCAGCAAGGAAGTAAACATCTAGGTTTGGTTAATCATTGAGCGTAAGGAAATAATCTCCATCAAGATGAGGGACTGAAACAAATACTACAAAGAGGGAAAGCTATGGTAGAGGAGGTGCCTAGTGGCAGTGGAGTTAGCCTTATAGAAGTTGTTTGTGTCAATGATGCTAAAGCTCCTAACCTATGGGTTGTTACAAGAGGTCAAAAGAGTAAAGAAGATGATAAAGATAGGGTAAAACCTATCAAGGAAAACCCTAAGCAAGATGATAAGGGGACGCAATTCCTTAATCTCGATATGGAAGGCGGACCTCTAAAAGCATAGATGGTCAATCCGATCCCAAGAAGGATAAGGAGTTGCCAAAGAAGAATGCAAAATTCAAGAGGCATGCCATGGATCCTACAAATAGACTGTCAAGTTGATATACCCGCTGGTTAGTTGATCTTTGATAGAGGTGCTAGACACATAGTAGTAGATGCCTATCCTGAATCTCCTCAAAGTGAGAGAGTTCCTTTATCCTTGTCAGAGTTAGATACATTAGATGCTCCATCTACTAGTGAGTCATCATTGAGTGATGAATCCAACAAGGGGTCCACTACAAAGGATATCTATCAAGTAACTTTGAATGAGCCAATAGAGGCTTAGTACACTGAATGATTCACGGCCAATCAAATTAGGGTCCATGCTTAGTCGGGAAGAAATGAAGGACAATGTGTCCTTGATTTAGAAATTTTGCGGTATTTTTTCTTGGAGTTATGACAAGCCGAGAGGTATTCCTCCCAGCTTGGCTACTCATACGATTCCTTTAAAGGAAGATAGTCGCCTTGTGCAACAGAAAGTAAGGCGTATGCCCTTTGAATTAAGGGATGGGCTATTCGAAGAATTAACAAAACTACGAAAAACTGGCATGTTATTTCCGTTTCAACACACAAAGTGGTATTCATTAGGAAGAATAATAATAATCTAATTTAGCTTTGTGTAGACTTTAGGGAGCTTAATAAGTAGATGATTAAGGATTACTATCCATTGCTATTTATTGATCAGGTTCTAGATCAATTAGTAGGTAGAGAAATCTATTAGTTTATGGATTGCTTTGTTGGATACAACCAAATGGATATTGCTGAGAAAGATAAGCTAAAAATGACATTTCTCATTGTCTTTGGTACCTTTGTATATCATGTGATGGCCTTTGGGTTATGCAATGCGACCAGTTCTTGGTAATGAATAGTTGATAAGATATTTGGTGACATCTATCAGAGGAGTTAAAAGTCTTTATTAATGATCTAGGAGCAACCACCACAAGGGAAAGACAATTGATCATTTTAAGGAAATGTTTTGAGCATTGTAGATAGTTCTACATTGCTCTTAATCCACGCAAGTGCATCTTTGGAGTGCCCTATGGATTTTTACTAGGCCATGTGGTTAGTTCAGCTAGTATTGCGACTGACCCTGAAATGATAAAAGTTATAGTCACTATGAGTCCACTGCATACTCTGAAAGAGGTACACAAATTTATGTCATCAGTGGGATATTATTAAAGATCTATCAATGCACTGGCAGAAAGAGCATTGCCATTGACGAACCTCCTATCTTTTAACTGTTTGTTTCAGTGGAATGAAGCCTATTAGGTATCCTTTGAGGATGTGAAGCAAAAACTAGCTAAAGCACCAATCCTAAAAGCACCCAAAAGAGGTGAGGTTTTCTATATATTTTCAGTAGCCATAATGCATAGTATCATGTGCTGTTTAGCTCAAATTTGGGAAGAAAAATGGTACCATCCAATTGCCTTTGCTAGTAGGAAATTAGGGATATATGAAGTCAACTATACTTACATGGAGAAATTGTGTCTTGGAATGGTCTTTGCGATGAAGAAATTTAGGCATTATATTCTCTATTTAAAGGTGGTATTTTTTTATGAGGGCAGAAGGACTTAGACTATTATTGAGCAAGTTACAATCGCCTAACCATTTAGCAAAGTGGTTAATCACTTTGCAAGAGTTCAATTATGAGATTAGGACTAAGCCACCAAAGCTGTAAAGTATTGTGGAATGTCTTGTGGATTTTGGGGAGCCAAAGAAAATTCTGGCTGAAGGAAGTGATATTGAAGGTCTATTTAAAATTGATACAGCTTTCATACCTTTTTGGTATGTGGCTATAATGCATTATTTATCTACAAGAGGATTTGGGGCTACTCTATCGAAGTCTGAGAAGAGAAAGATTAAGCAACAAGCCCTATGCTTCGATTATAGCAGGTGTCTTTTGTATCGAAGAGGTGTAGATGACATTTATCACCATTGTGTAGTACTTGATGAGGAACCATTCATTCTTAAGGAATGCCATGATTCAACCTATGGGGGACATTTTGTTGGACAAATTACTGCCTAAAAAGCTCTCTGTGTTGGATATTGGTGGCCTTCAATTTTCCAGGATGCTTTTAGTTATGTTAAGCGTTGTGATGTTTATCAAAGACATGATGCTAGGGAGAATCGTAAGCGACCTCTAAACCCTATTTTAGTTACGCTACCCTTTGAAAAATGGGGTTTCATCAATTTTGTGGAACCAATATGCCCTTCATCAACTACACATAAGTGGTATATTATTGTAACAACGAACTACTTTACAAAGGGGTTTGAAGCTCGAGTAACGGTGAAGGTAATGCTAAGGAAATGACTGGTTTCATTATGAAGCAAATTATTTGCTGTTTTGGTCCACCCAAGGAGATAGTGTCTGATCGAGGGACACACTTCTTGAATAAAGTTATAGTCACCTTGACGGAAGCTTTGAAGATTAAGCACAATAAGACTACCCCATATAATCCTCAAGCCAATGTTCAAGTTGAGAGTACAAATAAACAACTAGTGGGAATCTTATCCAAGGTAATATCAAAAAGTAAGTGCAATTGGAATAAGAAATTATATGTGGCAGTGTGGACTTACAACATGACATTCAAGAGAGCTACAGACCACACCCCATTCAAGCTAGTATATGGGAAAGAGTGCATTTTTCCATTGGAAATAGAGCTGCCCATTGTGCAATTCACTCTCAATCATTCATCAAGAGATGCAGAGGTGTTGCAAGAAATATATACTTCTCTTGCATATCTTGATGAGATTCGGTTGCAAGCTTTATTACATCAAGATGTAGGAAAGAAGAGAATGAAAGCCCTTCATGATCTTCAAGCTAAGAAGTATAAATTTGTGAAGGATCAATTGGTGTTGTATTATGATGCTCATCCTAAGCTATTTCCTGGTAAATTGGAACCCGAATGGGATGGGCCATACAAAATTGTATGTTTAGGAAAGAATGACTCTATAGCACTTTTAGTAGATTTGTAGGGGGTAGAGTTTAAGAATAAAGTTAACTTTAATAAGTTGAAGCCTTACTAAGTGTAAGGGCTGACGTTGGGCTTGGTGCATGTGCAGGTCCTTCATGATTCAACTTTAATGTGTAGTAGGTACCAAGATGATCGAATGATGGGATGAATCATTCCCTACCTTGAGCATCTGTATTTAGAGAAACATTACCACCAAGGTTAAGTGATTTGGTAGAGTAAAGGTTATCAGGTTATTAAGTGGCAAGATGGATCTTTCACATGGGAGATTAAGGTCTATTGCCACCATTGTCATAGAATTCTAACTAGTGTTCCTATTGAATTTAATGAGGAAGGAGGGATTGTACCTACTATACATCCTCTCTCTTGGCTTGATCTTGATTATCATAAGTATGAATGAGTTGATCAATATGGTGTGGCCTATCATTGAAGACTAGATCTATAATTTGTATTTCAATGGACTTTTTAGAGATCCCACTAAATATTCAAGCATTGGTGTGGTCATTAAAGACCCACGACGTAGGGTTGTTATGAAGATGGGAGTCTATTTAGGACTCTCTTTTACTAATAATATGGCAGAATATAATGCCTTCGTTATGGGATTGAATGTAGTCCAATGTGGTGGTATCAACTGATTATTAGTAAAAAGGGGACTCACAGTTAGTAATCAATTAGTTGACTGGGACCTATAGTGTGCAGGATCCCATCTTACAAATGTAACATCGTGCAGTCTTAGATATATTGCATATTTTTGAGATGGTGACTTGTCAACTAGTTTCTCAACAGTGAAATTGCTTTGCAGATTCCTTGGCCAATTATGCTTTTGTTGAAGATGTCTTTTTTAATTGTGGTCCAGGGAAGCTCTTGCAATTACCTCCTAACATTAGCCCAGGACTAATTTGGAGTCTTCTTGCTGACATATCCTATTTTGGCTCTGGATGGGTAGTTTGGATTATGAGTCAGGTTGCAATTGAGTACCTTTCTACTCTATCATGGATGCATAGGATTGTAAATCGTCATATTCACTAGACACCCCTTGTTGTTTATGCAGGGGATTAGCTAATAACTTGATGCATTTAGTGTAGGGCTTGAGGAGCCCTTATCCTTGGTCCGTTTTGTGTTTTGATAGAGTTATGTTAGGATCAAGGGTTTGTTTCAACAGTTTGCTGCTGAATAGTAGTGAAGTGTCTTATCTCATAATGCCAAGAGGGCCATTTTGTTGGTTGTGAACTGTTATATTCCTTAAGGCCAAGAGGGCCATGTGTCTATTTTGCGTGGGAAAATTTAATGGTTTTTTGTTTTAGTGACTGCATTAGACAGGTTTGACGAAGTGCCTGGAGGGAGCCTTTGCTGTGCACGAGAGCTTCTTGTGGCCATTTCGGGTGGTGTCATCACCTTTCTGAGTTTTCCCCTTAAGCTGATAGTGTTATATTTGTATGTGGGGGTTATTTTCTTTTCATTTCTGGAGACAGAAAATCAAGGCATGAAGTCCTATGGTTAGGTTAGGTATATCTGGGGGAGGTTTGAGTAGTTGTCTACCTCTTGTAATGACATTGTTGGGAATTAAAGACCTGTTTTTAGGCTGTCCTAGTGACTCAATTCTACTAGCATGCTAGGCAGCTATTCTTAGAGTCCCTGCTAATGTGAGGCACGTAGAGAAGTCTGCCCAAGTTTTTAAAAAAAAGCAAGTTCTGAATATCCTTGAAATATAACAATATAGAGGTGTGTAAAAAGAGTAGTTTATTATTGCCTTGTAGAGGCCTGGTAGGTTCATGGGGGGACGAATCAGATACCCGATGGCTTGTCTTCCTTGGGATAGCAGCTAGCCAGAATAAAGAAATAAGGAAGGTTTGAGTGAAAATAAAGATGAGTGAAAAAGAACATGATTAAGTGTTGCCTGGCAAGAGCTTGGTAGATTCTTGGGTATCGAGTCATGACCGATGCCCTTTTATTCTTCAGTCACTCTACGCTCAGCTCCCTTCTTTTTATGCACTCAAGTATGAAAACTTGAAAAGAAAAATGTGTTAAAAGAATCTATATGATGAACAAGCTATAGGAGTTCTCATCTAGTAGGAGTTCTTGGTCCAGTTGTCCTTAGTTGGGTCCGTAGTTCAGGCCACCACTTAGGATGTCCTCTTTGATGGATCTCTTTAGTCACTCCATGTTGGAGCAATTGGTTAGTAACTCGCTCTTGAATTGTGAGACAATGTTGGTCCTATTCCTTGAGGATCTTTATACCTTGATTTTATCAAGGGGTAGGGTGAGGATTGTACTTGTGCTTTGTTGAATATATTTTTTGTGGCAGCTTGATGCTTTTTATGATTGTTGTTTGTGTAGATCAGTTTGTGGGATTCGACAAGCTGAGTCACCCTATCTCATGGTTGCCAATGAGAGCAGATTTTTAGAGCTCATTTAGAAGCGGAAAAGAGCCCGAGGGGCCATAAAAGACCAAATTTTCATGAAAAATAAAATAGTTTGCAAATTGATGAGCTAGAGTTTTTCTAGATGGAGTTTGATGCTAAGAATCCAACTCAAGTCTCAGTTCGTTGATTGGAGTCCGTTTGACCCCCCATTTAATCCTTGCAAGGTTTTGTGTTATGAAGAAACTATGTGATTCAGGAGCCGGAAAGTGCATGACGGCGGCCAACTTGATAGATTTCGACGTCACAAAGCCAGCCATCCAAATGGATCTCAAATTCGATCTCGTTTGCCAACCCGCCAAAATAAGAGAAACCATTTTGCTAAAGTGTGAAACCTCTAGCATGAACCAATTTTTTGTGGTTAAAGCTTAAGCTTGGCTTAAGCTTAGATTTGAAAGTCACACCATTTTACAAAACATGGGGGTGGGGGGGGACTATTTTTTTCGGCACCTCCATTTGATGGAGAAAAAATGATTTTTGCTCTGCTGGAGATGGAAGGAATGCTCCATGCTGCCTTGAGATCTTTGATTTCCTCTCCCTCCATCACAACAAACTAATAAAAAATTGGTGCACTGAGTTAAAAAATCTGATTTTAGTCTTTCTCTCTCCTCTTGTGGTTTGTTCTTATGAATTAGTGTATGAGAGAATGGGGTGGGCTGAGAGGAAAGATTTCAATCATGTGATAATGTGGGAGTGAAAAGAGATGTGAATCAAGGTTGGATGGATTGTTCGCAGTCGTGGAAGAGTGTCAACGGGCCTCCAATTTTGAAATGCATACGTCATAATGCGTGGTTTTATAAGTCATCGATTTCATTGTTTTATGATCAAACTTGATTGGAAATGGTAAAAAATGATCGTATTTGATTGTTGATACTTTGATTGATTAGTCATGTTGAAGAAATCACAAAAAGACAGTTGTATAATAATTTTATGCTAGACACACAAAACCTGAGACTATGCAATTTAAGGGGCATCATGTGATTTTTGGGTTTTCGTCATGCCTATGCTATTACTATGGGTTGAAACATGATAAGAAAATAATTTTCAATAAGCTCAATCAATCTTAACTAGTAAATCAATAGTTATCAGTAAATTTTTATACTTAAATAGTAAAAAATAAGAAAAAATAGAGAAAATTAGATTTTTCACATCTGAAAAATAAGATTTATGTTTGTGAATGTATGGTAGAGCTGAAGCATGAGGTTAAGCCTCAATTCAGCCCTATCTCTTTGTTAGAGTGGGTTTTTATCACTTTTGTAAAACAAAAATATATGAATGATATGCCTTAAACCTACCAAATGAATGCATAACATTAAACGGTAGTAGGGAGAAGGGGGTTGTTGAGTGGTAAAATACATTGAATTTTGATATTTTATGATGCATGTCATATAGGGTTCATTGTTTTCTAAAATTAAAGGGGTCTAGTAGTTCGAGAAAGCTTGGTACTACTCCTAACTATGCAATCACATATTAGAAGAAAAGCATGAAAATAATTGTCTTTACAATTTCACAATGTTGATTGCTAATGAATAAACTTGTTTGAGCATGGTAGTCATACACAATTGCATTGCACTCACCATATGGTATCATATCGTGGATGCATAGCACCTATTTGTATGAGTGATGACCTACATTGAGAGTGCGAGGTACCCTAAGTTGTAGGGTTAGAGATTCAGTTCTTTGGGGGATATTCAGTGAGGTTTATCTATTATCTCCTGGATCGATCAATCAAAAGAGTGGAGTTTGTTTGGAATGTTTTCTATGTTCACGGCACATCTTGGGGTCAATCCTCAAGGTATGTAGGAGAGCCGTAGTGGAGCCGCAGTGATTATCTGAGGGGTGCTCGCTTTGTATGTGCCTACTCTATGTATAACACCAATATGTTTAGGGACTCCCTCTGAGAAGTGGTGGGACCAATTATTCATTGGACTAAAAATTATACAAATGAAAAGTTCTTAGATGCTTCTCACCCGCAAGGTCGTGTGGGGTGGTTTGAGGTGAGTAGTAGAGGCCTAGCCATAGAGCTAGTGTCGGGCCCATTTTAGGTCCTAACAATTTTGACCATACCAATTGTCACATTGAGAAAGATGGCCAAACCATAGCTGTCACTTCTCGAAATGGTAATCTTTTTTATTTATCTTTAAATGAAGACGTTGCAAATATTGTTACAGCTCCTAGCAATCTTAATAACAAAATATGGCATCATTGCTTTATTTACTCTGATTTTTCTAAGCTTATCTATCTTTATCAATGGGACCTTGTTTAAGATATGGAATTCAAAGCTCATCCTCGCATGGGTATTTGTGAATATTGTGCACTTGGAAAGTATTTTTGCAAACTCTTTCCCATTTACACCACAACTCATTTAAGAGAATTTCTTGATCTTATTCATACTGATATTTGTGGATCTTTTTCTCCATACTAGTCGTCGCATAAATAAGGCTTTGCACTGATAATGGTGGAGAATACATTTTCAATGATTTTGATGATTATTGTAATAATCATGGTATTCATCATGAACATACTATTCCCTACTCTCCAAAACAGAATGGTATTGCTGAACATAATAACAAGACTATCCTCAATGCCATGTGATATATAATCATTCATTTTGGCTTATCTTGATGTTTCTAGACTAAAGTAGTCTTAACAGTAGTATTTGTGAAAAATGATCTTCCTATGGCTGCTCCTTTTGGTAAAATATTGATTACTACTTGGATAGGTGAAACTCCTTCTATTTCATATTTTCCAATCCCTGCTTATATTCATGTATCCAAAGAATCTCATAGAAAACTTGATCCTCCTGGTTTGAAAGTTATTTTCATTGGATATTCAAAATTTTCTAAGGGATATAAGTTTTATGATCCATCCTTAAAGAAAGTAATCATAAGTCGTGCTGCTATTTTTAATGAGCAACTTATGGGTAGCACATGGTCTCAGGAGGATGCTAAAAGGATGTGGTCACTAGAGGATGTTGATGATACAAAGCCATTACCCACTACTTTTTCTTTTCTATACGATGATGAACCTCCTTCACGGGATAATATAGACTCTTCAAATCAGGATTCACAACCTGCACCTATTATTGTTTCTAATGATGACCTTGGCATTGATCTTTATGTTGATCTTCCAATTGATAATGAGCATGGTACCTATCATGTTTATGATGTTGATATTCTTGAGATGCTCTCAATATTTGTAAAGACCCTATCTCTCATAGTGATTCCATGTCATCAGCACAAAAGTAACAATGGCAGGAGGCTATGGAAGCTAAGTATGAATTGCTTCTCTCAAAAGGTACATGGGTTCTAATTGAGTTACCACCTAGACATACTGCTATTAAATGCAAGTGGGTTTATAATACTAAAACAAAAGTAGATGGAACATCTAAAAAATTCAAAGCAAGGCTAGTTGCCAAAGGTTTCTCACAAATTTCAAGAGTTGATTATCAATAAACTTTCTCACTTGTTCATATTACTAGTATTCACGTTTTGTTAGTTTTTGTTGTTGAGTTTGATTTGGAGGTTCACCAAATGGATGCGAGAATTTCTTTTCTTAATGGCGATTTAAAGGAAGAGATATACATGGAGCAACCAAAGGGATTTATAGTCAAACATAAGGAAAATCTTGCTTGCAGACTTCATCAGGCACTCTATGGTCTCAAACAATCTTCACGAGCTTGGTATCAATAGATTGATCTCTTCCTTACAAAACAAGGTTTTATCTCTTGTTCTTTAGATCCTAACTTATATTTCAAGCACTACATTGATAGTTTTATTATTCTTGCTCTATATGTGGATGATATTATACTTGTTTCTAACAATCTCGACTTCCTTCAACAGGCAAAGAAGGTTTTGTGTTAAACATTTGATATGGTGGATCTTGGAGACATACACTCATGTCTTGGAATTCAGATTCAATGCTATTGAGAAAAGGGTGTTTTATTACTGCTTCAAACAAAGTTCATTGAAGATATTATTTAGAAGTTTGGTTTGGGTTTTGCACACCTAGCTACTACTCCTTGTCTTATGAAGATTGGGCAAGCTCTCATTTATTTATGCGTTCTACAAGTGGAAATTATTTCTTTATCAATAGTTTCCTTGTTTGTTGGACAAAGAAGAAGCAACACTATGTTGCTCGAGAGTTAGTATGTCTTCTACAAGTTCTATCAAATATTGGCCATCCTCCTCTCTCGAGCATACCACTTCGATGTAATAACCAAAGTGCTATTAGTCTTACTAAAGACTATGCTCAATATAACAAGTCTAAACATATTACAATGTATTATCATTATGTTTGATATGAAGTAAAGAAAGGCACAACCATGATTGAACATTGTCCAAGTGATCATATGACTACAGATATATTCACCAAAGGACTCAATGAAGCACGCTTCACTCTACTACGCTTGAAACTTGGAGTTGTCTCAACCTTAGTCTTTGGGAATTAATCTACTATGATATTGTAGTGCCATTGTACATAATCCTTATAGGCACCATACACTTCACACATGCACATACACCTTAGACCTCTTGGTCAACTTTGTATACACATATTCATTTTCACTTCACATGTACAAATTCACTTTACATGCACACAATAATCCTTCTTGATCATGTTTGTACATTTGTATATAGGAGCTCAAGTTTTTCCCTTGTGCTCCCCAATGGTTTTTTCAGCTAGAGACCTTTGTTTGAGTGGGGATGTTGGAGTTATATATAGCTCACCCTATGTAGACTAGGTCTCACCTATATATATGTAGATTGTGATCAATATGAAATAGTCTTTGATAGTGTACATGGTCTCTCTCTCTCTCTCTCTCTCTCTCTCTCTCTCTCTCTCTCTCTCTCTCTCTCTCTCTCTCTCTCTCTCTCTCTCTCCATATCTTCTCTCTACATCTCAACAAAAAATGGCACACATAAGACACTGAAAGGTAGTAGATATATTTGTTATCCCAAATGGCATGACTATGTAGGTAAACACACCCCATTCTGTTGTGAATGTCATTTTATGCATGTCATCTGGGTGCACTTGCACCACTTGGTTATAGCTGAAGAAGCCATCTAGGATATTGTAGGATTCCTTCTCTACCACTCTCTCAAGCATGTGCTTGTTGTATGGTAATGGATAATTGTCTCTCTTTGTTGCTATGTTGACCTTTTTGTAATACACATACTCAAATCTTTCCATTCTTCTTCGAGGCAATTACTATGGGTGATATCTAGTCCATGTGCTCAATCTCATAAATGAATCTAGAATTCAACAGCTTGTCTATTTCCTCCTTCATAGCATGAGCATGCTTTGTATTTATTGTGTATAGAATTTGTTTGATTGGTATTGTATTGGGGATCATAGGAATGTTGTGAGTCACAATACTCAAATTGATTCCTTTCAGCTCTTCAAAGGACCAAGCAAATGCATCTATATACTCTTGTAAGAGACTAATGAGGTTGGATTCCTCTTGCTTAGTTAAGTTGTCTGCTATGTACACGGGTCGAGGATTGTCCCCTTTCCTTGCCAAGTTTACTTTTTTAACCTTAGTGGGTCCTCCAATGGGTTCAACGGTCCTACTCATTTGGCTCCTACTAACACCACTATGCGGTCACCCTTCTTATACTTAGTGAAATGTTTGGGAAAGTTATACAGTTTCTTTTATCATTTAGCTTTTGAGGACTTGGACTATTTTCTCTCTCTTCCTTGAGCCTCTTGTGCCTCAAATGGACCGGGAGGTTCCCTTTGTTTGGTGTGTTTGCTCTTAGGTGGTCATGGGATTTCTAGATCACTCTCAGAGCTAACTTTTAACTGAGAGTTGAACTCATAACCTTCACTGGAAGAAGGAGTTTCCCTTAATGGTCGTACATTCCACTCTAACTAGTGGTGTGGTGCCTAATTGAACTAATCTAGCTTGCTCATAATTCATTACATCCAGGTGCTCTAACCAAGTATGACCACAATTTACCTTGATGACTCCTTTGTCTACCCTAAAAGTACTGGCCTCTCAGGGTTTAGAGTCCACTCTTATTTGTTGAATCACTCATCTATCTATGTCATACTCTATGGTCTCAGCTTCCTCCTCACTTTCCTCACCATTGAAACCACAATCTTCATACTCATCATTTGAATGCTCATAGTCATCGTTCCCATGGTTCCTGTTCATAGAACTTTTCTCATTTGCAATGAGAACCCAATTGTACAATTAGATTTAGGTCATGCACATTAGTCCATTGTCACTTTGGATTCTCTATGAGATCCTTAAGAGGTTCAAAGTTTGCAACTAGGTTACCAGCTAGCTCACTCGTCAGATACTCATAAATTCTATGGAGTTCAAGTTTATTAGTTGGTACATGGTAGGTAATAGACATTGGTTGGCTAATGGAACTCTTGGCCATAATGCAGAGAGGTACTAGTGATGTAGCATCATTCTTGGGTAACTCAGAAGAGATGTGATTTTGTTGGGATTATTAGCTATTTCTACAGCTTGCATATAGTCATCCTCATCATTTGAGAATGGCAAGTCAATGTTGTCAACACATGCATCCAATCACACTCATCCTCCAAGCAAGGAATGTACTTAGTTAGGGGTCCACATTTGTGCTTTCCTTGAGAGTCACCCTTTAGTATTGTAGAGATAGCATCAAGGTCCACTCGTGCAGTTTTGCAAGTATCCATCTCTACTCAAACAACTTCTGTTTTGTTGCCTAAGAATATCAGGCCATTACCCCAATCCTCTATCACTCGAGGATTTCTCATCCATGGCCTATCCACAGAATATTGTAGTCCACTCCCCTCATGACTATGAAGTTAATCAAGAATTGGATTCTTTCTATCTTTAGAGCCAATATTTTAGCACTCCAAATGGTTTGACTTTCATTCCATTCGCTAGTGTGACGTTAAATCGTGCAGTTTCCACTGGCGGGTTTCCCCAAGCTTGCAAAATTGTATGGCTAAGCACACTAACTCCTACTCCTATGTCCACAATTCATTTATGTGTGGCATCACCTAATGCAAAAATAGGTAATATTGTGTGCAGGAATTCACTTTGTAGATATTTAGACAATGGGTTCTGGGTTAAGCTTGGTATATGCATCTTTGCATCATGGTCTGACAAGTCGGTCACTCCATGTCCATTAGGTCTTTCTACCCATTGCTTCAACACTTGCCATAGCATGGAGTTTTACCTAAGCAATTATTCTAATGGCAAGGTTATAGGAGTTGATATCACTTTCATGAGAAAATTTCCAACCTTTTTCTTTTCCTCTAAATCAAGGCCTTTCTGCCAATGTTGTTGGGCAGTTCATCTATTCGTGGAATCTAGATTTTGCTTGAGTATTGCTACATGGGGCATTGATGTGCCTCTTGATCTCAAGTGCATAGGGGAGATTAGCGGACTCATGCTAGAGAGCTCATTAATCACATCCTCCATGACAAGCTTTGCATCCTAGAGGTGTACTTGAGCTTCTTTCCCCCACTCTTTGACTTTGTCCACAACTTCTAATTGGTTTTTTGGGTCCAAACCTTGGCACTTTCCTTTTCCACTATCTTAGGAACAGACATTTTTGCCTCCACCTGTAATCTGTTTCCCTTTGGTTAGTATAGTGGCACTATCAATTTTGAGTGTTATCGTGGCATCTGCACTCTTCCTTCTTCTTCTTTGGCTCTTATTTCCATCAGATGTTGCATCTAAGTTGCTAGGTCTAGGTAATGAGATACCAACCTACTTTGTTTGAGCTCAGGTCATGATATGTATTGGGATTGGTGTGGCTTCATCATTAGGTATTTTGATACTAAAAAGTCTAGCTGGTACTAATGGCACAATTGATGTACTTGTGGAGGGTTTTCATCTAGGGCAATCAATGTCATAATGGCTCTTGGTTTAGGCCCCTCCTAAACCTCTACCTCTTCCCTTGCCTAAAGCCATAATCGGCACTAGTCTAAAGTCCATCAATATAGGTTTGCTTTCCTCATTATAGGAGACATAGGGGTTCACATATGTTTCATCCTCTAGTGGCTGCTCTATAAAGTATATCAAAGCATCGCTCAGTGGATGGAACACTATGGGCCCAGGTGGCTTAGGGATTCCCATGGATTGATGTTAATCCTAGGGGTAGTTAGCTTCGAGTCATTGGTTGTTGGTAGAGCTAATGGAGCTCCTCTTCCAAAGTTGGATTGCCTATTCCTTGGGTAGTAGGTTGAGTATAGGGTTGTGGGTATGGGAGCCTTCTTGGCAATCGACAGTGTAATGCATCATGTCCAAATCTACTGCAATTACCACAAGACCGTGATCTAGGGTTGGGGGACATTCAGTTTTGCTGGGAGATGGTTTCCACCACAATGTACACAGTGCACATGGGGTCACACTGGCCTTCTCAACATCTCTTGTAGCTTAGCCAACTCTAACCTCAAGTTAGCTATCTCTTGGTTTTTATTGATGTTTTTTCCCTTACCTTGCATACTATGAGTTGATCACTCAAGGTTGTGATTCTCTTAGTGTTTGTAGTGGTGGTGTTCTCTTGTAGTGTGTCTCTTGACCTTCTCTCTCTCAGCAAGTCATCCAAACATATTGCCTCTTCAAAAACCCTTGGCTAACACGTTCCTTTGCAGGTTTGAGTTACTAGCTAAGGCCTTATAGAGTTCTTAATTTTGGATTTCTTTGATAAACATGGTGGAGAGAGTTGTTTGCCTCACACACCTGCTCAAACTGCTCAACGAAGCTATAAGGATCCTTACCTACTTGGTACTTCTCAAGTTGCTTTGCAACTATAGGTATCTTGGTCTAGCTTCTAGCGTTTGGGGTAACTCCCAGTCCAACTAGCAATGGCGAAGCTGCTAGGGCTGCTCTACTTTGCTCTATGGCAATGTTATCTAACAGCCACTTTGTGAGAAGCTCACTTAATTTAAGATCCACTTCTAATGCTCTCTCCCTATCAGTGTTTCCTCCTACTCTGTTTCTGCCTATGATGGCTAGGACTCCTTGGACTCGTTGAGCTCTATCTCTTGGCATAGCCTCTGAGCATGTTGCTCCTGGTTATAGTTGGCTATGCATTGTGGGGCAACTCTTCCTAGCCTCCTCTCCTCCTTGAGATCAACTATGATTTCATCTATAGATATCCCATGGTGTACTATTTTTGTCTGATGATCATATCCTACTCTGAGTTGCTATATATCAACTAGAAAATCTCTTAGGTCAAGGTCTTGGTTGTCTGTGTTTGTGCTAGCACTTGCTATATTGGAAGTCTCTTGAACTACTAAGGTGTCAATGAGGGTGATTAGGTTGACTAAGGACATGTCTCTAATCGTGGTTCGTTCCTTTTTTCAATGAGTTTTATCATGTGGTTTGAGGCCATTCACTTCTTAGTGTTGGGTTTCTTGATTTGTCTCAGCGGTCCCAAGAGTTTTGCAAGTCCTACTGGTGGGTTTGTTACTTAGCTTATTTCCCTTTTAGTCCATTTCTTGTTAATTAAATCACTTTGCAAGTTACGCTTACTCACAACCTTGGATGGTGCAATGCAAAGGTGAGTTGTGCACAATTATGCTTTCAACTTTTCTCATGCACCTAAGTGTCTACAATGCAATGTATAGCCTTCAATGAAATCATTCACACACATCCCTTGCCGGTCAATTCCATATAGTTGCAGCTCTTTTATGCAATTTGTAATTAGAGTTGTTGGTCAATTTTGGTTCTCTATGGGGTCCTAATGGGTGGTCCACCTAGGTAATCGAATAGTGTCTCTTTTGGGAAGTAAACTACAAGTGATCGGTTGATTTGGTCAATTCTTGGGCTTGTTAGGACGAATTCTAATGATAGTCAACTATATGGTCACACTTTGTAGGTTTGGGATCCAGCTAGGGTTATTCAGTAATTATTTCACAGCCTTGGGTATGTTTGGGGGGTCTAGATGGTCCCTAAAAATGTAGTATGGTTCACATTGTTTGTAAATTCATACATCCAAGTTGCAGGTCTTTGTCTATTTGAGTCCCAAACTTGACCGTCTGAATGGTAAATTTGGCATGTCCAAGTGGTCGAGTCCAACTCGAACAGGGGTGCCTATCCAAGTCCAAGAGGATGCGTCCAAGTGGACAATTCAGCCATTCGAGGCCGTCCCCGAGTGAGAGTTGTCTGAGTGGGACAATCTGAGAGGGACCATTCAAGAGGGAATGTTTGAGAGGCCAATTAGGGCTCTGCCATCCGAGCAGTGGAAAGACACACCGAATGGCAAAAATCGATGAATGACTCACTAAATCACATGTGTACAACTATGATCCTCTCCTTATTCTTTAATTAGCAAGGAAGATTATGAGCATACCTGGAATCATCGAGAGTGATGATACAATGGATTTTTACTGCTGTTGCACTCTTGATTTGCTGCTCTCTCTTGACCTATTGCTCTCTCTCAATCTCTCATATGCTAAAAGGAGCCCCACCCCCTCCCCCTTCTCTTCTTTTAATGCTCTATCCTTCTTCCCTTACTCTCTGTTTTTCTTCTAAGATATTCAAAATCTCTTTTCTTTTCTTTCCCCACTTCCCTTCTTCCTAGTTATTACAGAAACTTTTCTTTTCTTTCTTTTTCCTTATTTCCTCAACCTTAATGCATCCTATTGACAATGAAAAACACCATATAGCTAATCTAACCAACGTTTGTAAATCTTCCAAATCCTAAATTATTTCGCAAAGGAGATCAAATGCATTCCAACTCCCTCGCTTCCTACCTACACCGTGTTGCTTCGAAGATGAACTCCTATTCCATCACTCGATTTGGAGTGTGCAAGCACCCAAGCTTGAATTCATGGTCCTAGCAATAAAACCAAAATGTTATCACCATCGCTAGAAACCGTCAAGACCCTATAGACCACTTACCAAGTCAAGTGTTTTAAGCGAGTGGCAATGTCTACCTCTCACATAGCCGTGCATTCTCTCACACAAGGATGTAGTGAGCTTACTGTTGAATCCAATCATTATAGTCCTCTTTCTCGAATCCTTCAATGGCTCCACAATTCAAGGTGCTAGCTCAAGCAAGCTCCATCTCCATGCTCCAAGCTCCAAGCTCCATAGCTACATGTGCAAGAAAAGAGAAGAGAAGGAGAAGATGTGAATAGGAGAAGAAGAGCTTATCTCGGTCCCTCACTTGCTCCCTTTCTCACACTCCCTCTCTCCCTCTCTCATGCATAAGCACGAAGTAAAAACAAGAACAAGAAGAGAGTTAGTTTGCACACACACCAAGAATAAGCTTATCCATTAACTTTTTAGCTTTTATACATGCCCTTCTCCCCTTGGGCACCCAATCCATTTCCTTGACTAGCCATTTGGTCTTAGTCCTCTTTTCTACTCTTTTCCTATTCTTTGCTATTCTCATGGCTTCTTCATGTGCCTTTTCATTTACAACTTGGCACAGGAGGAAGCTTGGCACTCTTTTACAAAGGACTAAAATGTGCTTTATCTCTTGTGTGCCTTGTTCTTGATTTTAAGATTTTTTCCATGCTTCTTGGTCTTCTTTTTCCATTGGGCTATCCTCTTATGCTCCTTCTTAAGCCTTCTTTATGCCTTATGTCATTTTGAGGGTTAACAATTGGTAAAATGTTGCATTCCTTATATGTGCACGGATTTAACATGGATATTTGTAAAGATTTGGCTTCGAAAAGGATATATCCGGTATAATAATTTGGAATATTTCTATCAGTGCACTATTTATGTTGAGATATTTTTAGCTATGAAAAAGATAGAAAAATGAAAACAATAGACTAAATCTGTTGATAAACCTCATCATATGGAATCTAGTGACTCAGACATGGATTCAGACCTAGAGAAGGAGTGCAGCGTAAGGAGGAGGACTTTGAGGATGAGGATTGCCAAAAGCCTACAAAGTCCAAGAGGAAGGACAAGACCCACAAACCCTCAAAGGGCACTTGAACACCTACATTCAAAACCCGCTGGTGTACTGTGTGATAATCTGGGTCCCAACTGTAGTCTTAATCAATGGTTTTGCAACATATGCCATGTGGCCACCCACAATATGGAGTTTTGCATGTACAACGCTAGGAGTAAGATGGGACACCTTGGGGCATGGCAAGGTGTGCAAGGAGCATAGTGTACCAAAATTAGCAAGGTGTGGGAGGAGTGCAGCCTACCCATTAGAATAACCCTAGTCCATCGATAGTAGCAAAACTAGCTTATGGGTCTCCATGCATGGGCTCTGGAGGATGTGAAAGAAATCGAGGAGGTTGAGGAGGATACTACTACCCCTCAAATAAAAAATATTCCTTTTATATGTAGGAAGGATACTAGAGATTGGAGTGTTCAAAAGCCCAATAATATGATTCTCAAAAGCGGTTAAACTAGGACCAAAATCCCTTGCCATCTATCAATACGGTGGAAATCAAAGAGCTACTTGAGCCACAAGTCAATGTGGTTACTTGGTCAGGTGGGTAAAAAGCTAAAAGAAACATTGAAGAAGCTCATAGAAATTTCCTGGGCAAAGAAAGAGAAAGTTTGTCACTAGTGGTTGAGTGGACGACAAAGAAATTGGCAATGATGAGGAATCCACAACAGATTCCTATACTAGAGTCAAAATCTCCAAGAATGGAAAGAATCAAAGAAACATCAATAGCGAGATAGCAACTACAATCGACTCTTGATCCGAGGTCAGTACTCTCGAGAGCAAAAGGGACTGCTGGATACCGACCATGAAGAAAAATCCGTAGCTGACTCTTGGCCTGGTGGTAATAACCATGAGGGTGGAAGGAAACTACCCAGCATTGGCAACAACTGAGGCATAGTCCTCTGCACATGCGATTCCAACAAGTTCAAAGGCATAGATAGTGCGGGGTGGCCTAGTTTCCATTACTATTCCATTGGGAGATCTATTAAATTTAGTCCAGCATTCAAGGACCACTTGTTGTGATTCAATTGGTTCGACCTATTCCACCAGAACTAGAAGTGGCGGCCCTGGCTGCATTTGGACTAGAGAAGGAAGTTTGCAAGGTTATTGAAATATGCCTCTCTAATAGGCTCATATGAATCCTTCTCTAGTTGGTGGAAAAAGGGGGAGATGTACTTAGACTTGACCCATGTGATCTTGACATCGCCGATGATGTAAGCAAGCAACTTGCCTCAGCCTATATAAGAGGCTCTTTCTCATTGTAACAACACTTGGATCTATTATAATGAATGCATTTCTACTTTGCATCTAGCTTGTCTATCTTGATTTCTCTTTTCTCTCTACACACACATTCTCTCACACACGCAATCATGAGCACTCTACAATACCATCCTCGATAGCCATGTCGTGGAGCTCATGATTATGTGTGGAAGCACTAAAATTCCAAAATGATATCAGAGCGGTCGATCATTAGGACCTATGTACTTTGGCTTGATTAAACTCTTCACTAATCCCTTTCTTATAGTTCATTTCTAGAATGCCATTAGATACTAATCTTCTTTGTTAATCTTCTCCTAATCTCCTATTTTATCTCACCTACTCTCTCATCTTATCTTCGATCACACCTATTTCGTCTCCTATATTCTTTATCCTCATCTACCATCTTTAGATCTCTTCACCTTCCTTCATAGAGAGAGAGAGAGAGAGAGAGATTCCTTGTTGCATTAAATGTTTTTTGAACATTAGAAGCCTTTAGAAAGCCATTCAACTCATTGACTTCTACATCTATCACGGCCTTTTGATAACACTATGTCATCAGTAGTAGAAACGACAACCTATCCAGCTCAGACGGACTGTGGCCATCATTCCAATGAGCATCATGACTGTGACCAGCTAAATCATTGGTATAATCTCAGCAGCACATTCGAGCTGGCAGTGCAATCATCGGCTTGCAATCCGCAGTCGATATATCAACCATCATAGGCAGCTCCAAGCGTAATCATCGACGGCTTCTCCAACAATCAACGACGCTGTCTATAAATAAGCTTTTAGCTTTATACTTTTATTAAGGATTTGAAACCGTAATGCTCTTTTAGCCCCCATTCATATTAAAATCCTCACAAGCCCCTATAGCATCTGGATCAAAGTATAGGATTACAATAAGAGAAACATCTGGAGCTTTAACAAGATAGGGTCCAAGCGTTCATCATAGAGACATCTGGAAGGACTAGTCAGGATAACACAAATAGAAACTTTTGGTATTTGAAGCCTAGAATTACCAAGAAAATAAAACACATCTAGGACTTTCAAAGTCCAAGGATACAAAATATGGAGATACCAAGACAAATGAAACCTCACCTCCAAAATAAATTTTAATGGTCTTCAAATTCTCTAAGTGAGAGGCCAAGCATTCTCGATTATGCTTAATGGCAAGCACATAGTGTGACTCTCAATGAAAGATAGAACTTGAACATAGAAGATCCAAAATCTATTGATCCCAAAAATGAGAGTAGTTTGTTAATGAAGAACTTTTTGTAATGATGCACAAGCTTCTTGTTCATTTTTTCTCCTAATGAAGTAATCCAAAATACTTTCAATATCCCGGCCTTGCATGTAGCATATGAATGTATTTTCTTCATAGTCATGTTGTCCCAAGTTGTGCTCTTTTGAAATGTGCTTCTATTGATGCACTTTGAAGGGCTCTCATCTTCCTTGTTGGAATTGATAGACAATGCAATAGTGTCTTACCTTGTGTGTGTTCAAGGCTTATAGAGACCTTAATGCTAACCACATAGTCCACTTAGTCCTCTTTTTGTTTTAGGCATATATCAAGCACCAATGTTGCGCTTCCATTGCCACCACCCCCTCCACTATCACCCCTACCACCACTACCACCACCACCATTACCACAACATCTTACTCTCCCCCTCCTCATTAGAACTATAACCAATTCTCCTCTCTCTCTCCCTGCTCATATGTTGTGGACCAACCACCAACATCTCACTCCCCTCAATAACATTACTAGCACTAGCACCATCAATACACCACCACATCTTCCTCTCCTCCTCCTCATCAGAACCACAATGGATTCCTCTCTCTCTCTCTCTCTCTCCCTCCCTCCCTCCCTCCCTCCCTCTCTCTCTCTCTCTCTCTCTCTCTCTCTCTCTCTATCTCCCCCCTCATATATTGGAGACCAACCACCGACATCATCTTACTCCCTTTAATAACATCTCTCTCTCTCTCTCTCTCTCTCTCTCTCTCTCTCTCTCTCTCTCTCTCTCTCTCATATCTTGGAGACCCATAACATGGATCTCCCTCTCCTCATCCCCCTCAATAATATTCTCTCTCTCTCTCTCTCTCTCTCTTTTACCCCCAACTCACACACACACACACACACACACACACACACACACACACACAATAGATTAGTGGTTCTCTCTCCCTGATTGCTCTACATAACTAGATTAAGCTTATGTGATTATTTTTTATAATATTATCATAATGTTAGTAGTTGAATTACACTTACATAAGTGATATCACACTCCGTAAACATTCACATCCCCCTCTCTTAATTATTTACATACATGTTATAATTACATCATGATGTATTAGTATTTCAATTGTGCACATATGAGCAAAACCAGATACACTTGTTACACTTACACATCTCTCTCTCTCTCTCTCTCTCTCTCTCTCTCTCTCTCTCTCTCTCTCTCTAACAATGCATTAGTCATTTTCTATCCTTAACTTATTTACATCACTAGATTAAGCTTATGTGCATATCTTTGATAATATTATCACATAATGGTTCAATTATACATACATATGAGATATCGCACTATATATACATTCACGTCCCCCCTCTCTCCCTTCTTTGCATATATTTTATAATTATATCTTGATGCGTTAGTACTTTAATTATGCACACACAAGCAACCTATAGACACATATCCAATTATGCTTGCATATTGCTCTCTCTTCCTCGTTTGATAAAGCTTACATATGGATTGAAGTTATGCATTTGTTTACAATAGGCCCTTGCACGCAATTGCTTCACAATCTCCATAAAATATAGCTCGATATTTCTTTATTACTTATAGTTGTTATTAATTTTAAGAAATTTTCATTTTTAACTCCAAATTTTAACAATCAAATATTTTAATATACTAATATATTTCACATTGTATTGCATAAACTTACTACAAAATCTACAAAAAATATGCTAGATCACAAATACACTTGCAAGTCTGTAGGCAAAGAGAATGAACATATTTATTGCAAACATTAAATATCAATCCAATTGTCCATTGCTAGAGGGTGAAATGGATGTTCTCTAACAAACTCCTAGACTCCCCCGTGAAAATCTACTAGCTCAGTCAAGCATGGAAGCATATATTCCAAGAGCATAGTATTGAAGGGATTTTCCTCAATCAAATAGGAAAGCATGTGTTTGAAGAGGGTGATATCCATGGGATTTTCTAGAAATGTGAATGGATATGTAAATGAGTTAGATGGATTACATTGCATCTTCTTTATGCTATCATCTACAAATAGTATCATTGTAGGGCTGAAGTGTAGCCAATCAATATCATCAAAACATTTTAGAAATTGTGGCTTCACCCTCTCATTTGTCTCTATCTCTCTCTCCCCCCTCTCTTTATATTTATATTTAATAATTAACTAAAAAATAGTAATTAAGTTATTGACTAAGCAATAAATTAAGTTGTGTATGTGTGTATGTGTGTATGTGTCTCTCTATATGTGTATGTGTGTGTATATGTATGTATTTGTACATGGCCCTTATCTTCATCTCTCTCTCTCTCTCTCTCTCTCTCTCTCTCTCTCTCTCTCTCTCTCTCTCTCTCTCTCTCATCATTAGACTCAATAGAGAAAGTGGGAATGTGTGTGTGTGTGTGTGTGTAAATTTTTTATGGAGAGAGAAGAGGAGAGGAAAATTTCAAAATAATGTTTGATGAGAGAGAAGAGATAAAAAATAAGTATAGCTAGGAAGATCAAATTATATATATATTTAAGATATGTTTTAATATGAGACATAGTAGAAAATGCCCAAATATAATAAATATAGTATTGTAAGAGAAAGTTAAAAGAAAATTTTTAAGCCACACACACACACACACACATAAACACATACACACAATATGTGTGTATGTGTGTGTGTATTTTGATAAAGGTCCAAAGCTATTAATATAGAAGAAGTCCAAATGTAGTATTGTGGTATTATGGGAGAGAATTGCTATAATTTTTTAAAGCCACAACACACACACACACACACACACAAAGTGTGCATGTGTGTTTTGATAAAAATTCACTTAAGGGTGGGAGGTCTCACAAGGGATCAAGTTTAGCCAATTTAGAAATTTTGATACCATGGACAAGTGCAAGTACTCGGAGAGATGTAGGAGCAACATATTGTTGGAAGAGAGGGAGAGAGACAGAGTGGAGTAGAAGATGAGCCTCAACTCATTGTTGTTCTTCTTCCATTATCGTAACTGAAAGAGACTTACTCACATAGGTAAGACTAACCAAGACTAACTGTGGTTGAGTCATTGACTACACCAACTTATTGAATGTCATACACGTGTATAGTTGTATCCAACTAATATTGGTCACACACATAAAGATAGACTAATTAAAGAGTAACGGGAGCTTGATATTCTAACACTCCCCCTCAAGCTCAAACCATATGATAAACTCCAAGTAGCTATCTGAAGTATATGAACTTTTCGTTACCAAGAGACTTGGTAAATATGTCTACTACCTGGTCTTCAGTCTTCACATGAATCATGTCAATCTACCCTGCAATAACCATTTCTCTGATGAAATGGTAGTGAACCTCAATGTGTTTGGACCTAGCATGGTAGACAAGATTGCTAACCAACATAACACTACTAATCCAAATGCATAACCGCTGGTTGATCTCATGTCATAGGCACAACCAACCTAATCAGCATCAATAAACCCTGTCAATTCAAGGGATTTTCCATATGCATAAAAAATCCCATAATCTGTAGTACCCTTTACATATCTCATGATCCTCCTGACTACATCTAAATGTGGTTTGTGAGGCTTCTGTATGAACAGACTAATCAGCCCCACTGCATAACATAAGTCAAGATGGGGCTGCCTACCATCTGTCGATACATGGTCACATTCTCTATGTCATTCCCAACATCAATCTACAGCTTGACATTCTGATCAAGAGGTGTCTCCATAGGCTTGCATTCAACCATACCATACTTCTGTAACATGTCATGAGCATACTACTTCTATAGTAGCCATATACCTTGAGGCATAGAGACTACCTCAATCCCAAGAAAATACTTTAGTTCACTAAGGTATTTGACTCTGAATTCAGCCCCTGTAAACATGATTTAATTTCAGCAATGCCCTCTTCATCATCTCCAATGATGATAAGATCATCTACATAAACCACTAGAAACACATATCCACGATCTATCTTCTTCATGAACAGACTGTGATCTGCAATACCCAATCTAAATCCATGTTGCTGTAAATAACTGCTGATCCAAGCATTCCTTGCTCTAGGTGTCTGTTTCAGTCCATATAAAGCCTTTTTCAACTTACATACGTGTAGGAAAATCCGGGTGAACATAGCCTTCAGGCTACTCCATATATACTTCCTCAACCAAATCACCATTCAAGAAAGCATTCTTGACATCCATTTGCCATAATTTCCAGCCTTTGCATGCTTCCAAAGCAATGATAGTTCTGACTGTTGCCATTTTAGCCACTGGACTGAAAGTCTCCTCATAGTCAAGGCCATATTGCTTGCATACCCTTTTGCAACCAGCCTGGTCTTATAGTGTTCTAACGAACCATCTGACTTGTACTTAACCTTGTATACCCATTTGCAGCCAATGGGGACTTTGCCTTCAAGTAATTCAACCAATTCCCATGTCTTATTTTTAGCCAGGGCTGCATACTCCTCATTCATGGCAGCACACCAATTATCATCATCTGTAACTGCATCATCAAACTTTGTAGGTTCTTTATAACCTGTCACACTAGCCATATATGCATAATGGTGGGTTGAATAACCAGTGTATGTAAACCTATCAACTAGTTTTTTGACTCTCTCAGATCTCCGTAATTGTGCCTCACTCTGAGCTTGCCGCTCATGAGGCAGTACATAACGACGCTGCCTTGCTCCAAGCGTCATAACTGAGGGAATGCCCTACTCCCTATCCAAATTGTCACTGTTAGATGACTCATAACCTGCTATAAGTGGACCTGTCACATCCTCAAGCATCTTTTCTTTTCCCTTATCCAATCTCCCCCTCACTGACATATTCGTGTCAATGGACATAGGAGTACGACTCCGCAAGTGTCATGACCAAGGAATTACTGTAGGTGACCCATCACCTATAGGACCACTCATAGATATACTCACTGTAGGTGTATTTTTAGCATTACTAGTGCTGGCTAATCCATCAGTAGCAGCTGCAACAAGATTACCATGCCACAATGCCAGCTCACCAAAAACATCTCTGCTAATCAATGTCTCATGTGTAGACGGTACATAACACTTGTAAGCTTTTCCGTCTATGAACACACTCTTGACAGCTTTAGGATCCGATTTCTTCCTCTTTTCATCAAGAACATGCACATATGCAATGTTGCCAAATACCTTCAATTGTGAAATATCAAGTTTATGACCATACAACCTCTCATATGGAGTTACATCATGAATCCCTGCTGTAGGGGTTCTGTTCAACACATAGATAGTAGTCACTACTGCTTCAGCCCACCAATAACCATTTGGCAAACTCTTCTCATTCAGCATAGCTCTTGTTGATTCCATCAGTACCCTATTTTTCCTTTTTTCTACACCATTTTGGTACGGTATATAGTTTGCAAGTTAACTGTCTTTTGATCCCATATTTAGCAAGGTACCTGTCAAAGTAATTAGAGACATATTCTTCACCTCCATTTGATATAAGACATGAAATTTTATATCTTAACTCATTTTTAGCATGCTTCTTGAAGTCTTTGAATGCATCAAACACATCATCCTTATGTTTTAGTATGTAAAGCCAGGTGCACTGCTGAAATCATCAATAAAGGATACACAGTAACGAGCAGCACCAAACGAAGCATTATGAAATGGACCCCATACATCTGAATGTACCAACTGCAAGGGTCGTGAGATATTCCATACATGTCTCATAAATGGAAACCTTGCATGCTCTCCAAATTGACATGCATCACATACATGTCCAAAGTCATGATACTTGAACTTAGGCAATCCAAGTACAATCTCCTTCAGCTGCATAGATTTTAGCTTTTGTACGTTCACATGGCCAATCCACTTATGCCATATCTCAACATCTTGTATAGCACCATCATCATGTGCAAACATGGCTACTTTCAATTCTAGAATTGACGCATCAAGAGTAAACATTCTGTCATCTCTTCGGCCTCTAGCAATCAATTTGTAGCCATTACCATATTCTTCAACAAAGCATCCATCTCTATTAAATCTCACTTGTAGATTCTATTCTACCATCTGGTCCAATTGACAAAATATTCTTGGCTATTTTGGGTACATGTAGTACATCATGCAGGCTCTTTTTCTTGCCATTAGGCATCAACAGCAAAACAATTCCTGTGTATTGAATGTCATGTTGGGTGTCATCCCCAGTACACACATAACCATGTAAACCTGAAACCATCTCTTCAAACCATACTCCATGGGGTGTCATATGATTTAAAGCCCTTGAATCAATGTACCATTTCTCATCTTTGTTCTGCTTAGATGCATTCTTAGACACATGTTGCATGGCAAACAATCTGTCAACCTGCCTCATCATGAGCACCGCTAGAAGATGATAGTGCCCATGATGTTTGCCCTTTGCCTTCATATCTCCCTGCTTCTTGTAACAATCCTTTGCAATGTGTCCATATTTGCCACAATAATGACAGTCCTTATCTCTGTTTGACTGATCATTTGACTGCAATGAACTAGATCCACTACGTCTACCATGGGGTGATCTCCCCCTGCCTCTAAAGCCACCAAATCCATGCTAGCCCTGTGTATTTGTGCCATGCCACGCATTCTACTATTGTGTCCATAAGCATTTCGAGTGTCTCCTTAACCTCGAAAAGAGCCACGGCCTCTACCGTCTCTACCACGCTAGCTAGGGTAAAGAATAGTGTCTCTACTTTGAGATGTACTCAAACATGTATTCAGCCCAAGCTTAACTTCCTCATGTTGTAGCAAAGCAATCAGCTCATCCCAATCAGGGGATTCAGCTCTCACAAAAATAGACGTATCAAATGCTTTATACTCTTTGCTAAGTCCATTCAGTGTCATTGCAATCATATCATCCTTAGACATTGAAGATCCAATGGTGGTAAGTTGATCCGCTATGTTCTTGATCTATGTAGTGTATGCCAGAATGCTTTTCTCATTCCTAGACATGTTATTGAATTGTCACTTTAGTTGGATCTTTCTTGCATGTATTACATTTCCATAATTCTTCATTAGTATGTCCCATGCATCCTTTTGGGAACTGCATCTAGTAATTTGTATAACCATAGCATCTAATATACATAAGGAAAACCAATGTAACACCTTGCATGCTCTCTCAATCCATAGCTCATGAGCCCTTTTTTGATCATTTGTCGGATTTCTTTCATATGCATTTCAAGCTCAGTCTCATCACCTGTACATAAGTCCCAATAACCTCTACCAACCAAAAAATTCTTCATGCGTAACTTCCATAAAGTAAAATTTTTGTTGTCCAACTTTTCTCCCACAATTTGAGTGACATTGTCAATGCCTTGAGCAACTTAGGTATTCAATGATGTATACAACTTAGGCATTTGCCATAGTTGCAACTTAGGTATTCAATGATGTATACAACTTGTAAGTATTTGACTCATTTTCCTACAGTTCAAGACCCGTTTTTTGCTATTTATGGCAGTTTCTTGCAATTCAGGATAGTTTTCCTGACAACCTGCTTGCTAAAAACTGTATTCCAACAATGAAAAAACACAATAAATTGAGCATAAACCAAGCTCAAATAAGTTCAAAACATTCTATGGTAGTGTCAAAACATCCCAGCAACAAACTATGTCCATAAATGTTTGTACTGTATGCAAGTAGCAGTACCAAATACAGCCAGCCCACTGCTATAACCAGTAGTATTTTCTATGTTGAAACAAGAGTATTTAGACCTCAATATAGCCCCAAAACCTCTCAATCAATTTCCACTCTATACAGGAGTTGATACATGTCTAATCAGTCATAATATATTGCATGTATGTCAAGTGAAGATAATAGGTATCCTTCTTGTAGACAATAACCAGTCAATACCCTAGTATAACCAGCAATAAATATGTCAAAACTTTGGATTTTTAGTACACAATATCCCAAAAATCATCTACCACTCAAGTGGTATGATCCAAGCATTTATCACTAGCAAATAAGTATCACAAATACTTCAACCATGTAGGTATATTGTTTCCAAATTCAAGATAGCAACGAGCTCACTATTTCCAGCCTGCAAATAAGCTCCAAAACTAAGCATTTAACACTCCAATATCATGCTCAAATGCATGATAATAAGGGCATATACATTGTTAGGATGAAAGCCACCAGTGTCTTGGAATCACTTGCTATTTACTACAGTAAACAACCAGTCTGCACAGGTCTATGCTGAATATCTCAAAATCTGTGAGGAATTGGAAAAAAAATTAGTCTGCAAAGTTGTAGATCACATCAAAACGGTCAAGAGTGGAGGGCAGTTTCTCCAAAAACCATTTTTGTAGCAAGATATAGCTTCTACAAAAAAACGGGCTGCAAGCACAGTCTCCTTTAGCAAGATATAGCTTCTACAAAAAAACGGGCTGCAAGCACAGTCTCCTTTGATATTGTTTTCTTCATATTTGATGTCCTGATGTCAAATGGCCACTGCCAAGCCTTCAGGCTTCAGGTGTTCAACCTCTGATACCATGTTGGAAGAGAGGGAGAGAGACAGACTGGAGCGGAAGATGAGCCTCATCTCATTGTTATTCTTCTTCCATTATTCTTCCATCATCCTAACGGAAAGAGACTTACACACATAGGTATGACTAACCAAAACTAACTAAGGTTGTTCTGCTTCCATTATTCTTCCATCATCCTAATTGAAAGAGACTTACACACATAGGTATGACTAACCAAAACTAACTATGGTTGAGTGACTGACTATACCGACTTGTTGAATGTCACATACATGTACAGCTATATCCAGCTAATATCGGTCACACACATAAAGATAGACTGACTGAAGAGTAACGGGAGCTTGATATTCTAACACATATGTAGGATCATGCATTGAATTCCACAGTGCCTTTCTTTGCTCAATGATAGTCATTAGGCAGCTACCATATAGTGTAGCTAACCTACGGACTAGAATACAGTTTCCATTCAAACTCACTTTATCCTTTTGCATGCTTGGCCAATGTTGCAACATCTTTCCTACTTGTTGTGTGGTTCCTAGTGTAGAACACAAGAATTAAGCAATGCTTCCTCTTCTCTTCCTTGGTCATGTGCTTTATAACTTCTCCCACCACTCTTGGGTAAATCCAACAAAATTTTTATTGTTGTGACCATGCCAAAAGCTTTTCTGAGAGTTCTTGATGCTCAATAGTTTGAATTTTGAGGTTAGCATGAACATATGCACAAGCAAGTGAAGTCAAGAATGTTTCATCTAGTTCATGAACAGGATGCCCCTCTTTTCTAACATCACACTATATTGTCTCTCCTTGAACCCCTTAAAATGCCAGTTTTGGGTGAAGCATGTATGCATCCTAGGCCATGTGGTGTCGAAGACCGGCATTGCCACTGACTTCTCAAAAGTCAAGGTTATTATTGACCTTCCACCCCCAATCAACTGTAAGGGAGTCCAATGCTTCTTAGGCCATATGGGATACTATCAGCGATTTGTGATGAATTACGTGTTGATGACCAGACCTTTATACAAGTTGCTGATTGTCTTTGAATGGACTGAAGCATGCCAACGAGCATATGAAGAGTTGAAGAAGGCTCTAACCACAACATCAATTCTACGAGCCCCAGATTAGACCATTACCTTCCACGTGCATATCGATGCTTCTAAATTTTCTATGGAGGTAGTGTTATGCCAACCTAGCAAACACAATCTAGAATATCCAGTGAGATTTTCTAGTAGACAACTCACTAAGACGGAAATGAACTACTCGACGATAGAAAGAGAGGGCTTAGCCCTGGCATTTGCTGTGAAGAAGTTACAGCATTATCTATTGGCTACATCCTTTACCTTTTTCATGGACCATCAAGCCTTGCTATATCTAGTGAATAAACCCTATGCTACAGGACGCATAGCTCAGTGGCTCCTTCTGCTTTTGGAGTTTGACTTCTTCGTGGTTGTATGAAAGGGAAAACAACACTACATGGCTGACCATATGTCACGCATCCCCACAGGAGAAGCCGCTGGAGAAGGCATTGCCGATGAATTGCCAAACTCCCATCTCTTTAACCTTTCCAGCGAGAGAGATTTATTCAAGGCCGATCTAACGCCGTGTTGGGCAGATGACATAGTCCAAGTGCTTGAGCATGGACTACCTGAGGGACCGATAGAGAAGGCAAGACTTAGGCGACTCATTCTCAAGATCCAATCATACTAGTTGATAGTAGGCCAATTGTATCACCTAGGGAAAGATGGATTGCTGCGCAGATGCGTGTGTGAGCATGAGATGCATGATGTACTCTCAAAGAAACACAGCAGAATTGCTAGTGACACAACGGCCCGCAAGGTGCTGCAGTCTCAACTATGGTGGCCAACACTGTTTCATGATGCAACGCGATTTGTTAAGCATTGTGATGAGTGTCAGTGGGGACAAAGGTCCCGATTCGCAAGGATCAAATGGAGTTGATCCCAATCATTGCACAACAACCCTTCAAAAAATGGAAAATCGACTTCATAGGACCCATCAACACCGTTGCACAGTATTCGCAGGCCAAATACATCATTGTGGCCACAGACTACCTAACGAAATGGGCAGAGGCGAGAGCAACACGAAAGAACGATGCTCGAATGACTGCCAAGTTCTTGTGGAAGCAGGTAATCTCACGATTTGGCTGCCCCATCGAACTAGTCAGTGACCGAGGAACACACTTCATCAATGAAGTGATAATGCATCTCCTATCCACCTTCCTAATTATCCATCAAAAATCCTCTCCATACTACCCTCAAGCAAACGGCCAGGCAGAATCCACGAATAAGATTCTTGCCAACATCCTAACTAATGTAGTCTATGTGTCGTGCAGGACTGGGCTAATAAGCTGATGGTTGGAAGCCTTGTGGGCTTACCGCACAGCTTATAAAACGGTTGTGAGTCAGACCCCCTTTAGGTTGACCTACGAAACAGAAGCAATTCTCCCTGTAGAATTCTTCGTGCCTAGCTTGAGAATAGCACTTCAGGAACGATGGGAAGGAAAGGAGGCATGGACACAATACCTAGTTGAACTCGAACGCCTCTTGGAGACTTGCCTTCTAGACACTCATGCGCTCATATGTGAGAAGGCATGATGCAAGAGCTACTTTGATAAGCACGTCAAGCAACACGACTTCGAACAAGGTGACTTAGTGCTCCTATACTCAGTTAAGGGGCATAAGCAAAAAATGAAGTTTAGAGGTCTTGGACCTTTCAAAGTTCATGCAATCAACCAAACGGGCAATGTCGAGCTCGAGACTCTAGACGGCGAGGGAATAGGCTTCTTCAATGGTAGTTGTGTTAAGAAGTACTACCCTCCCATCCATCCTTTACATGAGCCACCAATGATGGAACCGCATGTCAAAGTACGAGTAGCCACAATCACTGAAAGTGATGATGAGAATGAGGAAGCTGTACAGCCCGCATACCTGCACATCACGATCACTGCCAAGTGAACATGCGCCTTCAATACCTTGATTGACGAGAGGGAGAAGAATTCAATATCTTGACTCATAATCATTGGACCCAACTTGGCAAACCACCATTACAGCCCACTAATGCAAAATTAAGCCCATATAGGGGCCACTCATATGCACTTCTCGGCAAGTGCAGAGCCACCATTTCTATCGAGTCTGAGACTGTACCAATGATCTTCTACGTGTTGCCAAACGCCAATGATGCAGGCATGGAGTCATTGCTAGGGAGAACCTTCAAAAAGAAAACTCATTGCAACGTTGATTATGAGTTGCAATGCATCCACCTCGCCATAGGCAACGTTCGCATTGTTATAGCTTTCAGCAAGGGCTGCATGACCTCATCACAGTCCGCAAGGCCAGCGGTAGAAGTATTAGCAACCAAATCTAAGGAGGGGGTAGTG